>NW_020955228.1:1083316-1211403 GCF_003031625.1 Empidonax traillii | reverse complement strand
GTTCTTTGAGTTGTATCTATGTGCTAATAATCTGTGTTTGACCAGCTCATAAACTGTATCTTGAGAAACCAAGGCTTTATAAAAGATACTTTGTCTCCATTTGAATGTTTCAAGAGATGGATGATCCATATCTTTCTTTTGTGGTGTGTTCCCATGATTAATCATCTTTTTTTTAAGACCTATTTTCTGATTTGAATATATCTTGTAGATGGTTCCAATGATTGGTTCATGTTATGCCCTGCGCCTTTAGATTAATGAGTTCTTTAGTACCCACTGTATTCTTCTCAGGATGGTACCAAGTCACCTTTCAGTGTTCTTTTTGGTAAATTAATCAGTTTCTTAGTGTAACTTACTTTCTCCCTTTTGGACGTGAAAGATAGCCCATCACAGATGATCAAGACCTCTCTGCCCGTATAGTTCTATCAGTTTAATTTGAGATTGGTGATGGTTTTGAATTGACCGTTTCCTCTGTGAGACAGAGATCTCTTTAAAACATAGTTTGGAGGTAAATTCTTGTATGTATTTTCACATCATATAATTTCACTCACGTTACTATGAAATGAGAGAGATACATTTTTTAAAATTCAAACAAATAGAAATTGCGTAACTTCAGGTTATTAAATGCTTATGACAGTAATTAGAATATATATATATAAAATGCTGATTTGACTAGTAGATCTTGAAATGTTATATTCTTTAATATTCTTTTATGTCAGACTGATGTTTTTTCTGCTGCAGTGCACCTCTCTAGAATGTATTTCTTACGGTGCTTGGCATTTGTTTGGTGAGAACAGTGGTCTCAAAGTTTCTGAAGAACATCCACGTGCTCCTTTCAGTTACTTCACGTAGGAAGAGGCATGAGTCTACTTAAAAAACTATTTCAGTATTTCCTTGTCTCGCTAAGCTTTTTATTCAATACATTTTCAAAGCACTGCTATATATTTCATTATTTGCATTTTAGATTGTGTGGGAGGAAAAAAAAAAGAAGGGGAACCGTAGGGGGCCTCACCATCCCTCCATGGTCCAATCAACAATGTTACTCCCTGCAGTTTGTCTGATTAATGGCTGCGCCTCCCACTGGGTTTGTGTAATAGGTGCAAGCAAGGTGTTTAGAAGTACTTTGTGCTTAATTGCTCTCGAGGTCAAAAGCCTGAGACATGTACCGTGCAGGGAGAAATTCATTCTCAGTTTTTAATAGTTGACTCTCCTGAATGCAGTCATAAACTTTAGCATTATTTCCTTATCTTGACACAGTTGTATCACTGAAGTCAAGAAAGCTTTGAATTGTATTGTGATATTTGTGTATTTTCCAAATGGAACTAGTGTGATCTGGTCACTACAGACCTAGTCATCTGTAGCAGTTACCTAAAGGTGAAGTGGAGGGTTTAGGGGAAAAAGGAAAAAAAAAAAAAAAAAAAAAAAAGACTTCCTAGGAGTTGGTATTTTGGAAATAAGAGTTAAAGTAGTTAAAAGTAGTTAAAGATATGGTGGTTACATGGAATGCATGAAAACAATTGCTATTTGAAAATGGATTAATCAGCCATTTAATATTTATGAATCAATAGAAGGAACAACATAAATTAATTGGGTTTTATTTTTGTGCTTGCCAGCTGCTCTTATGCCTATAGTTCGTAAAATATAGATTTCTTCCTACTAGTAAATGACACCATTTGGCAGTCATCAATTTGTCTTTAATATTTTTGTCATTTGGGAATTATTGTGGAAAAATTTAGCGATCTCTGATTTAATTAAGCATTTCCTGTTATGCAATGATAGTGCATTCTTGGATTTCTCACTTGCATAATATTTCCTGTTCTAATTGGCCTTTTGTATTCCATGGAAAAAGCAGTCTACTTTGAGTTTTCATTGACTGATTGGATTGATTATTCAGAGATGGCATGCTGGCAATGTTATTTGTTTCATAGAAATGTAGTCAGAAACACTATTGCCTCAACATCTATTAATGTGTTTCTGTTTTTCAGTTTGCAAGTATACAGTCCATGAACGCTGTGTCTCCAGAGCTCCCGCATCTTGCATCAAAACATATGTGAAGTCTAAAAAGAACGCTGAAGTAAGTTTGGGGTAGCGTTAACTTTGCCATGTACCTGTTAATTTAGTAACTCTGTGTATATTTGCATTTTTCTTTTGCAGGTAATGCACCATTTCTGGGTAGAAGGCAACTGTCCAACAAAATGTGATAAGTGTCACAAAACTATAAAATGTTACCAAGGCTTGACTGGACTTCACTGTGTTTGGTGTCAGATCACAGTGAGTATACTATAGTAAAACCTTTAGCATGGGTAAAACCTTTAGCATAGGTTAGAGAGAAAAAAATCATAGAATATCTTTCTAAGCCTAATAATTTCAAAGGTCTATTCAAATTTGTCATCAGCAATGGCTAATGTGTGTTTAAGGGATGGTATATACAGAATATTCTTAGGACTCCTTAATTGTGGCAAGCCAATACTCTTAAAGATGTGCTTTGCTTCATGACAATATCCAAATGAAAATAGTATATGCCACTCTAAAGAGCAGAACTCCCAATCTACACTACAGAAAGATTACGAAAGAGTTTTCAGTACCAGGGAAAATCAAGGTCACTGTGACACTAGGGCAGAATCCTAATTTATGGTGTACTGACGGGCAAATGAAATTGAGGATATTTGGTAAGATACAATGATTCCAAGTGTTGAGGAACAATAGCAGAGACATGTTGATAATATACTAACCTGTGCACCAAGTCTAATATATACAACTTTTGCGCACTCCTTATTCAGCAGGAACCAATAACTGAAACTAATGACATTCAGGGAACACTGCCCTTATAAGTGAGATCTTCATGCTAGAAGGAGCAATGCCAGTATTTCTGTTTCTAGCCTGGGCAGGATTTAAATCTAAATGGGGAGAGATTCAGCCTTCTTCAAGGGGTTTTGCTGGGTTTGCTGTTATCATTACTGTTATTGTTATGGAACAGCAGTTGTTTGTTCAGTGCTTTAAATAACAATATGAGACTGAGGCATTTGTGAATGTTTGTTTTCAACGTACAAGTTAGGATGTTTTATGACATATTTTCTTAACACAAGAATACAAAATATGAAACATCATCAAAGAAAATAGATCCAGGATACTTTCAGTGATAAGCTGTTATGATTACTTAAAACCCAATATTTTAGAAGAAAGCAAATATGTAGTCCAGATTGCTGTCAAAATTTGGATAATTTATGTAGAGAATAAAACACCCAATCCAAAATTTTTTGCATGCAGATAATTAAATTTAGGCAATGACTATATGTGTTTAGCAAGACAAGTAAGAGTGTTCTGCTCTCTGTATAGGAGTGTTTACATCTGTATGATATGTGTGTGTCATTCAAGAAATACATATTATACAAGGCTCCCTTTTAAAGTCAAAGGGATTTTCAAATTCTGTATCTCCTCAGTGGAAATTATTTTCCCATTATTTCATGTGAATCCAGACCAGATTTGTAAAGGGTTTTTACTCCTTGAAGATGAACATCAAGATTCAGAGGATTTTCATAAGAGCTGTTATTCACTGAAGAAATACCAAAGAATTATTTATAATTGAAATCACTGTAAAGGAAAGGAAGAGGCTAAATACTTTTGAAAATATCCTAAGTGCTTGTGTGCATATTTAAATGCCTAAATGTCTGTCAAAATTCCAATTAAAAATGAGTTTGTGTTTTTCGACAGCCAAAATTGAAAATCTTGGCATTGAGGTTTAAAATTTTGCAATTGTACTTCTGTCAGTAATTTAAAGATTTTTTTCCTAAAATTAATTTTTATTTTAAAAATAACTTTATTAATATTTTTATTTATTTTTTATAACTTCAGAAGTAAATTAGACACATAAGTGAAGTCTGTGTATTTTTAAAGACTTCAAATTACTCCTTTTCACTTTGCTTGCAATTCTTTGTATTTGATATGTTCTATTGCAATAGCTCTATTTTCTAATAGAAATAGCTTTATTACAGAGAAAAGGTATTCTAAATTCTTTTATCAGATGCATGATTTTTGAATGGATATTCTGAAGTTATGTAGTTGTCATCGCATCCTTCATGTGTTTTCAACTCCTCATACCACACATTTATGGGTTATAATCTAAAAGGATGCTAGCTATTACACAACTAATTCTGAGCCTCTATCATGCATTTTAAGTTTCTGTCCTTACAACTTAATGGAGTAACTTCTGATGTCACATAACTGGATCAAGTCCCAAAATTTAGAGGTGTTTTTCACTAAGGAAGCTTGCTATACGGAGTTCTCAGCCAAACCCCTGATCCCTCTCCCATGCACTCTGTAGTTATCTACCAGGGTCATGTAAACGTTTTTTTTTTCCTCATTTTGTCTCCAGCAAATACATTTTTTCCTACTTTGCAAGCTTGTGAGGGATGTAATATTCTACAGGATCTAGATGTGGGGGAAATGTATTTAAAAACTTCTAAAACGTTTTTTTTTGAGAAGAGATGCATATTATTTTTTTCATTGTGCAAAGTATTATTTTCATTAAAGCTACATATCTTCTACCATTTTTGTTATCTGCTGTGTGCCAATTCTCTTGTCAAAGATCAGCAGAGACTAATAAGAAGATTAAGCTATTTTTTCATAGATAAGTTTGCGTGCCACTGAGTAGCAAAGCTGCTAATTACCACTGAATGTGTGAAGATACTTTTATTTGATGTAATGTGGCCTGGTGTGCATTAATTATGGTACAAGTAGCCTTACCACTTAGGCAGAGAATTAGCATGACAAATGATTTAGATTAGAGGGCTACCAAAATACTCTCACAATGAGGCTTTAATGCTCAGAGTAAATCGAAACTTGTTAGACTTTTATTTTCTGTTGCTAAGTAACTGCCTAAAAAGGTAACTTTGCAGTATAAATGAATATGGGCAACGCTAATATTAGATGCCATTCAGTTCAAAATTCAGAAATGTTATGTCAACATTAACTGTACCAGATAACTTAATGACCACCATGTTACAGGTAAAGTTTATGTACGTCCGCAATTGGTATAATTTTATTGTAATTTTAATAGAGTTCATATAAGTTGAATTGTGTAAGGGAAAATGAATCAGTCATTGGAAAAATGTGATTTACAGATGCAGATATTGAACTACAGATTTTGTAACAGATATTGAACCTGTTGAACTGATGTTGGGTGCTACCTATGATACTAGTTAAATAATTTTGCTGATAAGATTTTTACTTTACAACTCCCAGTATTTATGAGCCTGATTATTTTTCTTTACTGCAAATGTACGTATCACCTCAAAAATAATAAGCAGTATGGGAAATGGATGTTACCTGAAGACCTTAATGCACAGTTTATTAAATCAATGTAGAAATAGAAACACAGAATAATTTAGGTTGGACAAGAACTTAAAGATCATCAAGTTAAAAATAATAAATTTTCACAAATTTCACAATATTAGATTGATTTTCTTCTGAGTGTCTCTAATGATATTGCAAAGTATAACAATAAAATGTGAATGCTTTGCATGATCCAAGCACACAAATGCCTTTGTACTATGTGGCTGGGTATTTTGAGACATTTGAATTGAGTTAAATCCTAAATTATCAACAAGAACTCTTGATTGCTAATGCAAAGTATTTCTATAAATTTATCATTACTTGTTGCCATTTTATGCTGATGTCAAATCCATATGGTTCCCTTCAACCTTTGTAGCAATACAGAGGTAAGCCAATGCTCTTTCAGTCAGCAGATCTGAGGATATTCTTTTCATGTTTTCAGAGTGGAACTCTTGTCATTGCTTTCAAGACAACTGGATGAGTGCTAAGATTAAAATGAATGCTAAATTAGAAAAGGGGAGAGTAATTCAGGTTCTGCAGCAGTGGGTGGAAGCCTGAACATTGATTCCATCCAGACCAAAATTTACCCAATGCAGCTTAAAGCTCTTAGATATTCCTATGTTATTCTCTTATAATTGAATGGATAGTGGCTATCAGCTTCAGATAGGAAACAGAGTTGTATCAAAGGCTGCCTTGAATTACTTACTAGTAGTAGAACAAAAGTTCCTGGCTCAGTGCAAGAAGTTCTCTTCTGAAATGAAGGTTTTGATCACCAATAACACTATGCTGATGTTACTGTACTGCCATGCCATGTTCTTACTTTGTGTGCTGATCCACACATACAATTTCCAAACTGGAAAATACCTTAATCCGCCATTCCTTGCTTCAGTGTAAATTCACTGGTTTTGTCAATCCTAGGAGAATTTCCACTGCAGTGTGTTTCGTTTTCCTTCCAGTACTTTAGTAATAGTTAGGTTAATGAAACTCACGCTGTTCTAGGATGCCCATTTTTTTACACCATAAGTGTAAAAGGTTTAAGCTGGATCTTCATTTTCTGTCTTCCCGTAGTTGCATAACAAGTGTGCTTCACATCTGAAACCTGAATGTGACTGCGGACCTTTGAAGGACCATATTTTACCACCCACATCAATCTGCCCAGTAGTATTGGTGAGTTGTCCTTATGTGTATTTCAGATGTAATCCCCTCTCATATTCAGCATTAAAATTATGCTGGGACTGTCTGCCAGGTGTTTGTTACATTCACAGGACTATGTGAACCTTAAACACAATGTGTAATCCTGGCTGATGTGTTTGTAGGCATAAGCATGTTTTACCCTCTGCATATTGCATTTTCCTTCATGTGAGAATGAATTTTCTGTAGGGCATATTATGACTGAAGCTGACTCAGGTTTTATCACTTATTCAGACTGTACTTACCAGAAACTGTATAGGCAGAACACTTCTACATTTTACATCTTTTATAGATCCAACTTCCCAGAATAATGAAGTTATTCTTATGAGCAGTTTTTGCTTGGGATGCATATTGCATGTCTGCAATGCTGAGGTCTCTGATCTAAGCCGGAGGTTACCTAGAATGATGACACTGGTCTTGCAGTAAGCTATGCATCAATATTATGGTAAATTTTATTCTGCAGTCGTGGACAGTAAATTTCTCTGTCCACAAAAACAATAACTCAATTCAATGAAAATAAAAATGCTATGTGTAGGTTGTATAGAAAAGAGCTGACCATTGTATCATTAAAAAAGAGCTTGAGAATTAACTTATGTACTCACATACTTAAATGGATATTTTATGCTGATAAAAATCATAGCATCGTCATATTCATAAAATAACAGATGAGTGGTCCTCTTTAAATATATTTCATAATGGGAGTAAGAAATGCTTGAACTTCAGAGAGAATAATTTATTGTGGGGAGGAAAAACAAGAAAATATATCTCCTAATCTTAAAACAATTTCTGATCACTAGGAACAATGATATTTGAGCCTATTGTAAATTAATTATTTTCTAATTAATCTTTTTTGGCTGTTTATAATCTGCAAATGAATGGATGCTAGACTTTGGCCCTCTACTTGCATAAACTGGGATTATTCCATTGCTCTCAATGAAGGTAAAGCAATGGAAACCTGGTTTTAATATTTACAAAATATTTTAAAGTATTTTTTTAAAAGTCATAAGAGCATTTTTGTAGTTTGTATCGTATTTTGGTATCATCTGGACAAGTTCTGATTAATAATTGTAAAATATTGTTTTAAGTTGGTTGGATGATTACATTCTGCAGTACATTATTTAATTTTCAGGATTTTAGGTCATACTTTAAAAGTCAGCATTTGGAATTCATGATTTTGTTATTGGGCTGTTTTCATTTCAATGTTATTTATCATTTGCCATTGTTATAAATGGAATAAACCTCAGCATGAAATTTCATCCTCAATTAAATTGGTGTAACTCCATTTTCTTTTCAGGAGAGGAAGAGGAATAGAGGAATTAAGATTTTTATTCCACAATTGGAGTTTAGTTAAGTTGTTTAGAGGATATGTAAAACCACTCTAGAGTCAAATCACCCTTGTTTTATCGCCATATTTTTAAGGCAGAAGCAGAAGTAAATATGTTTTCCTGTATCAGAATCATATTACTAACAACATAGCACAAGACATGTATTTCAGCACAATGTATATTGTTAGGAATGGAAAATGTATTTTACTGTGATTTAAGAGTGACTTAAAAATTTTGTAGTGTATTTGTTTATCTAGCAGTTTCTTACAAAAATGTATTACAATCCTGAGTTTACTTATGTTGCGAATAATATCTCAATGATCTAGGTAATAGGATTTCCTTCTAAAAGTGATTGGTTATTGTGTGTATATTAATAGTGTTGGTAATTTTTAATTAGGTTCTCCTATTTTCAGTTATAGGGATTCCTTTTGAGAAAGATAGTACTTCAGTGTATGTGAAGCCAGCACTCTCAATAATGACAGGAAAACCACTGAAAATATCTTTTTCAAAATTGTCTAAACATAAGTGTTTGTACTAAAAATTCTGTCTTCACACATATCAGATCTGCTATACTTGACAGTGTAAAGGTCTTTCATCTAAGACACAGATTTAGATTCAATAATCAGCTGAGCATTAATATTCTTTCAATGCTACATTTATGTGAAAGGTAAATAAAAGTAGATAACCCCAATGTTTGCTGTACCAGGCTTATCCTTGAGTATTTTGAGATGTTGTACACAAATTTATTTTCTTCTACCATAGGATAGATTATAGGAGTTGTGGGAAAAGCAAGATGAAAAATTTTGTATCTTTGATCTCCTAAAACTGTTGGCCCTCCCTACCACCTGTAACTTTGGAAGTCCAGATTAATTCCAGAAAATTGCAGAGTTCTTCTCAGACCAAGATGCCTTCTCAAAAGTTTTCCTTCAAGAGTACAGGCTAAATCCCTCTTATCTTTTCTCTTTTGTGAAACTAAGGACATTCATACTTTTGCCTTTTTCATCCAACATGTCTCATGTCTCATTTCTTCAGTTCATGTGAAGTCCAGCCTCAATGATTTCTACAGAGAAAAGGACTTCTTTCATGAATTGCATTTCACAGCACCATGTACTATGCCAGTGCTGCCAAACTGATCTCTAAGCTGCAATTTGTTGTTCAGGTCCGTATCTCAGTTTTTCCATTTCCTAGGTATCCATTAATGTCCAAAATCACTATTTCAGCTGTGAAAAATAGATTAAAAAATACCCTTCCAGATTTGAATATCACAAAGGGTGACACTTCCCTAAACACAGCCATCTCTGTTCAGGTGTCTGTTCCCAGCTACTCATTTAGGATCTCTTTAGACACAAGAGAGATTTCTCTAAGGTAGAGTGACTCCTAACAGCTGGAGAGAGAACCAAAATGCCTGGTTCTCAGTTAGATGGTAGATAAAGGGGCTCCCATCTTCAAAACTGCACAAAATAGAACTTTTCAAATGTTATTCCTAAATACATCATCAGCTGAAAACTAAACAATGGGGAAACTAACAGAGTTGATACTGTGTACATAATGGAAGCATGACATATCTGTTTAGATTCAATGTCTTACAAAGATTTTTAATATCTCACTGCAGTAATTGTAAATGTTTTAGTAAAATGTAGCCTGGCAACTTTAAAACTAGTCTGTTTTACTTTTCTGTTTACCATATATAAGGCTCGTTGTACGGTAAGTTTTTTGTTCAAGGTAAATGAGTTTTGTTATAAACCGTGTGTGCAGATCTCAAGTGATAGTCTTTTAATAGATGTCAGATACACTTTAATGTTACTCTCTTTTATTTCAGTAACATTTTAATTAATTCATACTGATTGAATAAATGTACATTGAGACTTGTTTCCTAATGAGGGCACATTTAGAGGAAAGGTTTTGCATCATTCTGATATCCTGTGGGTAATTATATTCTAATTATATGGTGGGGGGAAAAAGTCTATAACTCAGTGCTGATATTGTTCATTGGACCCAATTAATTATATGCACATAATGAAAGTTCATGATAAGGTTGACTGGCAGTGAGTTTAAAAATCTTTAACTCAATTGAATCCTAGCCTACCAAGAGCTCAGAATTAGATCATAACCAGGTTAAAAACTTGGTATTGGAATGAGATGAGTGAGTAGTGAAGAAAAAAAGATTGGCCTTTGCTCATGATACAGGTTCCCTCCTCCGCCCTTTTATAAGGTAGAATGGGAAAAATGCGTTTTGGCTTTTTTTCATTTCATGCCTGCCTTTACTTTGCTCTATTTATTGATGAACACTGGATGTTCTAATTCATATTTATGTTTGTAGAAACATAATTAGATTTTCAATTTCCCACCAAAATAGATACAGCCTTGGATAGTGATGAACCAACCAATAAAAACTTACTATTTAATAGATGTGTATTTCGTCCATAATGCATGATGATTTTGATCCTCCTATTGTTTATGTATGTTTTACAATGAACTATTTTTCACTTAATTTCTAACACTGGTTTGGAAAACTATGATTAAAACTGTTAATTTTGGAACAAGAAAAAAATTATGGTATAAATTGAAAAACATAAGATACTCTGCTTATACACTGTCTCCATAGTAACTAGTTTATTTTAAAGGTGGAGGGTCTGGTATAGTATTGAAGGCAAGAAATTAAAGAAATAAAATTTAAAATTGAGTCAATTTCCTTATGTTTTTATTTTCAACTTGATTGTTTTGCATTCTGGGAAAAATGGGTCATCATGATAAGTTCAATACAACTCACATTTTGTTTCTTTTCTCTTGTGAATGAATTTGACTTTTTTGTGTAGTGAAGTTATTACAGCTTTTTAGGACAAAATCATATAAGATTAAATCAATCTGATTCCAGTGTGAATTTGTTTGGCATTTTATTGTCCAAAAACATAAAAGTTCAAAAATCTTTTGTTTATTAGTTCTATTTAGGCACATAAAACAATATACACAGCAGATTACAAAAGGTTTAGCTAGGAAATATGCCTTATGCAACTACTTTATAATCTGTAGCTTCAAGTTTTTGTGTAAATATAGCGTGTTGACATGCTGGCAAAAAGTAATACAGAATTAAAGTTGAAAATACAGTTTAAGAATTTTCTTTGACTATTTGGTATTTGGAGATACTACATAGAATAGCTAATGGGTGTATTATAATTACAACATTGTTCAATAGATATTTTTTTCCATGTCTGGTAATATGTTTTACTAATACTACTTTTCTGTGAGGTATGTAGATTTTCTGTGAGGTATGGGAAAGCAGAGTTGCAGAGAGAGAAATGGGGAATTAGCAGTGGCTGGTTGAAGAATGAGCTTTCTTAATCCCTTTTCCAGTTTTTAATCCTAAAATGATTATTCTGTTTTTATAATAGTAGAGATAAGTTTTAGCTCAGCTGAATTCGAGATCAACATGGAACACAGAAAGTCAATGCAGTGTGTAAGCATCTTTATGAGCAACTCAATCCTTTGAAGTTGAGTACTAGCCTTATTCTGGATTTCTGAACTATAAAAAAACCACAGTTCATTGAATATAGTGCTTGGCGGGCGGTGGGGGGTAGTTGAATTTAAATCTGGTTGTTGAATATCAAGTAATGACATAGCAATTGAAACAGATTTTAAAAACAAAACAAACCACTTTTTTCCTTTTCAATTGTGTATCATATTGCAACGTCAGTTCTCTGAGAATCTAAATCAGACTTGAAATATAATGGTGTGCTTATCTACACTAAGAGCTTTTTCATTTCTTTGAAGTCAGAAGGAAATTAATAATTGCCCTGGAGGAAAATGTATCTTCCTAACTAATTATCTGTTCGGCAAACACTGTTCAATGTTAAAATAATAAGATGCTGATAAACTGAAATGGCAGCCATTCAATCATTTTAAGTTATATCTGGTTGCCTGCCCACAACTCATCGCTACAGTCTGTCCCTAAGTCTATTCCATATATTCTCTCCCATTGGAGCTTACCATGGTTTTATTTTCAAAATTCTTTTCCAAAACTTATGTCTTTCTTGGACAGTGTATATAATCAGCTGCTATAGCCCAACTCCCCCTGGTGGTCTAGAGGGTAAAGGCGCTGCGCTGTCACCGCCGAGGCCCAGGTTCGATTCCCGGTCGGGGCCACTCCCTGGGCAGATGGAGCTCATTAGCCCTGTAAGGCAATCCTGAGGACCTCGTTGCCACCGTCCAAGCTCGCTTGGCCCCGGCAGATGAACCTCAGGATTAAAGGGTGGGCTCAGTTCCGCGCGCACTGTGTCTCACCTAAAAAATCCAATGCGCAGGCTGGAAGGTGTAAAGACCTTCCCCGGTTCTTCGTTTGCAAAGACTGGCCATTATTATATTATAGCCCAACTTCATTTTGAGTTGTAAATCAAGTTAAAAGTCTTGGGCCCTGCTGTTGTTGCATGTTGATGCATATATTGAATCTGCACAATGTAGAAGGCAAGTTGTCTTTAGAAAACTGAATGAACTAAGGCCATAGTGCTAGATGAGAAAGACTTGATTGTGATTTGATGATTAACTCTTTACATCTTTATTTAGATAAACTAAACAAGCAAAAAAAAGTGTATGTATATATCAAGTTATCACATAGTGATACCTTGTTTAGAACAAGGAACAAGTCTTGCAGTTACCAGTTTTAGAAGGTATTCTTAAATCACATTGTCTCCATTCCAGCGTTGTCTTTTTTGCATGTATTTTGGCTACTAGTGTTAGAGTCCCAAAATGCCTTCTTCTGATTGATATAATGTGATTTTTTTTTCTTAGCTGCAAATATTTCTATCAAGACAGCTCTCAAATTAATTAGAAGCCTTATCTTTCCTTTATAGTATGGGCTTGTGCAGCTCACTGGACAGTATTTTTACTGGAGAATTAGTTGATAATCTTGTCCACAGGATGACTTTTTCTGCCTATGGATGTAGTGCTGAGTATTGTGCCACAGCTCTATTAACCTTCAAGAGAGTATAGTGTGGTGTCCTAATACTGGACATTTTAATTAGCGCATACACAGAGTTAGAAGTGAAAATGTGGAGAATTTAGAAAGTAAATTTTCAAAATATTTTAGCACATCTGAATCACAGTTACTTGGATGTGATATCTAATAGATATTGCAGATAGATTGCTCCCCGTGGTTTTGGGGTAGTGATGATGTGGGTATTTTTCAGTATTTGGTTATTGTGTAACTATGGGCAGAAGTGCGTGGAATGATATTTTTGTAAGCAGGGTCTTGAATGCCCTGTAAGTTTACAAAATTACAGTCTAGGAGTACTTCCAAATATTATTACTAATATTGTATTAATAATAATCTATTATTATTATAATCTCCTTGAAGATTCCTATGTCAATAAACAAAATAGCTCTAAGGAATTACAAAGTAACTTTCTTCCAAGTTTCTTAAAAAGGACCCCAAAGCATCAATTTGATATTCAAGTCCCATATTTAAACTTACATGGCCTTCATCCTGCAAACATTCGAGAATATCTTTACACGGTATTCCATTAATTCTAATGACCAAATTCCCCTGATCAATATCTTTCAAGTTCAAGTTTTGTAGTTCTAAAATAAGATTTTTTTTTTAAATAACTGTTTGAGTTGATGCTTATTAACAAAAAATTTGGTTCTCTCCTTATGCACCCCCATCCCCAACTAGGATATATGCTCCATCTGAATGTGTATATTATAAAAGAAGTAATTATCATACAGAAGAAATCTCAAGTTTGCAGTAGTTACCTGACAAACTGTGTAATGTTATTAACCATTCACTAATGGCTTTGCAATCCTGTTTAATGTATAAGTAAATTGTAGTTTCATGTTATAAAACAAATTGTTTTAAATCATTTCAGCTGTGTAGGAAATAATCCTGAAAAATAGATTTGCAGTTATTGATCAAAAGACAAGGTGATAAAAGGAATTTTTGCTGCATTGTCCCGGCAGTGTCAGCAGTTAAAATGTAAAGAGTAACTGTTTAGTAAGCCTTTAGTTGCTATTCATCTGTTTTATTCTAACAGCTACAGTAGAGTATGATAGTGTTTTGTGTAAAGGCAAAGACTGTACTTCTATAAAAAGAAAGAGTAGTTGTAGCAGAAGGTAACTTTTTAAATCAACATTCCTTGATTTGCTTG
This sequence comes from Empidonax traillii, assembly GCF_003031625.1. NCBI lineage: Eukaryota > Metazoa > Chordata > Aves > Passeriformes > Tyrannidae > Empidonax > Empidonax traillii. The sequence goes on along the minus strand of NW_020955228.1, from coordinate 1,197,422 downwards.
AGAATTCAAAGACTTGGAAGATAAAATAAAAAAAACTCCCCAGGTAGCAAGTATCACTTTTTGCTATTCAAAAGAATAAAGTCCTCAGGTTTTCTAATATTTTTAGCTGGTGCTAAAAAGATCCCACACACAGTTTTCAGAATATAAATTGCTAATATGACAGCCAAAACATCAGGAGAGTATGCTTGTGCAAATGTGTAAAAAAAAGCACTGTGTATGTTTGTTGTTAAGTACAAACTGCTGCAAGGTAACATTCCTTGTGAACATTGTTCATGCCCTTTGCCATCACAGCTGTTCAGTGTTGCAGCCTAACATTCTCTTTTTCCAACAGACGCTTCCCACGTTAGGAGGTTTGCTCCCTGAGGTGCGTAACGGGAGGCATCCATGAACGCACGAGTACTAACAGATCATGATATTGTACATTCTTTTTTGCTATGAAGTGCATTTTGGGGCTGAACTGAAAATCTAGATATTATATTCAGTGTTATTATTTGAAAGGCAGTGTCCTATTTATCAATTATTTTCTAATTTGGATAAATATGGGATAAACGCAGTTGAGTAGATTTTATCTGACAGTGATCTCTCTGGAGCAATCCTGAATGGTAGAAGCTCCAGTTAATGGATATTGACTGCAAAGTGAGAGTTCAAGGGGAGAAAATAAGGCATGAGAGGTGCAAAAATGGGTGGAAAAAATTTTTGTTGTGATAAGTACAATTTTGAAAGGTATGTGCTCTGACACATATCCAAAGAACAGAAAAGCTTGATTCTTTGAGCCATCAAAATGTACAATAGCGACTAAACTGCTGTATCCAGTATCTCTATCAACCTCATGCATGTCTACTAAACAAAATGGTTCACAGATACAATGATCATTTTGTATGCTTTATTTAGCAAGATATTAAATACAACACAACTGTTATAGAAACATTTCTTACCTTGAGAGATAAATTTTTGCATTTTATAAAACCATTTTATCAATGCATGTCAATTTTTTCTTAACATTTTTAGAATTTGTAAGCTGTTATCTACAGATGATTTTAAGGTTTTTTTTTCTCATTCAAAAATTACATTGTTTAGTTCCTGACACTCTCTGATAGCTTAGTAATGTTATAGTTTAGTATTATAGTTCCCAAAAGTAAGATATTCAAAGCCAGTTTTCTACTTCATATATAAAAAACAAAGTGTCTGTGCAAGATTATTTAAAATAGATTTTTTTAATGAAGTGGTAAATCTTTTTGTGTTCCAAAAATTCATTAGAATTATGATACACATTATTATATTATACAAGCTGTAAGTCAGATCCTCACTAGGGTGACACATAGAAAAATTATAGGATGTATAACTCTACGAAATCTAGAATCTCCTGTCAGCTTCTTCAGAAATTTTTCAGAGAGCACTGTTGGTAGAGATGGTGACATTTATTGTGGTATCATACTCATATAAGATGGGTGATACAAAATACTTTATTTTTACTTTCTTCAAAAATCATCAGTGAAGAAAGCAGAGGTTCAATGATAATAAGGTCAGGTATTCATCTTTGATTATTTTATTAACACTCTAGACAATTCTGTATCATCAAGATACTTTTTCCTTCATGTTATATAAGGTATGTGGTCTAATCTTGTTTTGTCTTTGTGTGTGAGTCAAGCAATAGTTTTGCTTATCAGACAGGAAATATAAATTGGAGAAGGAATGTTGCTTCTATAATAATGCAGCAGTCATAGGGCCAAGCCAGCTGAGGGTATTTGCTGCTATTTGTATCAGCTGGAACAAAGACCCCAATATCCAAAACTTTGCTTTAGGTAATTGTTACTGCATTTTCCATTTGAGTGATTAAAAACAGCAGGTTTGGGCACTGTTCTCAGCAGTGTATACTTTTCCTCTAAATAATAGCATGATATATGCAAGAAGCGTTTTAGTGCTACACTTTATACATAGGCCTCTTTTGAACAATGTTTTTTTTTAACCTCCCTAAGTGCATGAACTCAGTGTGCTAGATCTATTCCTTTCTGTTACCTTTTCCTTTGAATTATCACAAATATATTCTTTACCTTGAGATTTTCCAAAGCTTTTTAAAATTTGCTCTCCATCTCTGATCTTTGTTAGAAATCAGCATTTTTTTACTAGCTGTTTCTCTGCTTTACTGACATCTGATTTGATTTTTGAAGATGTTACATTATTCATGAACCAGATTTGTCCACAATGTAAAATCCTATTTACCGTGGTATGCTTACTTTTTATAAGGTAGTGACTTTTAAGGGTAGTTATTCACAAAGTTGTTTAAAACCCCAAAGGAGCTTGTTAAATAGGTAACGAAGTGTAAAGATTCCTTCATACTGAAATATCTTACTTGCTGTCCTTGGCATTAGCAATATCATTGTGCAATAATGATTTGTGTTAGTTCAAAAATGTTTCTCTGTTTGGGTGCCTCATCATAGTTCTACTTTCTAAATAATCATCAGTAAGTAAGTGCAGAGTTGGTGATTTCTTAGGCAGTAATACGTACAGCGTTTGTCTGTGTTTTAAAGGTTAGGGCTGAGATGAATAGCTCTAATTGCTTCAACCATTTTCTCTTTAAAGAAATGAATGATATTGTATTCTAGACTCTTAGACCTCCTCTAGAACTGATCAGGCTACTCAAAGCATGCAAAAGCTCAGTTAACTAACCTCCTAGTCATCTCACTCATACAGGAATTTGTGTAGAGATCCTCTACTTTTGTTTTTTCCTGTGGTATAGGTTTGTCAGTCCTTTTATACAAAATGTGATCAGATTGTCACAGCACCTGGCTACCCAAAGCAGCCTGGGATGACCTGGACCACTATTTGCATCAGGACTACATTGAGCCTGTGTCAGTCTCCAAACTTAAAGAAACTAAAGATGGCATAAAAATGGTCGTGGTTCACATCTGTGTTAAACTGGGAGTTGTTCCCTTGCTGCCCAAGAATGTGTCAATATTTTTTACCAATAAAAACTGCTCTAGAAAGACTTTCATGGGTTAATTGTTAGTGCAATCCCTAAGGCATTATCAGAGGTAGCACAGAGATGGGTTTGGCCTGGTGTGGAACAATGAACTGCTTACCGAATGCAGTTGCAGAGGGTGCAAGAGAGTCCTTCATGCTACTTTCTAGTGCAGCAGCTTTGTGCCAACCCATTCCACTGACTAGTTTAAAGCCTTTTCGCACTAGTGAAGTGAGGAAAGTGGCTGGGGTGCAGTTGGGATTGGGCACATCAATTCTGTTTTATAAACATCTGCTGTCTTAATTTATGGTGTATTTTTTGGACAACGTGAAAGGACATTCTGGGTACATGACATACAAAGAACAAGGATTTTTTTTTCCTACTCAGAGTTTTCTGAAATGGCCTGATAAGAGTTGAAAATATGATTACAGCATACTTCTGAGCTTTCCTCTTTCAAGTAACCATCTCATTCTGCTGTGTATCAGCAGCAAAAGTTGCCAATATGTTAGAATCTGATGAAATTCTGTTTTCTTTCTGTTGCAAAATATATGTTTTATAAAAAACCCCTCAGCCAATTGATTATGGTGTATTTTGCCAAAGTGGAAAAGTACTTTGAAGCATCCAACCTCTGCTAGCAGTTAGTATGTAATCTTGATAAATTACTGATATCTTATCAGTTACATTGTGTGATTTGCTTTCCAGTTTCAGAGCGCCACCCTGGTAATGTCAGATTACCTTTTCACATCATTGCATTAGTTTGTATTGTGACTACACACTTTTCATCCATCTATTGCCTAGTCATTGTGAAATGCCCAGGCACATAGATAGATATTATGTGAAGTGGCCAAACATTGTGTAGTAACTTGACTGAGATCTCATTTTCATTAAAGCAGAATCTGACATTACTCACTAGTCAAAAAGCAACTGTGTGGAGGTACAGTCTCAATTACAGTTGTATAAAATACAGTTGTGTATATAATATATTAAAATGTTCAGTTTTCTCCTTTTCTCTTCTTTTTTTCAAGGAAAGACAGGCAACAGTGAAAAAAGAAAAGAGTTGCCCCCAGCAAATGAACAAACTGGGAGAACGGAACAAAATGCAAAGAGCAAATTCTGTCACTGTAGATGGACAAGGTCTTCAGGTGTGATTATTGTTATTCTAATTTTGAGCAGATGCTTGTAGGTTTGAAGACAATGATAGACTGAGAGATCTTTAAAGTGAAATATACATTCACTCTTCTAATATTTCACTTTTACATATTTTAAAAATGCAGTAGATAAATTCTTCCATTGGTTCAGGAATCCTATGGTGTAAATCTGCTTCTTACATCACTGTTAGGATTTCCAAAGAAATTAAGGGGGAGGGAAGACTAAATCACTTCTACTGTGGGATGAAGCTGAATTTGTTTGTTTTGTGCCTGTCATACAGTGTTGTGTAAATTTACTTTACAAATCTATGTCTTGATAACTATTCACTTTTCTCATTTGGACCTGTTAATTAATAGATAGAGTAAACTTCAAGGATGTAATTTGTGCAGGTATTTCTAAGTAGAGTATCTGGCATATTGACATTAACAGTGGAGAGAAGCAGTGTGTTTTCATTACTAGCAATATGTATAATAAAAATGGAAGGTTTTCTGCTTGAAAGAAAAACTTGTGTGTGTGATGGGCTATTTTAGAGCAGTAACTTAGAGGCATGCCAGAAGTTCTGCCTGAACTTCTGACTACAACTATGAGTAGTTTTGAGTGAAATTAGTGTTCACATGCATGATGATGCTGCTTGATTTCCTCAGAATTAAATTATCGGCGTGATAAGAATGTGATAATCATTTAATATTCTTTAAATGTTGTCTGTTATTTCTATCTTTTGATATCTTGAGCTTCAGTAAAAAGATTCCCTTACTATATATACATTACTTTATGCATCATAAGTATTTCAAGATATACCTTGTAGTGTCAGTATAGGAAAGCTTATTGTGTTGTTTCATTGTTTTAGGTTAGTGAAACATTCTTATTAAGACAATCCAAGGAAAAGAAAAAAACCCCAAACTAACTCCAAATCTGAAAAACAAACCCTAAACCCTATGCAGTCACATGGCTTCTCCACTGATGATGTAGTAGGACATTGCAGCAATCATTAGCTATTGCTTTCAAGATTCTCTTCCTGTACTTATCATTCTCACAGGCTTCACTGCAATCCAGATTGTCTGTGACAAACCGTGGAGCAAAAAGACCAGAGTATTAATTGACAGAAAGCTCAAGATCTAATCAGGCACAGTGTGACTAATAAATTGGTGCTAAAGAAAATGCGTGGAGTTTTCTAACTTTCAGTGATATACACGCAATTCCTTTGAACCAAACTGTTCTGGATAGAGAAACATCTTTACTTCTGCGCATAGTTTATTTTCAGCTTTTTTTAAAGTCTCTATTTTCCACTCATGTTATACAGTGCCTGACATATAGTACTTGGTCTGTTCAAAACAGCAACCCCTAGCATGACTGACTCTTGCACACACAACCTTAAATTATTAAATGTTCTCCTTTAAGGTAATTAGGTCACAAGATTTTCTGTAAGTTTGTTAATGTGATCCAAAACTTATGTTCTATCTTCTCTCTCCGGGAAGAATCAAAAGCCTAATATTCGTTGTTGTTTTTATTTATTATACTTAAGATGGAGAAAAAGAGAGAGCATAATAAGACGATAGAATTATTATTGAATGGACTTGAGATGGTTTTTGAAGTGCTTGGTATTTTTTTTTTGTAATGAGACATTTGTAATGTAGTACACAATACAGCACTGGTAATCATGGTGATAACATTAAAAATCATTCTGTGAATAATTAGTGATGGCCCTAATTTGCTGATTATACCATGGTCTTTGTTTTTCTCTGTTGGATTAAATTGCTTTTGAGTAACAGGAATTCATCTTAGCATCAAATACTAAATTTTTGATTGGTAATAATATTAAAATCTAATTATTATGAAGGCTGAGTGGATCTTGAAGGATACCATAGTAAAAGGATGGATCAATGAGAATGTTAGGGTTTTTTTCACTCACAGATTATATAATTTTGCAACTATTTGCATAAAGATGTAAGATGCCATAAATATCACTGGTAAATAATGTTAGCATTTTTCCTAAAGATGGTCTGGAGAAAAAAATTCTATATTTGATCAAAGTGTAGTACTCTTATTCTCTCTTATAGTGCATGCTACTCTACTACCCTGATTCTGCTGTTGTAGTCGCATTTTAATGATTTTCAGTGAGCAAGGATATTTTTCATAAAACTTAATCAGTGTGTTAATTGCATTTGTTTATGATTTAAGTTCCCAAGGTAACATAGATCTTCGTACTACTTCTGTTAGACCTCTGTTTTCAGTATGGGAGAAACTATATATAAATGGTCCACTGTTTATTTCTTTTTCTTTTTAATTTTTACTCTAAGTCACTTGTCCTATAACTTCGTGAAGATTGCCTTTATATCATGCTAGATTAAGGCTTGACAGTGTTCACCGATTTAGTCTAAATCTTTAGCTGCATTTTTATTACATAAAAATGCTATATGTTATCTGGAAAAGTAATTTGGGAAAGCTGTAAAAAATTAGTTAAAATTTATTTTGGAACTGAGTGGAATACAGACTAGTTATTACTTTTTTTGTTTTTTTTGATTATTCAAAACCTTCTGCTTACAATAATATGGTTGAGTCTTGAAATAAAAGATTTAAAATAGAAATAAGTCCATCATTTAGCTTTTGTGGAGAAAAGTATCAGGACCAAACCCTCCTTCCATCAGACAGCAGTGAGCAGATAACTTAGTGGCAGTGGAGGTCTGCACTACTAAAAGACAATTAATCATAGTTAAGCACATTCATCTTGCCTCTTTCTAGCTAACCAGCATAATGATCAGGATTATTATTTCTAATTAGAGGAAGTAATAGATCATGTATAACCTTAGGATGAGTCTCATTAATTAACCCGCGTCCTAAGGGATTTCAGTAGGTATTCCATCTCTGTCACAATGAGCACCATTGGTTTACACTTAGTTCACAGGAACAAACATCATGGGAATTGGCTAAATAACTAAAATTGATTAAAAGAGTAGATAAAAATTAAATATATGACAAACTTCACTGTATTCTGCAATTTGATGTATGTTTCAACATGTAGCACTTTACTGTGCCAGAAGGTGATACTGAGTTGGTTTTATGCTAAGTTTAATTCCACTGGGTTTGTGGAGTTTTCCATTACTTTTTGTATGTATCGGAACAGATTTTATTCTATTGTTTGTGAAATCAAGAATGGAGTTGACACACTAGTGCTTAACAATTCCTACTAGAAGGAAAGTGCTTTTAGATGCCTGTAGGATTATATGCCTATGTCTATAGGATGCCTGTAAGACTTCTTAGCTATAAGGTTTCTCAGGTTTTGTCTTAAATTGCGTTTTATGAAATCTTCAGCTGAAGAGATTTTGTTATTTCAGGAGTTATGAATAAGGATTTGGAAGCAAGGCCTTTCAGTTTATCATTTTGAAACAGAGATGGTCTAAGCTTCATCCCTGAAGTTGTTAGTGCATGACTTTGGAAGTGTTGACTCTGAACTCTTAATATACTTTCAAAGATTCTGGAATTGATTTATGTCTAAAAGTGATAATTTTTAATATGAATAGTCTAGTTGCATGGTTTAAAAACAGGTATTATAGAGAGATGTACATTTTTTTTATGTTCAAATCTATGGAGTAAAGGCAATGAACACACACATATCAGAGTATCTGAAAATTTAGAATAACACCCTTGCTTACAAGGAAGATGTTAGTTTGTAAAGCTAAACATTATGAATTTGTAAACATTTCCCTGCACAAAGGAATTAGAAAAAAATTGTTAGAAATAATTGTCTCTTCAGTATATCCTCCTCAGTCTTCTCTTCTGCAGCCTTGCCCTTCTTCCACATAGTTTCTCCTCCGTTTTATTACGTTTACCAGCTTTCTCAGGTGTTTAGAGGAACTCTTTATTGTTGTGGTTGCCACATTTTAGAAAGTGTGTGATTTCTTATCTTATCAAATTTTGCAGATTTCAGTACCTTAAAAAAAAAAAATTATTCTGTCAAATTTAAAATTCCGCATAGCTATATTTGACCTTCATAGCAGAGTGTCATTTCTCACTCCAAAATACAATTTCTTCATAGCTTTTTTCCATAGGAAGTTACTGTCAGAGTAAGTCATGTCTGTCTTACATCAATCAGTAGAGAACAAAACTTTAAATTAAACATATATATATATGTGTGTATATATATATATATATATCAATATTACACTAGAATTATAGGTTTAAATGGTACCACAACTGTAAAACAGATAGCATTAAAAGAGAAGTCACTTGCAATTTCTGGCAAATTAATGAAGTGAGGATTATTGCAAATTACAATATTGCTTCCAGATGGATTACAAAGCATAACATAGAGTTTGCATTAAGCTTTTTGTTTTCTGTCTACTATAGGAAAAAATGAATGCAACACACAGCATTAATGAGTGGCTGTGTTATTCCCTTCTTTTAGATCACTCCAGTTCCAGGCACTCATCCACTTTTAGTTTTTGTCAATCCTAAAAGTGGTGGGAAACAAGGAGAAAGGTAAGTGTTTTTTTTTTCTTTTTCCCCTCTCTTTCTTTATTCTGATCTCTGTGAGAGAATTTTAAAAGTCTATACATAAGAAAAAAATCTTTTTATACTGTTATGCCTCACATTTGAACATCCTAAATCCTTTTAGTTATAAATTCTGCAGTTACAAACTAGAATTTAGTTTATAGAGCAGTTTTGTTTCAAATTGAAAAAAGTAGCTGTTGCATGGGTTTGTGGGATTTGCATGAGGATGTGAGTTGTTATATTTTGCATTAAAGCTTTGAGTTGCTAATTGTTTTCTTTTAATCTATGTAATGATTTTACAGACAGGCCAGAAATTCAAATTAGAAATGGTATTCCATTTTCTAATGTATGACTTACTTTTTAAACACTTAATAGTAGAGGCTCTCATGCCTCTCCATAAGATTTCCTACAAAGAAATCTTTTGGTTTGCTTAGAGGGTAAGCATTCTAACAATCCAGGTAAAGTATTAAAGTCCAATCACACAAACTTAAGGGACATAATATGTCCATATATATGTCAGTAATTACGTTCATTTAAATTCAAAATATCTAATTTTATTAGTTTAAGTGTTACTGTACTAGAGGCATGATAAAGTAAGGAGCATTGTCCTTCTACCCAGTCTGTCAAACTCTGAGTTAGTTACCCCCTAAATAGACTTTCCTGAGTGTGTTTCAGAATCACAAATGCTAACAATATGGCCATTTTTGATAATAACATAAATCCCTAAATTTTTATAGCCATGTTGGTGCTGTGACTTTCAACTCTTGAAAGAGATTATGGCCAAAGATGACACCTGTGGATACCGGGTGATATGGGAAACCCAAAGCAAAATAGGAGGGATCCAGTGGGATTCTAAAGCTTGCAGCCAAGAAAGTAAACTACAAGCAGGTCAGCTTTCCCTAGCTTGTCCCCACTGCCTATAAGAGGCACTAAAAGTAAGCTGTCAAAAGTGAAAAAATCCTGCAGGGTAAATGTAAGGGTAATTCTCAGAGCTGAAGAGCAGTTAAACAAAATGGTATTCAAAGGCTTCTGAGAGAACAGATTGTCATTTGGGAGCTGACTATGTAATCCCTGGAGTAGTATACCTAGATCTCAACTAGGAGTGTCAAAGGATCTAAAAGATTCATGACTTCGCAATCAGAACAAAACAGTGTGAGCCATCCTGAGTATTCATGTTTTAGACACAGTGGCGGTGTGAGGTAGCCCTGGTCTGCTGAGCAGTCAGGGATGTTGTGGAAGGTAACCTGCACTAGCACTCAGCTTGACTATTTTATAGTACTTACATGAAATGAGTAGATCGGAGATCCAGTCTGTAATTACGTAGGTGAGAGGCAGGTTAGAGAGCTGCACTTACATAGTTAGTTACAGCCTAGAAACAATTTAATCAAAGACTGTTTCACAGCTTTCAGTTCCCAGCTCATAATTGGTCTCAAGTGTTACTATCTGAATGGGCTTAGTACACGAGGGATGTCATTTAATGTTAGATATTCTCCAGGGTAAAAGCAAGTTTTAAACCTGATCTCCATCCCAGGCTCCTATTCCCATTCATGTATTACAGTCTAACACTTCACAGGTTATGTCAATGAAACTGTTACTGAGGCCAAATAGGTCACAGGAATGATTTGAATTTTAAAGATGAATGCCTTATGCACACTTCATTTACTAACACCATTATCTACAAGTGTCATTACACAATGAAGTGTATAGCGTGAGGGCAGGCACCAGTGCCTGAGTATAGTGAAGTATAAGAACCTCCTAAAGTGGCTTTGATACCACACACACACACATACACACAATATGTTAAATTGCATACTAATGTGTCGAGGTCGCATTCAATATTTGTGTGTTAAGAGAAGCACATCTAAAGGTCAACTGCATAGTCATGTAAACATATCTCAGGTCATTCACCAGCAGGAGGTAATACATCATGGTTAAATCTAAAGACAGATTCAAAAAGGTTAAAAAAGTCCACATATGGACTATTTGGTGAGAAGGGGGTTCCCCTCTGTCTTTTAGGTGTTAAGGTTTCATGTCAATACCAATAAAAAAATTATAAAATAAAGACGTTAGGAGTTCATATTAGTTTGAATATTTAATCTAAGGGATGAAAATATACTCAGGAATGATAATATTTAACTTTTTAACTTTTCTCCGCTTTACAGTCAGTAACCAGAAAGCGAAGAATCCTATGTTCTTCCTACCTTCCAGTTTTGTGCCAGTTATATGTTGTAGAAAGTAAAATCACAGGACATTTGAAGACATAAATTACTTTGCAAAATGCACAGTTATGGTGATACAAGTTGGGCTTTTTGATTATAGCGATTTTGTAATTTGGTCAGGTATTGAGAAGCTAGGAGTAGAGGATAAGCTGTAACAAAAGTAAGATTTCCACAGCAGTGAAAGCGAAAAAATGAAACAAACCCAACCCACAACCTTCTAATTTTTGTAGATGAGAATTTCATGATCTTGACTTATTCAGATTAAGGCAGTCTTTTAATGAAAGCTATTCTTCTGTCTTGACTTGTGGTTTTCTGTATTTGAGACATTATGATGAATGAAGTTATGATTTCTAATTGACTTTCATTGAACACAGAAAGGTTATTGCAGACTGTCAAGACTCCAGCGTTCCCACAGTTCCCTGTATGAGATTTTATGCCTTGCCATATGGTAACCCAGCCCTTTTCATTGCCCTTAGACTTGGAGAGAGTGTACGCATCCATGTGATAACCAGTTGAGTAAATGCACTCCCCCAGTAATACTCTGTCATTTCCTATTGCATTTTGTAATTTCTTTTTTCAAATCTCTCAAATGCAAAGGAAAAGAACTGAGGATCAGTTTAAGGTAAAAAAAGTTAGATACTTTTAGTTTTAGTTTTTGAATGTTGGAACAGTGGTGGGAAACAAATGGATATATGGAAAAAGTGCATTCAGAACACAAAAAATACATTCTGTACAACCATATCTAATTACCTTATCAATACATTTTATAACTTTGATTCCATTAGAGAGTTTTGCAGAATGTATAGTAATAAATAGCATTTTATTCCTGAATAGGTTTCTGTTTTAAAGACCAATGCTATGACTTTCAGATATATTTGTAAAATAAAGAACTATAACAATAACCCATTTATACCCATCCTTCTTGATTGAGAGGTTGATATTCATTGCCCATCATGTGAAAAAAAATTTATTTAGAGTGATTTGGACTTAAGTTATTTTGCTCAATAGACAATACATATGTTTCTAATATAACAGAAATATAAGTCAATGTTTATTAAGAAAGTAGAAAAATAGAGTTGAAGTTGATGAGTTTAAGCCTTTCACTTACCAGAAATAGATTTTAACTGAGCATGAGATTGGACAGGAGTTCATCAAGCGCAGTCAAGTGTGTTCCTCAGGCTATATCAAACTGTAACATGTTTTCAGTGATTGTGTATGAAAATGATCTGAATGTATGTATGGTTTGAATAATCAAGGCAACAGTTTTCAATAATTTGTGAATAGAATGTGCGTATTTAGTACATCACTGACAAAATAGTTCCTTTCAACAGAAAGAATATACAAAGAATATGTAGTGAATCTAAAGGCCGTTGATAAGGGTAATGTTCTCACATAAGAGTCCTTCTAAATCCTGCTGTTGTTTTGCCATACTCATTACTTTGATTTCCACTTTCCACTTTTCCAGTTTATTTGCCTGACCAGTAGGTGAGTTTAAACAATTGTTTCCTTGACAAATGTGCGGTTGGATGCACTGTAGATCAGCTTCCGTACACTGACGTTTCCTGCTGACTCCACACTCAGTGTCTGTGCAGTACAGGTTGATGATATCTTTAACCTTTGCTGTTTTCAAATAACTTTGGTTGATAGTAGCTCTTCACTGATACTCTCTGATTAATCTGGCTTTTTGGACTTTCATTTAGCATCGAGACAAAATGTAAAAGCAGTTTCAAATTATCTTTTTCAAACTTTGTATGTCTGGGAGAGCAGATAACTAGTATTCTTTTAATTTTGGGGAGGAGTCCTTGGCTTCTTTCTTCTCTGGCATTATGGTTAAAATAAGTCTATAGTGACCACATCTTGAATAGTCAGCCCCTAGATGACTGAAAATGCCTTCCCCAGTTGTGGCACAAGTTCCTGCAATGGTCACCTTTTTTCACAGTGTAGTCAACTTCATGCCAGTTTTGAATTGCCAGTGAGTTTCTTCCCATTTATTTTTTCTCTCTAAAGAAATCATAGTATCATTTCAGAAGACAGCTCAGTTTAACCCAGTCCAAAGTGTACTCAAGAGTATTTTTTTCAGCAAAAGGGCTGTTAAAAGATGATTCCAGCCCCTTTGGCCACTCCTGATGTAATTTTCTGCCTCCTCAGTTATGCTAGTGTAGAGTATTTTGAGGATTTTGTAAGATCATGGGCATGATTTTAGTGAGGGGAAAAATGACACCGAAGAAACATTTCTGAGGATTTATGTTTTAAATTGAATTTGTCTGGTTTTCCAGATCACAGAATCACCCCAAAAATAACATACTGCTAGTATGTCTTGTAGCACCAAACTTTAAGCAAATAACTCTTAAATCTCTGAGACTTCATAACAAGACTGTTCATGAACTTCTTATTATCAGCTGCACAAATTAAATTAGCAGCATCTTTGACTGGGTTAAATCCTATACATCTCTGAGAAGCAAATTACACATACTAACTTGAAAACTCTTCTTTTGCATTGGTAAGATGCTGCAAATGGAAATATGCATATTGTTTTGTAAATCCATTGTCAAAAGTCCGATTTAGTAATCATCACAGCCATTGACAATGATGTGTGCATACTTGCTAAGTGAAACTAGGCAGTTCATATTGACTTTTTCTGTCAGGAATGGCATCAGGATTAGATTGTGTGAGTGTACTTGAATGAAATGCTTTGTGAAGAAGCTGATATCACTAAATAATTCAAAAGTTAAGAAAATGTTCCAATATGGCAATTTTAGAGATAATTATGAATTTGTTTGTATTCAGATTTTTACATACTTATCTTCCACCTAGACTGATAAATTATGCATCGCTCTTAGGAAAATAATATAAAACAAAAATCCCTCAATGTGCACATAGATTGTGTCTAGACAGTTTTATTGTGCTGTATTTGAAAATTTGGACATTTTAACCTAAAATTCAGCTCTTAGTTTGCTTCTATTTTATTTAAACCATTAAATAGAAAGGAAGAAATATTTCAGTGGAAAAATTAATGCTTTCCTAAAAACATTTAAATATTAATTAGCTTAAGGACAGAGACATTAAAATTAAAGGCAAGACAGAAAGGTTTATGATTTAAACTATTACCATAGATCCCAGGTATATATTTATTTGTTCTGAGCTCCGACTCTTTTGTGTGCTTCTTGTTTGTAAGTAAGAAATTAATCAGCTACCACCTTACAGTCAATGTAGGAAATTACATTTCTAATATTTGTAATGAAGAAACAAAATGTCTGTCATACTTTTAGGACAAATACCCTCAAATTTCTAAAGTTATAGTTTTGAAGAAATATTTGCTGATGGTGAGACAGCAAGGAGGGTCCCTTATGGGATAGGACAATACTTTTCATGCTATATCAATAATTGCTTCCTATTATTCAGATAATTTTAAAATATATGTAATTTAGGTTAAAAAGTGCTTTCAAATATTTATTTTCTTCTCATTTAAATGTAATCCTGAGGAAATGTAGTTGACCATAGCCTTGCTTTCTCAGAATGTTGTTCATCCTATGGAGATATTTTTGATGGGTGGCAAAGCCAATTCGCTTTTGCAATTAATTATACTTGTAATTTTGTGTTAGCAATAAATTTCAGGAAGAAATCTCTCCTTTGCCATGGAGTTACTTTAATAGGAATCAATACGCTTTTTAAATGCTTTTTTGACTCACCTTTTCTTGTGTCATTATACCTCCTTATCCTATTTTTTCTATCTATTCGCAGCATTTGAATTTTAGATACCTTGTAGCAGTTCTGTCTCAATTTTATGGCCCAAAATAAAAACACTCTGTATGAATTATAATTGCCGTGTTCAGTGATTCGATTTTTTTTTGTGTAATGAGATCCTACACTTCAAATAATTATAATATGTGTTAACTTCTTTCATTCTTTCATTTGATAGGTTTTAAAAAAATTCCAAACATGTAAGTAAATATTTTCTCCTTGTCTCTTTTACCTCCTCAGAATTTATAGAAAATTTCAGTACCTTTTAAATCCTCGTCAAGTTTATAGTCTTTCTGGAAATGGACCGATGCCAGGGTAAGTCTACAGTTAATATTATTACCAGGAACTCATTTAATAAAATGCTACATAATCAAATGAACAGACTGAAGTACATATAGCATGTTTGGAATGTATCAACACTGCAGATCTCTGAATGGATGCAGAAATGTATAGGTATTATTTGTTTACATCTACAAATAAAGCTACATCTCGGATATTTTACTGAAAACCATGCAGTACTCTGTAAAAACCGTGGGATAATTTTCATTTTATTTGCAGCTTTTTCTGCTATATCAGCAATCCAAGTTCCTGTGGGAGTTACTTCTATGTTATAAATATCAAGCAACCTCAAAGACTGACCTGCAGCACATCCAGTTGTTTTACACAGACACATATGTGCACGTACATAGGTGTCTGTAATATATATACATGGTGTGCATATATATATCTATTCTTGTACATGTCAGGTATGGATTATTGTTTCAAGTTACAGTGACTGCACACTCCTTATCAATTACAGAATCTTGGTAATGTAGTGGTTGGGAAATGACTGTCCAGGCTGTGTTGCGCTGTCGGGGACTGAAGTGTTCTCTGAACCAGCTGGCATTGCAGTCACTCGCTTAAAGTGGTTTCTCTATGAGTCTTCCTAATTTGCATTCATGTGAAGACAGGAGAATTACAGTGTATCAAATACCAACCTTTGCCACCTGATATTTCTCTTTTAAGTAGTGGCTGCTTTGGTAGAAGAAAAGAGATAGAGCAGCACTGAACATCTGCTCTGTGTATCATTTTGTATGTATTGGATGTTAGTTATGTCACTGGTATATGAAATTTTACATCAGTCAAGAGCCACAGAAGGATATTAGGAGATAAGTTCACTGACATTATATTGTTCAAGTAATTTTTTTATATATATTTTTATTTGTTTAGACTTTTTTTCTTTGAAGTGGGAAGAAAAGATAAATGTGAAAAAATACATATTTTGTGCCTTGCTAAGTTTTATTTCAGTTGTCACATACATATTACTGGAAAGAGTATGCTCTGACAGTTTCTGCCAGTACTTCTGGTTTTAAGGCCAAATGTACAAATATTCTTTCTTTAAACAGTGCTATATCAGCTTTCTATTTATTGTGTTAGACTTGAGATGTGTATAGCATTGATGAAAGTGAAAAGCATATTTGGCTCAATCCTTTTAGAAGTTAGGATATCTTGCACTACAGTGTGGCTAAGGTGCAAACTGCTGAATGCTGCAAAACCAGCTCAAGAAATGGAAACAATGACATGCATGATTTCTTTCATGCCTGCAGTTAACTTGTACCTGAATGTTAGTGCTGTTTTTATTAATCAAATTATAGGGTTTTCATACCAGTCTTAACACATATGGAAAATCTAAGTAGCCTGAGTCCAAAGAATTAGTAGACTAAAAGAATTAACTGAGACAAAACTAGTAACCAATATTGTTTTGCATCCAGTATGATAGAAATGCCATGCTAGAGACTGAGGTGATGATTTTTAAAACAAGTGAAATATTGTTTTTCCAGTTCAACTTTGTAGAACTTAAAAAAAAAAGAAAAAAATCTGGCTGCATTTCTGTCCATTAGAGACTTCATTTTCATGTATCTTTCCATGTGCATGAAAATGTATTTTAAGACAGAAGCACAAGAGGGCAGTGTTAAGTTCAAGCTGAAACCTTGCACTGAAGCAATTTAAACATTAGTCTTTTGAACCAGGATAGTGTTTTTTAGAAAATATTTTCAATTTCTCTTCCTATTAGGAATCGAAATAGTTTTAGTTCAGAGTCACTTTGAAGAAATTTCTAATTATTTTTAAACAGACATTCTTGTTTTGGTATATTTTTTATTCATTCCACAGAAATGAATAATGCTAAATTTCCAGTTTATCTCCTGCCATCATTTCTTGCCCCTGGCAATACTATGTAGGCTGCATGTAATTTGTCCCTTAAGTGAGAAGTTGAATATACTCTGGTATTTCACTTACCAGTACATGTTTCTTTTTCTGCGAGGGCTGTATTACCTCCTAAAACCTGCCCATCCATCCATCTGTCCACTCACTCATCCATCTCTGTAATGCTAGTTACACTGGATTGTCAGTCAAAATGTTACGTTTATTTAATGTTGTCATATGTGTCATTTAGATCAAAATGTAACAGATTTGGGTATTATACAGTAGAGAGAAAAGCAAAAGTTTATTCTTCATCCCAGTTATTTAGTAGAAAGGAATAAACACAACATATATTTATTTTAAAACCTTTATGATTTTGTAATACATTTTAATGGAACCTATTTGAGAATTTTTTTTTCTTTTGAATACCATTTTCAGACATGTTTATTCGACTTAGAGAATGTTTATAGTATATGGGCAGAATTTGCATTTTTTTGGTACAGCCAGGCTGTCTACTTTAACCCATAAGTTAATGTTTTTAATTTTTGATGGTATTTTTCTCATGGGCTGCTGTCATCAACCTAGAAGATAGCATTCACAAGTTTTCTAACTTGAGTTCCAAACATCTGTGGCTAACATGAGTTGATATTTCCAGTTCATTTCTGTCAAAAACCTAAGTATTTCCTTTTCGTAAAGCAGGGAGAAAGACAAGAGAACTAGGAGACAAATAAAATTGTAAATCTTAGGAGGGCTGTGAAACTGTTGAGATTTTTGGTTTTTTTTTCGAACAGTCAGCAGCTCAATTGCTGTGCCTGTCATTCTCTCTCTGCAGTGGGATAACCATGTTCTTTCATGGAAATGTGTTCAAATAAAGGGCTGCAAAACCCAAAACAACATCAGAAAAAAAAGCCCCAGAAAAAACCCAACCAAAAAACACAAAAAAGCCCCACCCAGACCAGTTATAGTGTGTTTTTTTAATAGATATACTGTTGTGTAGCATATCAACAGAAAAATATTTTCAATAAGTTGACAATTAATTTTAGTATCACTATCTGAATGTGCAGTTACTGAAGTGGATGTTGCCTACTTTCATAACAGATGGGACAGTACTTGGAGAAGTGCAGGAACAGCAGCTTGTAGCTTCTTTGTGTGCCTAAGCTAAGGTCTTTGGAGCCGTTTATGTCAAAACTCATGTACATGCTCTATATAAAAATATGTCTGTGATGCAAATAAACCAGTGACTCTGGCATTGTGTCCTTTCCGGCAATGGAGACTGACCTGCTGCAACACCTGAAAATCAAGGAGCTCTAAGCCAAAGGGCAACAGTACACTTTAAACATGTATATAATAATTAATGTTTTAGACATTCTTTAATTGGGAGTAGAGAAATACGAGTGAGCTGGAGAAACCCTATAAGCTCTGCAGCTGAACACGAGCATAAAAGATACTCCACAGTTGCAGACTGCCACAGTTAACATAGTGATGTGAAAATTGCTGGGCTGATGCATTGTGTAATTTGTGCCTAGCACCTGTGTTTTTAGCCATGAAAAGAGTTTCCCTGTTTGGTTGTTATATCTCTATAGGAGTCTTCTACTTCTGACAACAACTGTTACTGTGGATTTAATGATCTTGAAGAATCTGAAATTCAGTTATTGTTCACCTCACAGAGAAGTAAATAATAGTGGGATGAATAGCAGTCGAGCCGCAGACCTGCAGGACTCTGTAGGGAGGTCAGCGTTTCACAAAGGCTTTGTCCCTCTGAAAAGGCCCCTGTTCCCTAAAGTCTATTATTTAAAATGTCTAATTTATGTTATTTTTATACTCTATAATAGAAATTATGTCCACAAAAGTTGTATTTCTTTGTAACTTCCTTAAGCATTTAATTTGGAGAGCATGTATTTTTTAAATTCTATCTGCAATTTTACCTCAACAGGCTTTTTTAAATCTTAAATTCTTCCCATTTAAAAGATGCTAAAGACAGAAAGACTGAATCCCTACAACTTATGCTGTAATTTAGTTGGGAATCTGCAGCACCTGGGCTTTTATAACTTCACAAAGCATTAGGCCTATTTTGAAAATTACACTATTTTCCTTGATTATTTGAATTGATTGCTGGAGCATTTCTTTGCTGTTGGAAGTTTGGAATACCCTGAGTATTCTGGGAAGAGATATATACCAGGAATGTTTTCAGAAGATAATAACTGCACAGTTATTTTCTTCTGAAGAAAATCTTGAATCTGGTCCATATTTCCTTGGAAGAATTACATTTTTGCCAAAGAATGGCAAAGCCAGCACTGATGGTTTGGTTGTACTCTGGTGATAAAAATTACTGTTGTACACCAAAGATCAGTGGTACTTAGAACTCATCAAGTCTTCACGTATGAAACTTAAATTCTGAGTTTAAAGATATATTTTGAACAGCTGTTTAACAGTATTTTTGCTTCTGTGACATCTGTAGTGGTGACATCTGATACTTATCCTGAGATACAAATATCAGACAATTACTCTTTGCTTACAATGCTGAAAGTTAGAAATTATGCTTCCACTATGAGTGAAGAAGAATGGCTGAATGATTTCACACATTGATGTTGTTTTTCCATCTTGTGTGTCTGTGACCTGAAATTCTGCATAGTGCTTTGCTTCTGGGCATAAGAGAAAAGGTCATGTGCAGGTAATATAGGGAAAATATTGCAGTTTATGTTTTCAAATAGTTTTAATGTGAGTGGGGTGGGATTTCCTTAAACAGTTCTATAAGAATGTGTGTGCATCGTATCTGTGCATAAATCAATTAATTGCATGATTCAACAGCAAATTGTTACATTCCCTAGCACTGGTGTTTTATTCATAAATGGTTTTCCTGCATTGCTATGGATTTGGTAAGCTGATTATGAAAAACTGAATTAGAGTAATATAGGTATTTTAAACGTTTCCCTCTTTCAGGTGAAAATTACTGATTTATCAGCAGAAACTCAATAATTGCCTTTGTGTGCATCCTGGCACACATTAAAATAAGCCAGTATCAAACACTTTCAGTGTTTAAATTGTTTTTAGGAAAATAGGACTACATTTCTATTCTGGTCCTTTAATTAGTCTGACAGTGCACAAAACCTTCACAATTAATTCGAATTTTTTTTTTAGTTTCTCTTTAAGCCACTTTTACTAAGTTCTCAAACAGTTTGTTTTTGTTTTTTTTTTTCTTTTCAAACCGTGTCAAAAATGTCCTGTGGAGAAAAAGTAACAGATGCTGTTAAAACAATGATTGAGCACAACTTTCTTGGTAGGCAATACGTACTTTTTCCCTGAAGGTCTATAAGAAATATTTCAAATTCTTTCTTTACAACTATAATAGTTACTGAGTTTGAATGAAACTGTATAAAATGGAAAACCACGTTCCCTTTCCAACTATTAATGTAGGCTGCACATTCTAATTCAACGAATGAGATTTATTTACATATATAATTATATAACTATATTTAATCTTATAAAGTAATTTGATTTTATAAATATTTATATTTGCTATAGTGTATTTATATACACTGCATTTATATATGCAAACATACAATGTAAGGTATATTATGCTTTTTATGTATTTTGTGTGTTATATTTTTATATAATGTACATATTTTATATTTAAATTTATGAAAAGTTATGTGAACTTAATGCTGTACTTTGCTTGAAAAATTCACTATCTGTGAATATAAAATGCTCCAAGGGAAAAATGAATGAAGCTTATTGAGAATATTTTTGACAACATGGTTTTGCCAGATTCTTCAGCCCCGACTTTTTTTTTTGAAGTTATACCCTTCTGATGAAGATTAAATATACAGTCAAAATAAAAAGAATGTTTGATAACCATAGGGTGAAGAAGCTTTTTTTATAAAAAGAGACAGATGTTTAGGTTTATGTTCTGCCAATCTAGATCAATGTTAGCATCAACCCTGGACTTTTAGTGTTGTTCAGTTCGGTTGGTTGGTTGGTTGTTTTTTTCCCAGACTTTCTTTTTGACATCTTTTACATAGGTAGAAATGCCTAAATACTTATAGACATTAGTAGCCTGCCATCAGTTCTGGGCTATAATTCAATTTTAAATTAAGCTGAAATAAACTCAGTACTGGAAGCAATGTAATTAAACCTTATAACTTTGTACAAACCCAACACATTGGGGCCAAGTAGGAGTGCTGGTGATGGGAGGCATTTGTCTCTATGCCAGGTCTCTTGAAGTGTTGTAGATGCGCACTTGTGGGCCAAGGCATAACTCAGTGCCTACTCTTACAGCGGTAGGAGGCGACTTCAGCAGAGGGTCTTTCAGCACAGATGCTTATTAGAAGGTATGTTCCCCAAGTGAACCCAGTCAGATTTGGCACATGACATTTTGGATCAGAAGAGATCCTATAGCACTTCTCCTACAGATGTGTGAAGTGGAATGTAAGAGGTGAGAAGGGTAAAGCAGACTTTAATGCAGGGCCAGTTATCCTTCAGGCATTGTACTTGACACTTGAAACTGCCTAAGAGCTCTTCTGAGCAGAGAAAATGAGAGGGAGTGGGACATGTGTTGGGCTTAATTCTACATAGATTTGGTAACCTTGGAATTCCGGTCTAAAACTAATAGAACAAGAAGTTGTCCTGTCATCTTCTGGAGATTATGTAAATTTTTTGATCATTGTACTTTTTATTTCCTTCTCCCTTGCTCACTTTTTTACTCTGTAGTTTTCCATGTGTTCTTGATTTTATCAAGAGGCCTAAAAGAATTTTTGGAACTTCTTAGGGACAGGAACTCCATTCCCTGTGAAGCATTAAACTTTCATAAGAAAAAAGTATTAATTAAACACTTGTGAGCTATTGTGTATGTTTATTCACATTTAAGAATTTTTAACAATGTATTTGTTATTTATTTATTAGGAGATTGCAGACTGGAAATCAGATCTGGTCAGTAGAATATAGAAGATGCATTAAGATATCTGTCACAGTAATGAATAGAAAGTGTGTAAATATACACACACACGCACGGAATAATTCAACAAAATTACTGGAAGTTTTCTGTCTAGTCACAATTTATTTGTAAGGACAAATTTCAGCATGCATCAAAAGCTATCCTTAAAAGATGTTTTCAAATTTAAATTATTGCAATTTAGGATTGTTTTAATATATCCTCACTTTCCATCATTATGGAACATCGATATTGAAAGAAGGGGATAATGAGGTGGTGATACTCAGTGGATATGGAAGCAGAAAGAGCCAGGCAAATACTACCAAAGATACTTTACTTTTAAAATATGGTTTGTAGGATGATGAAATGGGTGTCTTAAATCTGACGCTTTCTCACTTTATTTCAAACAATGATGCAAAGTTGTTTATACCAACTGCAGAATGTTCAGTTTAATATGTAGTAGTATACTACCAGAAATACAATATTTTCATATACTTTTAAATCTAGAACTTCATAAGGAAACGTTATGGCTAATACATTTAGACAACTTAGAGTTTTCTGTCTTGAGAGACTACCTATCCATTTACAGCTAGGCGAACAGATAATATTTTCTGACAATACTTTCAAACAAGATTTGAACTGAGACAAAGCCTTGGATTAACTATCAGGTTCAAATGGTTTCTAGTATAAGTGTACCTTAATAACCCTTGAATTATCAATTTTTATTGAAATTTTTCAGATAATGCAATGTTGGATTTTATTTGTCTAAAAAAATGAATGCATGAGCAGAATTTATTATTATTTCAAGTGTTCACTTGCCATTTAATATTAAATGAAATGTTTTAAGCCGTAAGATGTTTGCATAATGTACAATGTATTTATCATAATTGGGTATCTTCATTTGCTTTTTCTAGGTTAAATTTTTTCCGAGATGTTGCTGAGTTCAGAGTACTAGCATGTGGAGGAGATGGAACAGTAGGCTGGATTTTGGACTGCATAGGTAATCTCTAGCATTTGCATAGTTTTGGTTGACCTGTGTCTTTCCTTTTAATGTTCTTCCTTAAATACCAATGTGTAGATACAGCTATTTCAAACAAGAGCTTGTTCATTTAAATTTCTGAAATGTATTGTTTTGGGACATGATTATTTTAAAGGATATTCAAATTGAGAAAGATATTCAAAATTTCTAGAAGTCCGGCGTTTGTAGTGCTCTGGGTTCCCTGAAAGCAAGAAATTTGAATTAATCTATTCTAATTTCATTTCAAAGTCTATTCTGCAATTGAATAAAATCTAAGGTGATTTAAGACAATTTACTATAGTTCAGTTGCTTTTTCACTTACCAAATTTTTGTCTATGTTCATTATCCTATAATGGAGATAACGTAGTAAGAGATGCTTCAGCTTTGGAGTTCTTTCAGTCAATTGTGTGCAAAGTCTTGTGGACAAATCATTAGGAAGGCCCAGAAGTCAAGGTATTACAGACTTAAACTTCTCAAAGCTTATTAAAGAGAATGTCTTTCACATAATTTATTTGGTGTTAGAGAGGCTGCAGAGAAAAAAATTGGGTGTGTGTGATGATGGAAATTAGGAAGGGGATGAAGAGAGCTCAAAAGAAGCAATTGAAAGTTTATCTACAGTGTGTAAAAAAGTGTGTGCTTTGGGGGGAGGACCAGTAAACCTTTTAAAAGTTCACTGAAAAGTAAAACTGATGCCATGAAAGAATGACAGCAAAGACATATTTCTAAACTTGACTGGAGAAAAAAAATCTTTTTTGCAAATGCAAGCTACTGATTATAACTCTCAAGTAGCATTCGGAGCCATAAATCAATATACATAAATATCAGGTGTATTACCTAAATTTGGAAGGAGTGAAGTTTTGCAGCTCTTAATTGTGTCATCGCCTTTTTCATGAGGTCTAAAATGTAATGGAGTTACTTTCTCTTTCAGTGACATTATTTAGAAAAAAATACTCCCTTCTGTAAATTTTTTGGGGGATCCAGGATTCATCTGTTTCATAGGTGCTGGAAATATGTTTTCAGTGCTGCCTTTTAGGGAGCAAAAGCACTTTGGCATATAAAGTTTAAGAAAGCACCTGCTTCTAGATCCTTTCTAGTCTGGTCTTCCTAGCTCTCCTGATATACAAAGAGTCTTAGCTGAAAGTAAAGAAGAAGGAGGGAAGAGAAGGAAGGGAGGTAAGAAGGAAGGAAGAATTCTCCTCAGTTTGAGATTTTTAAATATTTTTTTCAAATTTGTATTAAATACTTTATTTTCTTAAAGATTTTCAGTACAGTGATATTGTGAATGTTAAATCTTTTTAAAGTATTAATAAATATCAGGATGTCCCTGCTATATCTATTTTATAGATAAATTCCTGCTGATTATGATGATGATGATGAACGAAATAACTGTTTGATTAACTGAGTATAACTTTTAAACTAGACATGCTATTTGTTTGACAAATTTTATATCTGAAATATATACCTGGGAGATAGCTCCCCTAATTCCAGCATTTCAGAAAGAAATTTACACTTCTTGATGATGGTTTTTTCATTGGATCTTGAACAGAGATCCTTGGGCTTAAAATGCTACAAAAATATCCGTAAAGATTGAAAAGATGCTACAGATTTATGCATTTCAAAACATTGTTTATTAAGTACAAAATAGACTTGATCAGATAGATCAGTGCTCATTTTGAATAGCAAGTTTAATTCCTGATGGACAAACCCAACTAAGCCCTGGTGTTAGTTCCAAGGACTTCTTGGTAATGATGCTCATGGGTAGACACAAATCCAGGTGAATACATAGTTAAACACAGATTTGGTCACCCAAATTAAAAATTACAAGGTTCACCTCGTTATTCATGCCCTTAACTTTTACTCTTTTGCATTCATAGCTGGGAATGGCAGAGCTGAGTGCAAGAGAGAGCACACCATATTCAGTCTTGGAAAGCTCCTCAATATCATTGCTTATGAATGCTTATCAAGTCTATGGGTTACAAAAATCCTTCTGATAACAAGTAAATTAGGATTAAGGATTGAATATTGACTGGAGAAGGGGCTGCGTAATGGACTGGTTTGGTAAAATGCTCGTTGCTGATCAGGCAGCATAATTTCATATGCAAAAAGTGTCTTTCACTAAAATCCTAACACAGTTCCTTAGTTATGTTTTTCCTTCTTTATTCACAGAGAAAGCGAACTTGATTAAGCATCCTCCAGTTGCTATACTGCCTCTTGGGACTGGCAATGATTTAGCAAGGTGTCTGAGATGGGGAGGAGGTAAACACAAATTAAAATACAATGTATTATGGAGAAAAGGGAAAAAAATAACTTTTCCATCCAAATCTACATTTGGATTTCTTTTTTATTAACCATTATCACCTTTCCTCATTTTGGAATTAGCTGTTTTTAAATGTTGTATAGATATATAAAATATTAAAGGTTTTATAATGGTGTAATCACTCTTCATACCTTGTTTGTAGCTTCTGTTGACATCAAAAAGGCTCCAAGGTGTAATGAGAGTAGTTTATAGATGTTTGGTTGGCTTTTTACTATCTGTATTGCAGTTATTTATTTGATCAATACCTTATAAAGGGTAGTTTTAAATGGATTATAATTGGGACTGTTCTGAAAGGGTTACTGAAGACAGCTAATAATGGGGTTGTAGTCTTTTTTTAATATTTAAAAATATTAAATGAAAAATGTGTCTCAGCCTAGGACTAGTTCCTTTGGTCCACACCCTTTCTGTTCTACAGAGGATTCCAGACAAAAAGTGCTATAGTGCTATTTAGCAGGAAATTAGAAGGCAAAGAATGCTGAAAGAAGAATATATATACAGTCAAACCTTTAATACCCTTTGCATCCTTTCCTGGATGTATGGAGCTTTACTCTCAGCTCCTCCAATAACTTCTTTCCATTCGGAATTTACATTACAGGATAACTTGAAGGAGACACAAGGAAGAAAGACTTAGGCAAGACTCAACCTGTGGTGAAAGCATGTCATTTTATGGGCTCATAGCCAGGTCTATTTCAGGTCTTGGTTGTTTCAGTCAAGATATTTTGTATTTGGAACTTTGCTGTTTATTTGAAAGTTCTCAGCCTTTGCAGATATCTTAGTACTTCTATCTCCAAATTTCTTTTCTAAATGTCTGCCTTGTTACCAGAGAATCTTTTGCAAATTTTCAGTAGTTTTCATGCTATAGAACTACTCTGTTAACCAAAATGTTCTATTAAGTCAGTTGAGGACCTCCTTTATTTTCTCTGTCATGACTTGATTGTTTACATTCTCATAGTCTTGGGGGGAAAGAAAAGGAAAACAAACAAGCCAAAACTCAACCAAATCAGCCTTACTTCACTTTCTCAATAGTTCATAGACCATTCACAGAATAATCAGGTTCCCTAGTTCAATCTCCTGTTTTAAGCAGGGGCAGCTATGAGAGCATTTGATTACATTAGTCGGGAGCTGTTCCTCCATTCACTTTTATTTATGTTCTAAATGATTCCATTTGGACTAAAGTAGAAAAAGACAGTGTTAAAATATTCTGGCTTTCATCATTCTTTGCCCAGTTGCTTTTTGGTAAACAATACCATAATACAGATCTTCTGGAACTTCCATAGATGGGAGAGAAGTCAGGGCTTCCAGTATCTAAATTGCTGGTGAGTGATCTCAAGAATACAGACAGAGGGAATTGTGCATGCTGCTGTTATGCAGTGGTTAGCAGTAACTAGCAAAAGCGTACTATACCACCATAAAGAAATGTATCAGCAGTGGGTTTTGAGTGAGGAGGCTTTCAATGGCTTTGCCTGCTAGAGCTGTTAATGATCCAGGATGTACATGCTGCTTGAATATGAAAATTTTTCTTATTATTTGAAGAAGGAATGAATCCACTGATCTTAGTTATCTATTACAAAGTCATTTGATCTGAATAGTATATAGAACTGATAGTCACTTAGTAAAATCCCATATGCTTGTTGTGTGTACTCAGGTGTGTGCAAACAAGTTTTCTACTCAGTTTAGTATACAATGTAGTGAACTACTACTACTAGTGAATTCCACAGGAGTGCTTCCCGGCAAGTCAGAGTAAGATTTCTTTACAGAGCAGGATGAAGCTCATTAAAAAGTTGTTGAAGTATGGAAAATGTTATTTTTGCTGATAAGTCGTTAGTTATGGATTTGAAATTTTGGATTTGTTATGCTAGACCACACTGAAACAATCCATAAAAAATAGTAGATAGCTTTTAACCTTTAAGTCTCTTGTCAGGCTTTCATCAGACAAACCTTAGCCTTGTTTTTGTACTCCTTTTAGTGGAAAATGCTGGAAGATTGTCAATACTTCAAGCACAATCCTGCTTTTCAAGTCTTATATGCATAGTTTTCATTTTTCTAGTCATAGAATCATAGAATAGTTTGGGTTGGAAGGGATCTTATTTATCTACTCCAACCACCGCCCCCCCCGCAATGAGCAAGGACATCTTCAGTTAAATCAGGTTGCTTAGAGACCTGTCCAACCAGTTATCTAGAAAGAGAAAGAAAATATAATGTAACTATTATTCTTGATTAAATACCTGGTTTTATGTTTTGCTAGGTTATGAAGGTGAGAATTTGATGAAGATATTAAAAGACATTGAGAACAGCTCAGAGATTTTACTGGACAGGTGGAAATTCGAAGTAATGCCCAATGATAAAGATGAGAAAGGAGACCCAGTGCCTTACAACATCATCAATAACTACTTTTCTATTGGTGTGGTAAGACTTACGCTTATCCTTAACTGATTTTCTTTTTCTGTTTTGAATAAATATTTGCATCACTTGTCTTCAAATGAAGAATTGTTGGCTACAGATCATTTATAATGTTGTTTTGCTAGTGAAATGAATACATAGATGACTGACAGCAATTTGCATAAATTTACTTCCTCACATTCAAACCAGTACTATTTTTCAGGACTGTCTACCTTCCCATTTATATAGAAGATATTTGTATTGTTCTTAATGGTTTATGAGCAGCCATAGCTCTAAATTTATATTGTCATATTGAAGGTCCTGTAAAAATATAAAGGAAAAACTAATCACTTAATAAGAACTCTAAGCAACCTTTTCCATTAATATTTACATAGTCCAAACTGTTTAAAAGAACAGTTGCTTTGATTATTCCTTCGGGGCAGTTTTAAATAATAAAATAAAGTAATAATAAAAAAAAAGCCTCAAAAAAACCCGCCCCACATGTGTCTTCTTAGTTCTGTTGTATAGAGATATTCACAGCTTGAATGAATTAGGAGGAAAAGGGGTTTAAGCACCTCTTCATGTCTGAGGAACTGCATCTCTGGTTTATGCTTCTTTATGGTTTTCTGTTATATGTACTATCTACATTTCTTAATGTTAGCATGAATTTCTTTATTCATATTTGACTTTTAATTTGTTGTTAATTTCAGATACTATTCTGAAGAACCATTACTTCATATCTCATTTGGGTTTTTCCTAGATGATTCTTCTTGCCTACATGCAGAAATTTACACTCAATTGGATTACACTGTCTTAATTTTTACTGTTTCTCCAAGGCACTGTGAAAACTATTGGTGACCTACAACATATTGCACACTGCCTCATAGATTCCTGCCAAATAATAAGCACAGTCTCTAATCCAACATGGATAGAACCTGCTGTATGAATTTTGTAACAGTATGGCAGAAATTGTATTTAATAATAAACAATCTAAATTTATGCTTAGAAAGGCCAGGAGAGTAAAACTGAATAATGCTGTGCTTGACATGGGGCTCTTAGTGCTTTAGGACCATAATTCAGGTGGGAAGGGATTGCAGAAAGTCATTAGTTCTAAGCAGGGTGAGCTATGAGAGCAGATTACATTGCTCAGGGCATTATCCATTTAGGTCTTAAGAACCTCCAAGGAAGGAGATGGCACAACATCTCTTAGCAACCTGTTGGGGTGCTTGACTATTCTTATGATGAAGATTATTTTTCCCCATATCCTGTCTGAATCTCTCATTTCAGCATAAATTATCTGTCTCCCTTCCTCCTATTACATGCCACTGTGAAGAGTCTGGCTTTTTCATTTTGATAGCCTCCTCATAGGTACATGCAGGTTATTAGATCTGCCTGAAGCTGGCTCTTCTAACCTCTGATCCACCTCATCCAGTCACTCTATTTTCTTTAATGTTTTTCCAGCAATCAAGACCATAAAGTCCCAACTTGAATACAAGAATGCTGGGATAGGCAGTGTTCAAAACCTTGCTGAATTGAGCGTGACATCCACTGCTCTCCCATCATCTACCAATCCAGTTGTTTTTAACATAGGCAGAAATCAGAATTAAATTTACCTGTTGGAAGGAAAATGATATGCTAAGTTGAAAAGGAATGTGGAGACAGCAGCATATGTATGTGAAAAGTTTGATTGGTATGTTCAGGCTGAACAAGACAATTTTTTCTGTAGCAGTCTCAAAGCTCTGATACGTGCATAAGTACTGCATTATGTCTAAGTACAGGGAAAAAACTAAGATGTAGTAGGTGAATGACTATGTGTAATGTTCAACCTGACGAAAGCACAAAGCACAGAAGTACCATAAAAAGTGTAAGCCAAGCTGTGTGTCAGTTTCAAAGCAGGAGCTAGAAAACTTCTAAGAGCAATGTAGAATAAGATAAAGATTTTTCAAGTGCTCACATCCATCATTCTGTCAGGATGGCAAGATACCAGGAGAGAAGTTCCATCTGCTTCCTAATAATACTGGATTCACTGAAGCAAGCTAAATATCCAAGAAAAAAACCTACATTAAATCATATTTGCTTTAAAAAACAAAAGCATCACCTCCAAGAAAACCTAACCAATCCAAAAAACCTCTGCAAGAATATAGTAGGTTCATCTGAAAATGGAAGTTTGTCTTGGAAAGCCACAGATTTGGCGAGCTGGAAAACAAAACTGGTAATATTAGAGGACAAATAAGCAAGCATGATAGAGACAGGAAACATTAGGCCACCTGTCAGATCGTGGAAAGTTCAGTTACTTTGGAAGAGATCACATTGTTCAGGGCATTTGTTTTGGAGAAAATAAAAAAATTATTTTCCCCGTAAGCTACATGATCAGCTTTAATAGTGATGCATTCATGGACTAGTTTGATATTATCCCAGTGATCATCAAAGACGGAGTTCAGTAATGTGAGTCTTGTGTTATCACAGACTGTATTCTTGGGTTTTCCATTTCTGCAGTTGCTTCAGTAGTGGAATTTCAGTTTTGTCACTTCATTTGGCCAACTTGCTGTTGTTATAAACTATCAGAGAGAGTGTGTGTGTAGACAGAGTATGTTATTGCATATAGTATTTGTCATGGTTAGCCTTTTACCTATGGATAAAGCAGTATAGCTCTCACTGCTTTATTCAAGAACTTGCCATTAGTGGTGGCTCAACATGTATATGTGGACAGTTGCTTTGGATAAGCTTGTGTGGTGTAATACCCTTGCACATCTTTATTTTATCCTAGCTTTTTTCCACATCTGTATCTCAGGCCTGTAAAATGAACAAACAAACAAACAAATAAACAAAGCAAACACTTCCCAACTCATTTATAAGGCATACTATCTTAGAATAGAGAAATATTTTCATAAAATTCAGTAATAACTCTTCAGCTCAGTGCTTGAAATTGACCCCTCAAAAAACAAAGAAGCCAAAAAACCCCCCCAAAAAACAAAATAATTATCAAAACCAAAATAATTATCAAACCAAATTCCCATGACTGTATGCCATTGTTACTCAAAAAATAAGAGGAAAAAAGTGGATATAGATACCCCCAAAACAAACTCTTATTTTTGAAAAGAATTGCTTACAAGGCTACTCTCAGATCTTGCCAGAATTGAACCATTTTCTTCTGTATACAAGGATACCAAAGCATAAATGCGCATTGGGCTGATTTGGCTCCCCAGGGAAGTAGTCACAGCACCAAGCCTGACAGGATTCAAGAAGCACCTGTACAATACTCTTGGGAACATGGTGTCACTCTTGGAGATGGTCCTGTGCAGGGATAGGTGTTGGACTTGATGATCTTGTGGGTCCCTTCCAACTCAGCACATTCTGTGACTCTGTGATTCTCTGATATATTTGGAGCACATGTCCTTTGAGGAGCGGCTGTTTAGCCTGGAGAAAAGGAGGCTCAGGAGTGACCTTATCACCCTCTACAACTACCTGCAAGGAGGTTGTAGCCAGGTGGGGGATGGACTCTTCTCCCAGGCAATCAGTGACAGGACAAGAGGACATGGCTTCAAGATGAGCAAGGGGAGGTTTAGGTTGGGCATTAGGAAGAAGTTCACAGAAAGGGTGATCAGACATTGAAGTGGGCTGTCCAGGGAGGTGGTGGAGTCGTTGCCCCTGGAGGTATTTAAGGAAAGACGTGGCACTTAGTGCCATGATCTATTTAATATGGTGGTGTTTGGTCATAGGTTGGACTCAATGATCTCAGAGGTCTTTTCCAACCAAATGGGTTCTGTGATAAAATTGATGACCATATACTATCTGAAATTTACAATATATCCAATGAAGTTCACGATATATTCCGTGAAATTCACAATAAGCGAAGAACATGGTGAAATAATCATTTGCTGATTGAGAC
The DNA here is from genome assembly GCF_003031625.1 of Empidonax traillii. Lineage (NCBI taxonomy): Eukaryota > Metazoa > Chordata > Aves > Passeriformes > Tyrannidae > Empidonax > Empidonax traillii. The sequence goes on along the minus strand of NW_020955228.1, from coordinate 1,166,155 downwards.
CTGAGCAGCAGCCATGGAAGATGAGTGACAGCAGGCAGTGAGGCAAACTCTCACTTAAGTACAAAAACCAGGAAGACATTGTAATGTTCTTTATTGCCTTGAGAAGGACTTCCATTTGCACTGTTAGCAAACCCCATACTGGCATGGTCAAAAATTTTGTATGCTGCTAGGATGTGTAGAAACAGTTCTTTTAAGCTTAGGGATAAGTAGCTTAGTTGTTAAGCAATTTTAGTTAGATAATAATCACTTAAAATGAAGTGACTGTCAAGGCTGTTCATCTCTTATTGGGAAGTTATTAAAGGATATTCAGTATGTAGGGGAGGTATAATGCTTATTTTTAGTGCTTCTCAAATGATTGTCTCAAAGTGAGACAAAGTGGGTATTTTGATAACTCAGAGAATGCCTCATTAAATGTTCCATTGTAATTAAACATTAGAAACCTTGACTTTCACTAAATGCCTGGTTGAAAAGAGGGGAAGGGGGAAGAAGCCATCTTATATACTTAGGGATAGGAAAAATGTGTGAAAGAGCAAAATATCTATGCTTTCTGTGCTTTCTCTTCAAAGTGAAAATTCAAGAGAAATGACACAGTGTTCCTCTCTACCAGCACCACCTTCTAATAATTGAGAGGGGCAGGAGAACCACAGGAGTCCTAGGAACAAGTCACAGACAAGCAGGATGCATGATGGAGTCAGAGTTGTGTAGGCAAAATCGCAGTGAAAGTTTAGAGTTTGAATTAATTTGTTAAAAGTTAGGAAATACTATGAGTAGACTAAAGTCTAGTCACTCATACTCTTTCTTAAAAATCCCTTTTAATAACTTCCTTCTACTTGGATTATTCAATAAAAGGACCTGGAAAATTGCTCAGAAAGTCCTAATTTTCTAAGTGTGGGCATATTTGCAGTATTGTAACTGCCACACATTAATGGAAGAACTAAAAAAAAAAAAAAAAACACACAACTAAAAACCCCAGATAAATCAGGTAAAAACTATAATGAAGTTCTTTAAAAAATATCTCATTATATTTTGATATCTCATAATTAACAATTTTTATTCCTAAAGAGAGGTGAGTTCTTCAGAGACTCTTCCTTGAGTAGTGCAAATAGCTGTAGGCCAAGCCAAAGGCACAGTTGTAGTCATCTGAGAACCAAGCATCATTCTGCTGCAGCCAACTTAGCCAGACCCTAATTTTTTTTTCACTTATTACACAAACAGCTTAAAAATATTAAATAAAAAAACAATCATTGTCCTCAGATAATGGCTTATCTAAAAAAAAAGGGTAAAATTTTTTAGACCAAATAATTCATCTATTTCCCATTGACTTCCTTTATAGTTACTAATAACACTTTGCATTGCTTTCCATTTTGTGGGTAATAATGCTGAAAGAAAATATGAATAGATCTTAAGACGAGAGTCCTAAAGTAGGTTTCCCAGAAGCAAGCATAATTTTGAATTTACTGTTCTGCCACTGAATTAGCTTAAGAGTTTAGCCTTTATGGAGCCAAAATTAGGTCGACATGAATCAGTACTGAAGATATTTAACCATAAACATTTTCTTTCTTTTTTTTTTTTAATTGTTTTACCTTTTAAATACATTATAAATTTGTCTGATGTTAATAGGAGATAAACTGTTAACAACACTGTTTAACTATCATTTGAATTTTTTGTAACTGCATGGGGTATTACAGAGCATATGCTGCTAAGCCTCTTGCAGTTCTGTAATTAGAGTGTTGGAGCATCATAAACTGAACTTGCAAACATCTGCATTGTCTTTTAGTACAAGTCCATATGGAAAGAAATATTACTGTGATAGATTTTAAGGCAATTTATACGAGGTAGTGGCACAGTGCAACCTTCTCTATGCTAAAACAGCAGATACCATTCTAAAATAAAAGTAGGCCTTACTGGTGTCAGGGCAGTATTCAAGGTGTAAGAGAAAACCAAGAGCCATAGTTCTGAGTGGTGTTTACAGATGGCAGCTCTAAAGGTTATACTAGAGATCATTGTATATCCTTATGTTTAACTAGTAATGTTCTGTATGAATGACTGATTACATAACTCTCTGATTTTTATCTCTATTTTCTTCCTCTTGGACCAGATTCCATGAAAATTTTAAACTAGCTTTTATTTTTGACCACATGTAGCTGTTATGTATGTATGTTATGTATGTAGCTGTTATGTAAAGAACATACATAGTCTCTCTGTTCACACAGAGGTGAATTGCCTACTGTTCTGTCCAGGAGGACTGCAAGGTTTGCTGTCTCTTAGGAAAGGAGCAGCCCTAGATGCTTACATTCTTTGTAGATCCAGAATTGCTTCTCCCTTGTCTAGACTGATCACCTGAATACATGCTTTAGGGTAAGCCTACTTGGGATGTTTGCTATTGCTCCTCTTTCACCTACATATGCTGAAGAGTTGTTGTCAGCAGAGTCAAACTCCCTAGGAAGCTTAAAGCTGTAGCTGATTTCATTCAGACTATCTCATTTGCATGAGGTATTTAAGATATGGAAAACATCTTATCTGTCTACTTACTGAGACAGGATTTAAATAAGAATCTTCCAGCCTCCCTTCAGCTGAAAATTTGAATACGTGGTGCAAACACATACACAAGAACATATTGGAGGGAAAAAAAAGGAGTGGAATGCTCTAGGACAGTAATTAAGACAGTAACCTGGAAGGGAACAGGGATATCCAGATTCCTGTTCCATCTGTTGTTTTTGTCCATTTGATTAACTTGTACATGGCAATTCAGAAACTTACATCACTAAGAATGACTTCTTTTCAAATATCAGTAGGTAGAGAATTTTAATGTAAAAACTGAACTTATGGAAGGAGAACATCTCAGTCTTTCATTCAGTCTTTACAACATGTGAAAATTTATTTCGTAGCAATATGGTGATATTCTCACTTGGATGATCTACAATAAAAATATTTTTTGTGAATGTTTTTAGAATAACACAGTAAAGGTATCTGAATGTGCCTGGAAATGTTCTGTAAGTTCTTCAAGAAACAAGTCACTACTATATGCTGGTTTAATAAAAAAACCCAAGCAATTATTTAAGTAGAGGGGAAACTTCGTTAATACTAAGAAGTAGTACTACCATCAGGATGTGTTCTCTGAAGAATTATTTTCACAAAGTAGCAAAGGTCTAAGACAAAGACAAGTGTACTTTTGTGACACTTAATATGTTACTATCCAAATGCACCATCAAATAGATATTTGCATGGTCATGACTTAATATACTTCAGTCTTAACCAGTCACTAAGAGCCTCTTATTCCACCAGTAAAGAAAAATATGAGTTCTTAATTCTCTTAATCATGAATTGGAACTTGTTAGTGGTCTGCTTCCCCATACTCTGTCATCAACCTCCACTTCCATTAAATCACCTTAATTTTATTTTTTTTCAAGACTGGAAAAAAAAGGAAAAATCTTACATAGAAGCCATATTTTTGGCTTTTCTTGGGAAAGAACATTTCATTAGCATTAATAGAACTTTGACTTTCAGAATTTTTAGTCTCAAATACCGGAGTCTTAAGTAGGGTTGTTCCTCTAACTGACTATGTAGTCCCATAATCTTTTGTTTTCTATGTAATTTTGTTATTTATGCTATTTTAGGGTATATTTATTACTACAAGAAAAAGGAGTTTATTATGGTATATAATATTTAAAACTAGGAACAAATTTTAGTTTTATAGTGGGCCCATATTTTGGAATTTCAAAACCTCATAGCATTTTAGTGTTCATGGCAGTTAAAAGGAATTTTTTCCCCCCCTCTAGGAAAATGTCATAAGAACATTTGCTGATTCAGTGCAGAGTTTAAGCACGTGAACATTTTAACACTTATTCAATGTGACATTTAAGTCTGTGTTTAAACTTTCCTGATCTAATGAAGCAGTTAAATACTTGGTTAATTTTTTAAGCATTTTCTGCATTTTCATTAATATGGCTTGACAAATGCACATGTTAAATTCTGGGCATTTGGTATAAGCTCATTAATTATTGAAGTGGGATTTGTAGGTATACAAAACTAAAAATCATGTTTATTGGTTTGCTGAACTAATATGAACATAAACACATGCCTAAGTGATTTTGTGAATCCTAATCATCACTTAGAATGTGCTAATGGAATGCTGTGATATATTACATCATTTCTGTGCCAAAGAGGGAAAGAACTCCTAGTAATAAACAGTATTATTGCTTTGTAATCCAAATCACTTCTTTTTTTCCTGAAAAAAGGGTTAAGAAAATGAACAGTTCATCCATGCGTGAATGCAAATGAAATATTAAAAGATTCATATTGATATTGGGTATGTCATAGCCTTAGTCTTGTAGCCAAATGTGTAAAAATGTTTTTTCTATCTGTGGAGAGAATTCTGCTCTCTTTGAGAAGGACTGTGTTCAGAAGAACTTCAATCTCAGATTTAAAATATTGAGAAGTCATCGGTAGTTCAATGTGTCATTATCTTGTTTAATTTCTTCACATTGGTAATTTTTACTAATTAGTTATTCTTGCAGGTTTTTGCTACTTGCATGTTTGAATACTCTTTAGTCTTTTCAGCTTTATTGCTGTTGAAATTCTGATGTAGAAATTTTGGACATAATACATGGCAAATAAAATGACGTAGGGTTTTTGTTGCAGGGGGTTATTTTTTCCGTATGGCAGAAATCCACAAGCATATACCGTGAGCCACGTAAACCTAGATCTGTGGAATAATGGATAAATAAGAAGCAATAGAAGCCTGTCTGAAGGTTTCCTCTTGCAAACGTGCTGTGATATTTTCCTGGACATGGAGAATGTGAATTCCATAACAGAACAAAACTATTTATCCTTAGGGTTGGTAGTAGTTATATTGCAATGCTGCTGGTGGTGTTTCCTGTCAGCTTGTTTCCGTCCACCCCTATAGATTTAGTTTATGTTCTAAATCCCTCTTGCCATCATAGCCTTCTATCATTCATGAGGTGTATCAGGATACCCTCGCAAGAGGGTTTTACTGTACTACATGGAATGTGTAAGGTACTTTCATGCAGAAAACCAAAGTTTTGTACTTTATTCTTCTAGGTAATGAGACTTACTACAAAAAAAAAAAAAAAAAAAAAGCTTTCCACAGATACCATTTGTTCTATTTTATATAAGTACAAAGAAAATGACAAACTTAGATTATTTTTCCTGTTTGCTTTGTTTGTTTGTTTGTTTGTTTGTTTGTTTAATACCAAAGTGTAAAGGTATGACAGTCTGTGATGGCACTTTCTTAAAATGTATATGTATATCATATTGATTTATTAGGATTTGTGTGTGTGAGATTTCCCTTGCAGTGCAGTAAGAATACTCAGATTTGTGCTGAATTCACTGTAGGTTTTGTCAGGTTCAGTGAAAATACATTTCTGTGGGCTATATTTAAAGTAGCAAGTAATTTTGCTCGGTAGGACTATAGCAAATGATGCTGAGTCCCTTCTGTCTACAAAACATGCAGTTTGGGAGTCTTAATTCAAACTGAATATAGTCTGTTCCCCTGCTGTGAACTCTCTTAAACATGCTCATCCTAAAGTGACCTAAATGACTATCATTGGTTTGGCCTATGTGTCCCCATATTATGGGAGAAGCACAGTGGCCACAATAAATGCGTTATCTTCCGAAGATACCTGGCTGAGATGCACTAGTCCTTGCTTAAAAAAGAATCACAGGAAATGGGAATAATTAAGAGATTTCCTTTAAAATTTAGTTGCTGCTCCAACAGTTTTGCAATAAACTTGAAAGGGTCATATAGGTGTACAGTGTGTCTAACTTTGTTCTACCATATACCCCTTCTATTTTTCCATGTAGATATTTTTCTTTTGTCGGTTTAGGTATTTGAGTCTCAGTTAACTTCTCATAAGGAGACGAGAACAATGCTGAATGCCTTGAACTAAGAAAGGCTCCCTTGTTTTAGATTTATGAGTATCTCATGCACTTGCTATCACTTACTGCCTATTCCTGTCATAAAATTATTCTGGTGTGGAAAGTGACTTGTTTCCTGTAGTCAGTAAAAACTTTAGGAGTCACGGAGAGGGTCTTTGGCAGTTACCTATATCCTTCTCTGTGATTTATAAGGGATTTGTAAAATAGAATAATTTCTAGAATTCAGAAGATGTATGTTAAATTTAATGATTGGGAAAGTAAGTTATAATAAATAAAATGCAATTAGGCATTACAAAGGATATTTTTTTACATGAAACTTGCAGATGATTTACCATTGCATAGCTTAGCTAGTAGAGATTTTGAGTTTTCTATGTTCAGGGATTTTGCTGGGGTTTGTTTTGTTTTGTTGTTGTGGGGGTATGTTGCATTTGAAAAGGGGAGGGTCTATAAAACAGCCTAGTCAACAGCTACTGTCCTAAGTAACAGTTGTAAATGAGAATATATGCCTAAAGACATAATTAATCTGCAGTGAGCTCAGAACAGCTCCTTAGCTAAATGCAACTAAATCAGCTACACAGTGTGTAATTTACTTATAACTATATTAGTCCTAGTACAATATTATTCATTATATATGTAAGTTATTTTCTCCATATGAAATTTGTAATATTCTAAGTAATGATTAAGAGTTGATTATAGTATTTCATTTATATTATCATAATATAATTGTGATGTATGTTCATCTTGTTAATGTTGTTATTCCTAGTTGTTCTTAAAAGAAATGTCAAGGATGTCAGGAAAACACTATGTGAGGTTTTTTTCCCACAGACCAAGAAGCATCTATATTCGAATGACACTGAAATTTTAGTCCTTGTCTGGATTTTGTAATTCTGCTTGTTAGTGATGACAGGAATGTATCAAGGAAACTTAGAAGCCAACAAGACTTTATACTGAAGTGTAAGGAGAATAAGATTTGAGGTTGATCATAAGATTCGTTCTGAGCTTAAAGTAGGAAGAAGCTTAGAGGACTGAAAAAATTACTTGAAAAGAAAAGGCAGATATTTTGAAGACATGTGAGGCTACCAATGGAGACAACTTGCATCTGGAAAAGGTTTATGAAATGTGCAAGCTGTACAGAAGATGAGCTGTTTGTACACCGATACCTTCACCTGGTGTGGGGGGTTCACCTTGGCTGGACGCCAGGTGCACCCAGCCGCTCTATCACTCCCCTTTCCGGCCGGACAGGGGAGAGAGTAAGATGGAGAACAACCTGTGGGTACGGATAAGGCAGTTTCTTAAAGCAGAATCCAGGTTGCAGGTTGTGCGTGCAAAGGCAAAGCAAAAGATAACACGGTTTATTCTGTACTTCCCGTCAGCAGTGATGGGCGACCATTTATAAGAAGCAGGACTTAAGCACATGGAACGGTTCCTCAGCAGGCAGCCACTGGAGACAAGGACTGCCTGCCTTCCTGCTCATTGCATTAGCTTTTATATCTGAGCTGATGTCACGTGGTATGGAATATCCCTTGTCTCCCCTCCCAGGATCTTGCCCTGGACTGAGGAAGGAATGTTACAATGCTGATGCTGTGTTCAGCAGTAGCCAAAACACCAGTGTGTTAGCAACACCCTTCTGGCTACCAATGCAAAGCACAGCACTGTGAGGGCTGCTATGGGAAAATGAGCTCCAGCTCAGCCAGACCCAATACACCTGGATAAGCTGCAAGACACATGTCTCTGTGTACACATGTAAAACTATGTGAAAAATAGCTCAATTGTAATCATTCTGTTTTCATGTGAGAGGTAATCCTGATATGTGTAAACAAGTTTATGTAAATGAGTTGCTTTACCAACTTCTCCCTGACAACATCATTTACCTTTTTCCCATGCCATTAAAGATCCTGTCTCAGAACTTTACTTTCACAGGTCTGCCAGAGCCCTACCAAGTCTTTTCAGACTGCCTGTCTGTAGCTGAGAGGGACCAAAGAAATCAGAATCATGTTGACTGAAGTGCCCATTGAGGATATGAAGTACAGTTATTTCTGAGAAAACAGTATAAAAACCAATCTATTGCAGGTAACAAGGATGGAGATCCATTTTATAGGCATTTTAGATGAAATTAAATGTATAGATATTTAATTATATACATTTCAGAAATAAATTCTTAATTAATTACTTAGAATAAATTATTGTTTAGAAAATTAGCCATTGGAATTTTTTCCTCTGCCTTCTAATTCTAATTGTCTTAGTTTAGAAGAACAGTCCACCTGTTGAGTATATTCAAAATTGCTGTTAGCGCTAGAAAATCTATCTGAGATATTGATCCTTTGGGTGCATAATGAGTAGGGTATGATGCTATTTTAATGTGTTTTATGTAGTCATAACTGTTGTGTTCTTGATGCTATGAGATAGAAAGATAAGTCAAAAAAGAGTAAAAAAGGCATTCTGGTCACAGACATAGGTGTAAAGAGGACAAATAATCAAACATAGAATTCTGAGATTTAAGATGGGCACCTCTGCAGATTTAAAGGAGAAATTTGATGTGTGAATTGCATGTTAAATAGGCACAGGGAATTGTTATTTTGGCATCCACCATATAATCATATGTATGGTACATATCTGCAGTTAATCTTGAGGCCAGATAGAGATTCTTCTTTAAAATACTCAACAAACACTATTTAGGAAGCAGTTTTTAGTTCTGAGAGATTTGTGTATATCTGAGAAGAGCTTATGTCACAAAATGTATTAAAAAAATAATAGTGTATCAGTCATTTAAATTATGGGCACTATTGAATTTACAATGTGTGTTATACAAGGGGAGAATAATCTAAAAATCTCAGAGACCTCAAATTGTCTGCCATTTAGCATTATGTGCATATCTAGAGAGTTGTTAGCTTAATTGATATTCCTGTGGTACAAAAATATTCTTTATATCTCCAGATCTGCATGTTTTCTACATTTTGATGGCAAAGTCCCAAAAGGAACATGATTTAACTAAACTGAAAGTGGGTGGATTTAGCCAAGAAACACTTAGTCTTATGTTCCCATCTGAACCAGGTGGAACTAGAAGCAAATTACTGAACATAAGTTATTCCATGTCCTTACTGGAACAATTTGTACTAAAGAGCCTCTACAGACACATAGCCAAGGAACTCTCCATTCACTATTTGTGATTTTACAGTTTCTTCATTTAAACTGGAGCTCTGAGGGTATAACATAGCAAATTCTTAATTTCTGTGACAATCCCAAGACTACTTAAGCTTATAAAATGCCAAAGAGTGAGTCAAAAGTGTTGCCCTTACGCTGTCATTTTGTGTTATTGGTGATGTCACCAAGGCTGAATGGGCTGATGTGGCACACTGGAGTAAAAGTCATAGGACCATGTATTTTAGTTAGTGCTTTCCAGTGCATCCTGCTAAGCAATCTCACCATAGAGGATGCTCCCGTCAAGGTGCATTGCAAGCACATTGACATGTGCGCCTGCACCTTAATTTAGCACCACCAAGTCATATACACACTCTTCAGTAACTGTGTAATGTAGACAGAGCACCCCTTCTATGGCAGCCTGTGGTACCGTCCCAATAATGAGGCTTCTGCCTAGTGGACTGTCCTTGGTGTTACGTGCAGTACTGCTGCAATGGAAAGGCTGTTTGTGCAGCCATTCCAGTCCCTTCACCGACAAAGAAAGAGCTTCTGAGCTGCTGGGTTGTCTAGGCTGTTCACATATGTTCTCCTTGCTTTTCTACTCTAGCTTTTCATGTTTTCCTTTTCACTATACTCTGTAACTCACGATGTTTCACCTTATAACTTGTGTTGCACCAGGGGAGCTTTAGATTAGATATTAAGAAAAATTTATTCACTGAAAGGGTGGTCAGGCTGCCCCAGGAAGTGTTAGAATCACCATACCTGGAAGGGTTCAAAAAATGTGTGAATGTGGCACTTTTAGGGATGGGGTTTAAGGGGTGAATATGGCAGTGCTGTATTAAGGGTTGGACTTGATGATCTGAGAGGTCTTTTTCAACCTAGATGATACAAGAGAACCATTAGAATTGACACCAGTCACTTCAGAACTGATAACCATATTAGCTGTGTACAGTTGCAGTCTAGAGCTGTTATCCTAAAAATTCTTTGCCATGTCTATCCCATATTTAAAAAGTAATTAATCTGTATGTATTTCATGTTACTGCATTACTTCTTTCTTAGGTGTATCTTTGCATTCAAACAAATCAGATAATCCAGAATAAATAAATAAATAGCAGAAGTCTTGATATTGTCTGGAGAAGCAGATGTGAATTGAGATGCTCTGGACTTTTATATGACTAGTACTTAGGAATAGCAAGGTGCACAGATTATACAGATTCAGGCTTTTCAATCTTGGTCAAAGGAGAAAACCAGAAAATCAGTAAAATACGTGGCCTGGGAAGCCAATTCTGATTCATACAGGACTTGTCTAAATTACCCCAGCATTCTGATTGTTTTGTGAAGTAGTAGGAAAAAGATCTGCTGCCTTGCATCAGTAATATCCCAAAGCTGGTGACTAAGAGAACTTCTGTTGCCATTCTTCCACCTTGGGCAAACTCCATGTCAAAGAGGATGATGTCAGATGTTCACTGATGTGTTTCGCTGTTTGTCTGTAACCCCACACATGAAACTGATTTATCACCTACCAGAAATATCCAACCACATTTACTTCTGCTAGGGTTACAAGGAAGCAAGCAACCCTACTTTCCAAACAACAGTGAAAGTGAATATAGCTAGCCATAAGGTTTGATACCTGGGTAGAAGTGAGGTAATATTAAAAATGTCTTTGCACTCTGGGTTTCTATTTGCCTCTCTTGATTTCAATGAGAGTTTTTCTATGCTGATCCTATTTATTTTGTTCTGTCGCTTTTACACTGAGTGTGTTATGAAACTGAGAGAAGGAAAGGCTCTGCCAGTGTTTAGAAAAAATGCTATGTTAAGCCAAAAAGAAGCATGGTGGCAGGAGGGTTCTTTGTTCTTCAGTTCAGGAAAGTAAATATCAGTTCAAATACTGACTGTTTTCTGCTTTCATTGCAAAATATCTGTGAAGAAAGAAAATTTTTTTCAAGGGAAAAAACTAACAATGGGAGTCGAATGAGAAAAAAGTCATTTTCTGTGATAATTTTTGAAGTTATTAGATTAATAAGCACAGCCTTAGTTAAATGACATTTCCCTTCTTAGGAGTGTTATTGACATTTTGATATGAGACAGAGCGACCTTTAATGAGATCTCAATCAAAGGTAATATTTATATAATGATACATGCATTCATAAATGCTAGTCAAATAAAAATGCTGTGGTCCATTTTGGCCTCCACCTTATGAAAATCTGTACAGGTCATAAGACGAAAAAGCAGTGAATGACAACTCTCACTTAACTGGCTAATTATGTCTGGCTAATTGTGTGAGTTAATGTTTGAAGCTGGATCTTGCAATGTAACAATCCATTACCCAGAAAAATGCATGGAAAAAGATACTGAAATTTTCTCCTTTGTTCAACATATGATCTCCTTAATGTTTGAGTTTATGGTGATTTCTCGTTATAAAAAAAAAAAAAGTTTCAGTTTAAATAGAAAGGCAAAATTTATGTAAGCTGTATGTTAGCTACCAAAGAAATGTGCAGACTAGTAGATAGATCCTTAAAATTCCTGTTTCAGACCTTAGTTATTACTAGTGACTTTTGTTAGGAAATAGTTTGTTTTACTAGCCAAAATCACAGCCTCTTACATTTTGTTGCGGCTTCAGAGGACAAAAATCTATGAAAATGAGAAAAGATGAGGTTACCTAAGATACATCCAACCTGACCTTAAACACTTCCAGGGATGAGGCTTCCATGGGGCATCCCATAACTTTCTTTGCATGTTTTGAATTTATACTCTTAAGCACAGATAAAATAGTGATGCTATTCTTGTACATTTGGTCATCTGCGAGTAATCTGTGCTGTGGATTTTCCATTACATGGGTAAAGATATACATCATGATGCCTGAGCATGAGCCCAGAATCAGAGCGGCCTACTTCATGTGATGCTGTTCAGTGTGCAGGACTTTTTGTCTTCATTGCATCTTTTTTTTCAGTGTTCATAGCTTAACTGACATATGGTTTAATATGGCTCCTTCTTTGGTTATGCCAAGTCCAGATATTTGAAAATGCTTTATAATTACAAATTTTGACCTAAAACTTAATTTACTTTTTTATGTAAAATACAAATTTATTTACATCCATATAATCCTTCTACACTCCAAATGTGAAGAAAAAATTCCTTAAAAAAATATTGTGTATGGGATTTTTTATTGTCTAGGTTATAAAGCTTTTGGAGATAAAATGAAGAGATAGTAAAGGAGTTGTGGTTGTATTTTTAAAACACTGTTTTCAGTCTTGTTATATAGTCTAGATTTATCTGCTTGATTGAGAGAAGCTATCAGTGTCTCAAGAGGAAATTTTCCTTTCCAGGACTTCTGAAAAGCTCTGTGCCACTTGAATCTAGTCAGATTTATCTATCTAATTCTAGTATTTTATTCTGAAAATTTCTAATTTCATTATCCCACTGCCAAATTATTTTCATGTTGTTGTGGGTATTTTTTTAAATTTGTTTGTTTGTTTTCTAAGGGTGGATTTCTGTTTGTTTGTTTTGTTTTTTGTTTGGGGTGTTTTTAATTTTTTTCTTTGTTCTGTTTTGTTGATTTATTGGTTTTTTTTTAATATTGTACAGAATGTCAGAGGACAAAATATGTCCATGCCTGATAATGACACGAACAGCAAATAATCATGAGGATTAATATTTCTGAATTGACGGATCAGATATCAAAATGAAGCTTACAGTGTAAAGCAGCACTTAACCTTGTGTGCACAATATTAGCTGTCAGTTTTGCCTATATGGCACCGACACAAGTGTATGCAAACAAAACATTAAAAAGTCATGGGGCTAATGAAATTGGTTCTTGTAACTTTTTGTCACCACAATATACCTTCATTTCATAAGTAATTGTCAGGAACTTAAATAACTACCTCACCTCATTTCATTTTGTAGCCCCAGAAGTAAGTACACTTCATGTCACTTGATTCGCAGCTACATTCATGTTACTAGTTATCCCTTAAAAATGGCTCTCATGAATAATGAAAATAAATTCCCTTTCTACTCCCATAGCAAGAGGTTTTAAGTGCTACCACCTGGCATCTTAGCAAAAGATCATAATAACCATGTTTTCTTACAATAGTTCAGTGAGATAGTATATGGCAAGAATGAACAAATTTCCACTCTTAGAGCCAAATTAGAGGCTCGATCTCTACGCAGGCAAAAATCATTAGCAACTTTGCCAGACCAAGACATAAATGGTTGTTCTTAGAAGCATGATTTGTGAAATCCTTATTTTGTCTTAACTATTTGTTCTTGTTTGTTCTCTAGGGAGTTTAAAGTCAAACTGCTCTTCTTTCCCCACTGTGTGTTCCATCTTCTTTTCTACTTTCTCTGTATATCTATCTATTCTGTCTTCATTTGTATTCAGCCCTTCACTCCTTTTCCCTCTTCATGGTTCATTCATTTATCCTGTAGTGCCCATTTATTAAGACCTCATCTTCTCGACTCTCTGTTTTTAACTCTGTCATTTATCTGTCACTGTTGTGTGATAGGAATTGTTCCTGCTTAACAAAATCAGTTTCTAATTCCATTTGGCTAAGTAGGTTCAACTGCTTTGTGTGGACGTTGAAGCAGTTTAAAAGTGCCTAAAACAGTTTTAGTTTAACCCAATTAAATTAAATCAATTTTGACCACTCTTTAACCAGTTTAAAAGCAACCACACAAATGAGTGCATCAATTTTGTCCAAATTAAATTAGATTAATCAGCACGTTTCAAATCTGTAATCCCTTCCTATCCCTTTTCACATTCTTTTTCACCAGATCACAGAGTCCCACCCATTTTCTTTTTAATCCAGTGCTCTAATTTCCAGATCAATCTGATTCTGGAATACCCCTGAAAATTGTTTCAGATTAACAGACTGCAAAATACAAAATTTCAGAATAGAAGTAGCAATTTCAGATAAACTGTTTCATTACAAAACACTGTGATTAACTCAGTACTAGAGCACAGAATGTATTCTTGGAAATTAAATTCACTATCATTGACCAGTGTACACTTCAGCCTGTCAGAAAGGTTAGCAGAGTTTCTCAGATTCCAAATATTGGAAATAACAAGGACAAATCTCAAAGAATAAATTAGTTAACAAGTATGTTGTCTGAATCAACCTCAGTCTTTCCTCTCTTCTTATTTCTGAGTGATAATAATTATTCTTGTTAAGGGGTTCTGTTTTAAGACTGTCAGTTATCTAGTAAGGAAGCACAGGACTTACAGTTGAACAATTGCATACCATAAAGCAGCAGCTCTGAAGCACTAATTGTTCCTGTTCAGTAATCTCTTGAATAAGTTCTTGCTAGAAAGGCAAGTGCAATCCTTGAATTTCTTCTGAGGGGAACACTGAGTAAACATAACACGTTCTGGATGCAGTCTTGGTAAGTTTGTCCAGCTGTGACATCCATATTTCAAAAAGGATGTTGAAAGATTCAAGGAAGTTCAGAAAAGTGTGACAAGATGGTTCAGAAGGTTTAAGAGCTTTATTGCAAAAGACAGTGAGGAGACAACTTGATCAGTCTGAATGCACTTTAATGGGAAGAAAATATGTGGTAGTCAGCAGTCTGTTAAGATAGCGAAGATCCTCAAGATATAAGCTGAAACTAGACAAATCAAGGTTGGACATGAGTCACTGAAACTTAAAATCTAAGCAAATTAATCAGGGAGATAATAGTCTACTTACTTTCATCGCTTGAGCTTGCAGTTCAAGACAGTACTATTTCTGGAAAAAAATTACATAGCTCAGGAAGAAATGATGTTTATTTAGGAATGGCAATGCTGAATGTTATTTCCTGTTTAGTCAAGAATCATAATGAACACTGCATATGTGGTGAATCCTTGGTCAGTGGGACCTTTCTCACATACTTTAATTATATGAGGAATTCTGGTTCCAAAGGAAAGAAGGAGGGGAAGGAGCAGCAAACAGGTGGACTGTTGCTGTAGATAGTCCTTCCCATTCCAGCTTGCTGGAGCTCCTCTGGCTGCTCAGTTCCTCAGCCTGCCTATGGTTGCTTGCTGCTCCAGTGTACATTATGCTATACTGCTGCACATGTATAGCAAAAGAAATTTTGAATGGCAGAGTAGATACACAAATGAAAAGAGGCATAATCTTACGAAAGCAACAGAGTAGCAAAATAATGCAAAAAGTATAGTAATAAGAATTAAGGGTATCATAGTATAAAACAGATATAATAGTATGATTATAGGGTCACCATGACCATAGTACTTACTAAGCAACCTTTTCTTTGATCCATAATACTGTGGATTTCTTATCTGCCAGTTATAATGAGAAGGAATATTTTATGTAAAAGAAAATGTGTGGAAAAGTAGTGGGCAATTTTCCCATTTCTTGCAAAGCTAAAATATATAGCAGTTTGATGTTTAACAAACTAGCCTACTTGATTTGAACCATGTTACATATTCATGGTATGGTTCATAAAGTTTCCAAAGTATTGTCAAAGCAAATACTTTACTTTAAAAACATTCTGTTCTTTAAATGTCCTCCTTCATCACATCATCTCAGTCAATCTCTTCAGCCTTTACTCCCTCTTCTGTTTAAAATCTCAAAAAGTCATTGCAGTTGATATGTGCCATGTGAGTCTTCACTGAAGCTATTTAAAGGCTACTAAATTTAAGACCCAATTGATTCGTATGATGGTTTAAAAGTGGGGTTAATGGCAAGAATGATTTTGTAGTACACAGAAAAAGTATAATTGAAAATGCTGCACAAAAGAGCATGTACATACGTGAAATTCAGTTGCAAAGCAGCATAGAATGATTATAGGTCTTCCTCACCCTTGGCTCATTGCTTAAACTGTGTGGATCTGCATTGTTTTGTGTACCATTTCTTTTTCTATAGTTGAAGTTAAACAGCATGTATGGTGTCTTTTTTCTGTCAAGAAGAGTGACAGCTTCTATAATTCCCTTGTTTCACAGAGTATAAATATTCCAATGACTGTTTTGATGGCTACAGTCATTGAGTTTTAACATGTATATTTATTGATTGCCTTGTTCTGATAATTTATGGTCAGCTGCCAAGAACAACTAAGCCTTGCAGTTAAAGATGTTTTTTCAAGTTAAACTAAAAAAAAAAAAAAGGTTTCTAAATGTAAAACACATGTTAAATAACACAGAATTCTTGTATTTGGGTGATAAAAGAAGACTGGGCAATTAATTATTCCCCAGGAGATGACTTTCTGGAAGCCCCTGCCTACCATTAATTTGCACAGAGTTTCATATGCAAATAGTTATGAAAGTGCTGCTGAGGAATCTGTAGCTCCAGGATGTATTTAACGTAACTTTGCTGGTCAGGTAAAGCTAGGAGATTGCATACGGGGCCTATATTCTTGAAAATGTATAGACATTTACTCTTTGTGGGTGGAATATGAATGCCCTTAGGATGGCTGCAAAAATCTGCATTTTCTGCTAACTTGGATATAAACATATATTGAACAGCTAACCAGTTATAAATGCTAAGTGGATTTAGGAGTCTTATATTTGGGAAAGTTTTGTTGCACTTTCATTCTTGATTTAGGTCTCAGTAGCAGAAACAAAAATTGGTATTGTTAGTTAAAGTACTGTAACAGCTACAAGACTCCAAGGTCAAACTGGCAGCTCGTGTCTCAAGTGGATGTAGAATGCATGGTAATTGCAATGAAAGAAAAAAAAAGTAGACTACAGTTTACTTGCAATGAGGCTCTTTGTAATTCAGCCAGTTTATAAAGATGTCTTATGTCACTGCAAATTTAGTGAAATGGTTAATAGGGTTAATGGTTAATAGCCCTTTTATTCCCAGTGCTGTGCCCAAAGCAATGCATAGTTTAACCTTTCTGGTATTCAGCAAATCTAATATCACAAACATTTGACTATGAAGGCACAGTCTTCATATATGTAAAAGTTGATTATGAAGTTGTACCTTAGTTTGTTCTGGTTTAGAACAGGAATGAAGGTTTGTCTTCTCTTAGATAAATACATAACATCATTATCACACTTGCCAAGGATAGCATCATTATGCAATATTATTTATACCATATGTAAGCTAAAGGACTGGAATGTCTTCAGCTTATGGCCCCATCAGATATTGGAGAGAGTCAATACATTCCTCTCCAGATTGCTTTCCTAGCCAGTTGGTTGAATCCTTATGTTCTGCTATGTGCATCATTCTTGAGAATGAGCGGCCCGAAAGCTTGATAGAAATAAGAACCAGGATTTGTTCTCTAAAGTTAAACTGCAGAGCCTCTGAAAATTGGCATTTTCAGGCCACAATGGGTAAGATAATTTCACCACGAAATTTGCCTATGGATTTGCACTATTGCGCTCTTTATAAGCTGCTCCTTGTAAAATGTTCCTTTGAGGATCATACAGAATTTCCTTTGGTTTTTAAGGGTTTTTGACAATTCTTTATTTGAGCCAGATTGTATATATATTTTATTTAAAGGGAAAACAAACACAAAAAATGTATTAGTAGAGTTCTGTTTTCTGTGGTGTACCTATATTTAGTTCTTGTAAAGTCGGCCAAATGAAGGCTTTTCCTAGAAAAGCCAGGGTAACTTATTTTCCACCCAGACTTTCTAATGACCTAAAGACTTCTCCCTTTACCTGGCCAAAGTTCTTTTAACTATGTTTTTAAATTTGCAGTGACATAAGACATCTTATATACTGACTGAACTATAAAGAGACCCACTGTAGTCTACCTTTTTTTTCATTACCATAGGCAAGTACCTGCCAATAGGAATTATAGCATTAACTAATTAGCAGTCACCACCAAGGCATAAATCACTACTATAGTCCTCAGTCAATGTTTTTTTTTCTGGATATGGGGTTTGATTGTGAATTTTTTAGGCACATGATCAAGGTCTTACTGATTTCATAGGTCTGATATAAATCCATGGTCCCATAAAAATGTTAAAGAAATCACGTGTTCAAATTTCAGTTGTTCTGGTTGTCATTCTAACTACTGATTAAACACTGCAGGTTATTCTAGCTGTGGGTGCTATGTTAATATTAATTTATGAATTATCTATACTGCATACAAAAAAAAAATCTGAAACTGACTGTTTTGTTCTTGCACTGGATCAAGTTTTAAATAATATTTTTGCAAGCATCTAAGTACAGTACACCATTGAACCTGGATGGAGTACATCCAACTATCAAAGGTACTACCTAACACTGTCAATATGTCATCTAGACATTAATTTCCCGAATAAAGGGTTTACTAGCACTTTGCATGTAAGTTGTATAACTTGTGACCAGCTGCTTCCGTGTACAGTGCGTAACTGAAGGGAACATATGGCTTTAATTAAGTAGCCCATTCTAGCTGATTTTTAGGCATCTATCCACATGGCATAAAATATTTGTTGAATCCAAATCAAGTTTCACAGCTGTCTCTCGAGATAAACTGATTGACTGACATGAGCTGGTTTTAAACACTGTCAGGTTAGTTCCCATAACCTCAGGAGATTCAAAGAATGGGAAAAAGGAAAAAGACACAGCCATATACATGAAAGCGTATATGACTATGCCAGATATATATGTATTCACATATATATGTTTAACATTTCAGGCTAACCTTAATGCATCTCTGTAGCTACTGATGCTGGCATGCAGCAACACAGAGCCCAAATGATCGAGAAATCTCCATGTTTTTCTGATTTGGCTGTATCATGTACAGTGGTTTGACACCAACCTGAATTTTCCCAGTAAGGACATGTATAGCAATTGTGAAGTGGAAAAGGGTAATTATCAAAGTGCAGGACTGGTGCCTCACTGGTTCATATCAGTGTAGAACTGGCTGGTATTAACTACCAGGAAAAACAGTAAAAAAGACAGCCACTAAATACAATACTACTCTTGTTGTGTTAAATAAGAGCTTGTTTATTTGTTAAGTGCACTGAACAGCAGCTGAGTGAATCTGCACGTGATTAACTCTGATCGTGGGATGTACTTGCTGATGTAGATGGAAGAATGTAAAAATCAAGGTTATGAAATATGAAGAAATATTCATAAATCTCATGAAAGTGCAAGTGTATTTTCAGTAGTCTTTTAGAGCAATACATGCTGAAAGAGAAGACAGATAATCACAGGTGATCTCACATAATACACTGGCCATAAATTTTACTAACGGTTTCATGTGTAAAATAGAGGTTTTGTATTTCATTGGCTGGATTGGGGAACATCTTTCGTATCTGAGTTACATCTCTAGGTTTGTTTCAAAAGGATGTGTTTTATTACACAAGATGTAGAATGGGAAACATGGGCTAAAAGGGATTCTGAAAATAATTTTAGAGGCCATGAGATTCTTCTTGGGTAAATTAGGCACTTGGAAAACTGATTGAATCATATAATGAATTCTGACTTACTGATTTTCTATAGTATAGTGGTGATGGCAAGAGCCCAAAACTGACAAGTGCTGTGAGGGAAGGGTGAGAGCACTTTAAATGCCAAGTTTGGAACTCTGTAATTAATAAGCTGCCTCTGGTCTCTATGAAGATAAACTAAAGATTGTGAATTTGAGAAGATGTATTATAACTTTTTACAGTCCATGATTTATACATCCGTGGTAGACCTGTACTCTGTGACTTTTAATGCTCTTGAAAATATTGTGGTGAGCTGGAATGTTACTTAAACTAGAAGAAATAGGCTTAGTTAAAGGATGGAAGGGGAATATAACTTTCTTGACACATCTACACTGAATAGTAATATAAGCCAGACTGAGAAGAAAAGGGGTATGTGACCCTTAAACAAAGGAATAACGAAGGTAAATGTAAACAATAAACCCCTCAAGGCTTACTCGTTCCTGGGGCTTAGTCATGGAATAGTTTTCCAAGCCAGATAAGATGGTATAGCAGTTAAGGACTAAAAATAGTCCTTAAATGTGTTTTATTATTATTTGTTATGTTATATTCAACTCTTGTAATGACTTCTGAATTTTAAAATCAAGAACTTGCTCCTTTTTTCTAGAATGCTTCCTTTTCTGTATTTAAGCTTATTTAGTATTTATCGTGAACTGTGACATAAATAAATATCAAATGCCAGATTTAATCAGAGCTAATAAATCCAAAGAAAATGATGTTTCAGATAAAGCTTTTCATACCTCCAATCCAGGACAGTCATGACAAGAACTGACCTTTTATTCTGTGTTTGTATAGTCTTCTTTGCACTGGGGATCATGACAAAAATTCTTAAATGTTGCGTTAATACAAATAATAAATAACTATGTCCTGGCACAGGGCAATAGGAAGAACTTTTGGGAGGCAATCACAGTATTTTTGGCTGCAGAAGGCAGTATTTTTGTAGGGCAAGTAATACTGCTTTCTCTGTTCACACCAAAAATTTCTAACCAAATAGAATTAATCTTTTAGAATTAATCTCTATGCAATTAGATTCAAGAGCTTGGGGATTCTAGAGTATCCATGTCAAACTGCTTTGCTCAGGGTTTTGCATTTGGAATAACATACCTGCAGTCTTCATGGTTCTATCATTTAACAGCTAAACCCTTGCTGCTTGCAAACCATGGCAAGAAGATACGATTATGTCAATAAGAAAATGACTGTGTATCAGGCTCTCAGTAATAATGGTTGATAAACTAAAGACATTTGTTTTATAGAGAAGTGTTTAATATTGAAATCTCATATTCGAAGTACTTCTAATCTGTGATCAGGGATTCTTAACTGCTGTATTTGACTTGTGTAACTGTGTGCGGTAACAAGAGCTGTGCCTAGTTTCAAGGGGAGTACCTCAGTGTTACAGAAGATCAAATAAAAAAGTCAATGTGATGATAGGAGAAACAATTGACTGTTTTAATCTAAAATTGACCTGCGAGTATCAGCGATGAATTTTAGTGCTGGCTTCCTCTACATAGCGAAGAAGAAAGTAACAGAGTAACAGCACAAAAGTGTTTTTAAATTCAAAGTTCTTTGTACACTGAATTACTGAGAAACAGTCTTGTATGCTTCTGCCTGTGTTTGGTTTGGCTGTCCTCTCTCTGCAGTTCCAGTTTTCCATAGCTTATGAACTAGAAATTCTGTTTCACTGAGGAAAGGGGGGGGTGTTACCTGCCAGTGTGTGATAGGAAGGTTTGGGTTTTGTTTTGCTTTTTTATTTACTTTATCCAGTTAGGGTGTCTTGGTTTGATTTATGAAACTGCGTTTTCATTCCCCTAGAGAGCAAAAAGAAAATATTGTCCTGTAGAGTCTGCACATGCTTGTAAGTTGAGTCCAAGATACTCTTACTTGGTCTGCTTTTGACTCTCGGGGGGGTACATCTGTGTTGGTAGTGCTACCAGTGTGAGCGAGGAGTTTGCTCCCCTCCCTGCTATCTGCTTTGTGTGTAGAACACTCCAGCATCATCTCTACAGCTTGTCAAATGTGCTGTGTGTGTAGTTCACCCTATTTGACATATCTGTAGCTTGCAGATTCCATTTTTTCAGTGGGATGACATCAGATAGCTGAGAATAAATATAGGCATAAGAGAATAAAACTGAGGGGACATCTGTCTAGTTACTGGGGGTATTTTTGTTGGACTGGGATTGAGTCAGCTGAAGCCAGTTTTGTGTCATGGTTGTGGAGGAGGGTTCAAATTCAAGACAGTCCCTAGTCTACCTTACAAAAATCAGTGCCAACTTTCTTTACCTGAGACCACGAGCAGGCCAAAATACAGTCAGATTGTGTGAATAGAGTTGAAGCTGAGTTCAAGGTAATAGAATGATGAAGGAAAACACTGGGCAACTTTAGGATGCTGCTCAGTGTACTAAGTTCCCCTGTGAAATGAGGAGTCTAATACTTACTAAATGCTATAATGCACTTTAGCACTATTAAAGTCAAAGAGAGTGTTCCTGTGGACTTTAATAGAGTCCACACACAGCCTTTGAGATTTTAGGTAAAATGATTGGTCAAGGAATCCATTAGTGCTCCCATTATCATTTTTATTGTATTGTTTTATTAAAAAATAAAAGTAAAAAAATCAAACAGAAACAACAAACACTATTTAGTAAACACATCTGAGGTAGTATTTTGACTATTTACAGACTCATTTGTATTTCTAGTGGTTTCCTGTGGTAGTGAAATCCTGATAGAGGGATGGAAAACAAATAGCATAAAACCTTAAAGAAGTCTCTTTAAAAAAGAAACAGCAACAACAAATATTAACAGTAGCTCAAGAGATTCTGTATCTCTTTTTAGCAGTAATAGATGTTTTTCAGTATTGATTATTTGCATATGGAAGTTGTTATGTGCAAAATCACTTGTTTGGATGCTTTCTACATTAAACATATTAATGTAAGGCTATCTAGACCTTAATATGTTTCTTTATTCATGCAGTCTCAGGACTGAACCTCTGCTTTCTAATGATGGGATGAAAAACATTTATTTCAAACATGTTTAAGTAAAAAAGAAGAAAAAGTATGAATGTATGATAAGATATGTATTGGATATCTAAGTCAGGTCAAAACCAGAATTTTGGTGGAATGAAGATTTATTTTCATTACAACTGTAGTGATGAAAGTACCATGTCCTTAATGCATAGGGATTTTTGATCATTAATTCTACCAGTATTAAATGTTGTGTATTTAAAAAAACAAATATAGAGAGCAGAGTAGGCTTCACATGAATCAGACTTTAAACACTTGTGTAGTCAAAGAGCTACAGGAAGATCATTAGAAAATGCTTTTGAGAGATTTCTTAAACTTTTCTGGTTTTGTTGTTAAAGATTGGATGCATATGTTTTGGAGTAAATAAATTCTTCTGAAAATGCATAGCTGACACATACCTGATATGCATTAAGATGATTTTCACTACAGTAGCTTCACAGTTGTTTACTGAAGTAAAGGTGAGTACTTGTGCTCACAGTACTTTTTTCATTGTGAAACCTTTTACAATCTGCTGGTTTACTTCACAATTAAAAGAATAAAAAAATAAACTAAGCTACAAAGTATTTTTCTTTTGTTACAATCACAATCTAGTGTGATCGAAAACAGAAACCTAAGTAGAGGAAATTTCTTGGTAAGGATCAAAAAAATGATTGAGTCATCAATTGAATATGAATATTTTTAGTAAGTCCTAATTTGATCCTCAGGAGCACTTTTTGCCATATTACTGGTGATACCCTGAAGTTGAAAAGTGAGCAGTTTTTCTCCAGGCAAGGTGAGGAAAGTATTGCAGTAAGTTAATTACTGGAAAGATTACCGCTCTGAATTTGTTACTCAGATATTTTTAGGATGATCTTAATTATAAAAAGAATGCCAATAAAAAAGAATTTATGATTGTAACTAACAACTTCTCCTCTAATCAGTAGCCCAGGTTGAAGTTACAGAACTGGATGTTTCTTTTTAACTTCTAAATAAGTTAGCCATCTATTTCTTGATAGCTTAGAAGGTGAATTTGTAATATGCAGAGCTAAAGTTAATTTTATTCTTTTTATCTCTTGTAGTATTTTTTCAGTAATTTTTAAATATACGTTGTCTCATACGTCTTCACTTTGCAATTTTTGGAAAGCACTTTATTATTCTAATCAAGAGTTTCTAAAACTTCTTTATTCACTATATCTTATAGTGCATTAGTTGGCAAAAAAGCAAACTACTAAAATGCTTTATATGTAGTTGTCCTAAGTTGGATATTATGAAGTCAGTTTTGCCTGGTCATTTTTTTGTTATAGCTTCCTTTTTCTGATGTATTTATCATTTGCACACACTTGTAACATCTCCTGATGTAGGCTTTCATAACCTTTGCTGAAGAGGCTTTCAGAACAATACGTATATTAGCACTGTTGAATTTTGGGAGCATTCATCTGTGTGTGGTCTGTCTCTATGGGCATAGCTGCAAATAACAATGGTTTGTCCCTGTTTACTTATTTTCCAGTGATTCAGTATGGAGTCCTCTCATTCAGCTGGAGGGTCAGGTGGGAAGGAGAGTGAAAGAGTGAAATAAATGCACAGAAGTGCAGTTTCCTTGTAACTGAGGTAAATTTTGAAACCTCAGTCTACTATGATTCAGTGGCTGAATTACTAGAGCAGGAAGTTGAAATTAATGTTTTTCTCTTTGCCTTGCTGGCTGAGGTTTTTCTTAGCAGGTTAATCATCCTTTTTCAATCTACATGTTCTGTTTTACTTGTATTATTTATCCTAGTGCTTTTAAAATATATATATTTAAATTGATTAAGAGTCTAAATTGGCAATACTAATCCAGTAGGTTAGAGTGCAAACACATATGCTGAGTGTAGAAAGCCTTTAGTAGCTTTTAAGATTGATTAGTTAAAATAAAAAACTATTCTGTGATGTCCAGTAGCCAGAAAAGGTTTAACTACACAGCATTTTACTGTGGATATTTCATAAGATTTAACATTTAATAAATTGAACTTTTAGTCATGTTTAAAAGAGAAGCAAGAGTAATTTGTATGCATTGGCTACTGATTGTAAATTATAAATCTGTGGGATTGAGTTCAAATTTCTAATTGGTAGGAAAAAAATCAGTAATTAACTGGGAGTACAGAAACGATTTTCTATCAAAGCTGTCTTCCACAGAGAATTCTACTAAAGCTGTTCATGATTATAAGGGTTATGATACATGGAAACACTATAATTTGTATATAAATGTCAGCATGGTATAATCTGATTATAAAATGCTTTTGGAAATTAGAGTGTTCCAATTGGATGAAATAGTTGAATGTATAACTATTTGCTTAGAGTTGAGTAACTATCGGGTTCCACAATATAAGGATGCCTTGAGTGGCAGGGTAGGTGTGGGTTATAGACAGTAGGAACAAAGAAAGCAAAATAAGATATTTGTATTCTCTGTAGTTTAGTCTGATGGCTGCCTACAGAAGCATAAACTTCATAGTGCTGCAGTGTCCAAATGCCTGCAGTTCTGCAGGGGTTTTTTTTGACAACTATACAAATGGTCATTAGATTTCCTGATTTTTCAGTTGAAATTTATGTTTAATGTCTATTTACTCATCTGTTCTAAATATTCTGTGAGGTGTTTAGCACCTCTGAAATGTGTTCTGTTTTTTAAATAAATTAATTCTTTATAATTCACTCTCCTTTTCAGCAGATGCTAGAAGAATTAAACCTTTGCTGAAGAATTAAACCTTTGCTTTTGTGAGTCAGCTGCTGAACAGATTAATAGTTACTAGATAGCAAACATGCAGCCATACCCACTTCCTTATTTCACTCATGCCTTCATTTCCTCCAGTGGGCAAATGAAGTGACATCTAAATTAAAATATATACTATTGAAGTTTTACAAAAATCTGCTTGTAGAGATTGCTTACATTGGTGGAGGGACAGTTCTTTGGTGGGAGGACAGTTATTTGGTGCTTTTTTTTCTTCAGGAGAGCGAGTAGATGGTCAAGAGGATTGGTGATCCAGTTCAGATAGAAAGTCTACATCAATTTTTGATTTTGCACAGGCCTGCTAGAAGAGTTTAGCCATGTCTAGAGACAGTGTTGAAAGAAATGTAATGTATGTCCCTGAGGGTTGTCTGGGTCCTGCTTTCAATTAAGTATTATTATTTTAACCATTTGATCTGGGGTTTTTCATCTGGTTCAGATTTTAGAGTAAAAAGGAAACATTATGATAAAAACTGAACCTTTTCTCATATTATCAAGTTATTAAGAAATGTAACTACCTCGCTTCTCCTCTTTAAAGTTTATATTTCTGTCTTCAGTACTGTGAATTTTATAAAAATTTCATTACAGATATTGTAATGATATTCTACATTGAAAATGCAGAAGTGTTGAAATTATATGGTTTAGTAGTATTGGTTTGCATGAGGTCAGGGATCAGAATCTGGTTTGTCTGTTGTGGGCAAATGAAGAAACAACATTAAATAGTAATGAAAATGATAACTTCAGCAATTGGTTTCTTTGTGAAAACAGTAATGTAGGAAGATTCCATTTCTTTATAGTCTTATGTCATGCTGCATTAAAACTTCAACTGAAGATGAATAAGTAGTGAATCTGTAAAATAATAACCCACATATCTAAATGTTCTAAGGACTGTAGGAACTTCAACTCCTCTTCAGTTTTTTTCCTTTAGCTTGAAAAGTGTAAAATACAGCCGTGCTGAAACTCTATGTGCCAACCTATTGGTATTAGGGTAAATTTATGTTTAGAGAAAAGGAAAAGTGCTAAGAATGAGCATCACAGTGAAAATGCTGTGTTTATTTGAACAGCAAAGGAAGAGTCAAATGGTTAATATATGTCAGTATTTCTTTTAAATTCAGAAGCAGCAGGCAAGGTGACTTTCAACCCAGGTTTATAATCTCTGCTCAGCCACATGAAACTTGGTGCTAGAAGCAGACCTACAAAAACCAAAAATGTCACGAACGCTGGAAAGCAAATGAAGCTTCCCTCAGTTCTCTTGGTTTGTTATTCATTCTCTGTGATTATTCACTCACGTGTTTCTGCATAGTGTTCCTAGAGGCAGAATTGACTGCCTTGTCCATCTCATCACTGAGGAATTTTCATGCAGGGGGAGAGCTTGAGGAGACAGCACGAACAAGTGAAAGCAGAGAATACCAGAGAAGCATAAGAAGGTTTATTTTATATATATATATATATAATAAATATATAACATTATATATTATATATTAATTATATATTATATATATATTTTTTATATATACATACATACATATATATATATATCAAAGATATAGGATGTCACAATACCTAGGAAAGACATCTTGCTTAAATCTCAAAGGTAGCAGGAGATAAGTCACGGATACACATCATATTAAAATTTTGCACATATCTGGCAAGGATTTGTAGCTATTTTTTTTTTCCTTACCTGGATCTACCCATTCTACATCACCTTCAGCTACATAGACCAGGGAACTACGCATCACTTGAATCAGTCTTTGGACCATTTTGGATGTCTTAAAGTAATTTATCCCTCTTTTCACATTCTTATACAGGAGATAAACATATGGGCTTTTATCCCTTAAGCTTCCAAACATATTTTTTTGAAGCAGAGTTGCAATCTAGTGTGGGCAATTATTCACTGAATAAACAGGATTTACTGTGTTTTTTATTTATAGACTTTTATATGACTCTCTTTGCAGTAAAAATGGTTGCAAATTAATATAATTTCACAGTGAGTTTCAATATAAGAAAATAGTATTCCCATTTTACAGAACCCAGAGTCTGAAAACAGGAATATAAAAGCACCTAAGTCTCCAGGAAATCATATTCTGTAGTGAATTTGTTTGCAGAAACACAGGTAACATTAGATGATGGTCTAGAAAAACTTTCTTATTTTTAGTTGCTATGTTGGCATTCTGCAGAAAAACTTTATTTATTTAAGGTTGTGTATCTAATTGTTCTCTCTTTAGAAAGTGCTGTGCTACTAGGGAGTTCCACAGATACAGAAGGCAGATGTATCAACCTGTGTCAATCTTTCTGAGTTCAAAGAGTGACTTGAAATCAAACTGGTTGTTTTCTCTCTTCTCATATTTTGTATTTTTAGCAAGACTGTTGTAGGAACCTGACAGGATGAGATCAGTGGGAGATTCTCTGAATTGATCTAAAATGTATTCAGTCTCTTCAGCTTTGCTACTGTCAGTTTTGTTGGGTGTGAAATTCATGAACAAAATATTTGATTTCAGGAGGTTTTTTTGTTTGCAGGGTTTCGTGTTTTTTTGTTGGGTTTGTTTGTTTGTTTGTTTTTATTAAAGGGATAAAATGAATCTTCTGTGATTTTTTTTAGGAGTTTACAGGATGGAAGGTCTTAAAGTCATTTTCTGATGCCCACATCCATTGAAAAATGTATGAGTGATATGTTCTTAAATCACTTGTGAATTTTTGCAAGTCCAGTTGTTTTTCTAGCAGCTCTGTTGGAAAAAAAAAAAATACCAAACCAAACACTCATTTATTTATGTTAAACAATATTCAATCAATTAGTGTGATATTTTACATTTTTGTAAACAAAACAAAGAACTTAAAATAAAATTGTATTAATTCCAACTGTAAGCAATCAATTAAAGAAAGAAAGTCATTGTAGAAAACCCGTCATAATCATAAGTAATAATTCTTATACCTGATGTGAATGAGAAAAATTAACTTTTACTTTTAATTAAATATCATGCCAAAAGGTATTCAAGCCACTCTGACATATGTAGAAGATAGAATAATAAAGTACAGACCCAGTCTTAATCACTCTGCATTATTAAACATTAATATACTGTCATTAACAGTACCTGTTATAATCCATGTCATTTTGTGCCTTGCAAGTGAAGCACTCATCTCATTTCAAATACTAATCACAAAAGCAGATGCTTAAGGTTCTTGAATAACCCTTTTATTGCCATGCTTTGAACATATGTTTCCAAAGGAAGTCTGAGCAGTGTCAGTGAGGTATATTATAAAAAAAAAAGTATTATGCTTTGGCTGTGCTGTGGAGGGCTTTTCTAATTTATTTTATGTTGATTCAAATGCTAGATTCCAATTTGGACTCATCTCACAAGCCTATTTTGCCCAGTATTGGCCAAAGTCCCTAGAAATATGGCAACTTACAGTCCTGCAAGAGATCCCTTTTTTTTTTTAATTATTTTTCTAATCTCTTGAGAACTGAGGGTGCAGTGTAGTGCCACATTTTTCATGGAGGAACAGGAGCTGACACATTACTTTCTGGGTGTGAACTGAATACTAGATATTGTAAAATTGCCCAGTTTGCATAAGTAAAATGAGTCACTGTACAACACTCTGTTGTATGAGATGATGTCCTTCTCTTTAGACTACATAAACATTATTGTCTATATGTGAGGATTGTCACAGAATAGTATTTTTTTCCTACTTTCTCTCTGTGGTTTTAAATCATTTAACATTAAGTCTTATAATACCTCTGAGTTAAGTATGTAATTGTCCCCTTGTTGGATTCAGTTAGATTCAGAATAGAAAAAGTGTGCAGTTAAATCCAAATCTGGGCAATTTGAAATACTGATGTTAATGTGGTCTCAATCATTATGCCTCTACTTAAATCTCCTACAGGAATTTTTAAGCATCGTGGAAGATAAATGGTTTTCATTTTTTTAGGTATTTATTAATTTTACTATCCTCCATCTCTGGACATATATACACACTCATATTTAAGAACAGAAATTACATGTGTAAATACTAAAATACAGGAAAAGACTTCTGAAGTTCACTTTATTAGCAAGATGGAAAATGGAGAACATTATTTTTCATATATGTCGTAATGGTAGAGATTTATGCATACTAATACCAGACGAATCGTAATAACAGAAGCTAAGTCATTTTGAGGCAGAAGTGTATGAATTACTTTTTTTTAGTTGACAGTTTCCCCATAAGTGACTTGAGCAAGGTCACAAAGACACACTAGCACTTTCTCACTCCCAGAAGGTGCTAAATGACCATAAAACACCCTGCCCTTCACTGTAAGCAATCTTGAGTTTAAGCATAGAAATTTATGATCCACTTTTTGTAGAAGCTACGTCTTTAGTTTTGAGACTTGGTAGGATTGGGATTTTGCCCAATCCCAGACTGAAATCTGAAGGTTAGATAGACTCCTTATTGTTGTAGGAAGATTGGATTTTTTTTTTTTTTGGAGGGGGATGTGTTAGCAGTTCCAATATATTCACATTTACATTCACCACTAGAAAAAAGAATACTGCTCAGCATCATTCTCGACCTTTGGATAAGCTCAAGAGATACTTTTCTGAAAAACAACTTCTTCACTCCTTCCCTGTTTTCTGTCCTCAGCCATCTTTGCAGCTTCATTGATTTTAAACATGATCCCTAATGAAATAAAATGTACACGAGCATATTGCTATATTTGTGTAAGCATCAGTCTGATTTCTGAGTGAAGTGAAAGAGATGTAGAAATGTCTATAATTTATGAAAATCAGTAGCTGGTGTAGGAGAGAGGCTGCTTTTGAAAGAAAAGCTGAGAGAACTCAGCTGCAAATCTAATTCATAGCAATACTGCATTAGCTATCATACATTTAGTTTTGAAATAGCTACAAGATGGCACAATTTCTTGGCCATCAGAGTTGTCTGGGTAGTTAGAGATATGTAAGTATAACAGGCAGGCATGTAAACATAACAGACAGACATATCAGTAAAAAATGAGTTTTCATTAGTTCTGATGCTTGAAAAACAGTTTCTTAGATTTCATTTATCCATACCATTTTTAAATCTGTTTTCTGAGTATCTAATTGGCATCATACTCTCCTGTAAATAGTGCTTTTGGGTTTTAGTTGTGTTCAACCTTCTTCCAGCACTTGCCATCTTTAATGCAGCAATGGCTGCTTAAGTTCTTTCTTGACATCTTCATAGTTTGCGTTCTTCACTGCTTGATCCCAAAATGTCCATGTTTTTTTGATTAGTCCTAGCTTTTTGTCTTAAATTTTTGGTCTTCAGCTATAAGTAGCTGTCATTTGGAGGTCTCTTGTGGGTTCTCATTCTGAATTTTTCTCTTCTTTTCCATTTTAATCAGTGCTGTTTGCAGGTCTTCCTTGGTGAGCCTGAAAAGATAGGTGTCATTCATTAATCTGTTTTTTCACTATCCTCCTACATAGGACAAACAGTGCATTTTCATCTCATAATGTCAAATCCATTATGGGTTACAAGTCTAAATAGGGCAAGTTTAGGAGAAATGTGCCTTCTTTTGGATTCCTGAACCATTTACACTATCTACTGTTGTTACAGCTGTCCTGTACAAACAGGAAATATGAATGGCTTTTACTTTTGCAGCTATGGTAGGTATTAGAGGGGACAGATGGATGCCATCACCAAATATTTATCCCTCTGCTCAACTGCAACATCTCTGTCATCTGCATGTATATGTAGTTTATTCTCCTTTGTGTGCCTGATCAGTTTAACCATCCAGGCAATATTTGTGTTTCTGATGCCACTTACTGAGCCAAACTTATTCTTCAAGGTATAGTGTTAGCCAACTGTACATTTAACATTTACTAAAAACTACTTGAAACTTATAGCTCTGTGGACAAAAATATGTTTTGCTTATGTAAACTTCATCTCTGCTAGCTTATTTTATGTATAGTTGTACTGCTGAATCCTTTTAAGATTTGACAGGCTCTCTCTGTAAGGTTGAAATGTTCAGTATGTTCAAGACATACTGTGAAAGCAAAGTAAGATCTAATTTAGCAAGTTCTTGACAATTACAGTTCTGTTTGGGATTACATATTCCTCTTTTCCCCCTGAATTTTGTTTTCTGTTTCAAGCAAACTGCTCTTTTTTGGTCAGTTCCTTGCACAAGTCAAACAATAGGCAACTGCTAAAGTTACCACAGCTTTTACACCACAAATATTCCTAAAATTCTCTGTGATTCCTTATATATAAATCTTGATAACCTGGAATCTGTAATATGTTTACAGGCCATTTCCTGCACCTATCGAAATCTTTAGTAGACTTTTTGTTGTTGTTCTTGTTTCAGTTCAAGGGCAGCAAATTTGTCTTCTAGCTTCCCAGATTATTTGGCATATGCAGAAAGCATCCATCAAGACATGTCTTAAAAGACTATAGTTGATTGTCTTCTGTACATTCTATTGAACAGCGGTAGGTGCACTATTGAATCGGCCCAAGTTATCAGCCCAATGCACAAACTGTTGACTTATTTATACTGGTGAATTTGTAGGGACAGATCATTTAGTAGAACTATTTAAATTCAAGCTGGCAACATTTTCTCTGAAAATTGATACTATTGTATGGTAGTTGAACAAAAAGATCTTGGATGATTGGATGGGTGGTAATATAGAATCCAATATTGTTGCTTGAAAATAATTATAGTAAGTATCATAAGATTGATTTTAAAAAATAGGTGAGCCTGTTTAATTTTTTTTTTCTGATAGCCAATTCTGTTTACAGAATATTGCCTGTCTTTTGTGTTTTTCTTTTCTGCTACATTCAGAAAGATAAAAATGATAAGTAAAACGGTGAAGTAATGCTTATGTTGCATTTACTAGCAGGGAGCATTTTTAAGAAAACCAAAATGTATTTGCATCCAAGTTTTCATCTGGACCTTGAAATTACAGATATTTGTATCAAAATTTTAATTGTAGAATTTCTCTTCATCCAAACATAAGACAAACATAAGACATTGTCTATCGGGGTAGGCGGCGGGTCCGCCGTGCCCCTTTTGAGGGATGTAGAGGAAGAGGATTTTGATCTAGACACCCTAAAGCCTTTCCCCTGAAAGAAAAGCAGGGGCCATAGAAATCTTGTTAAAGGTGCCAGTCCTGACCACGGGAGAAAGAATGTAAGCAATAAGGAAACAACCAATTGTGTGTGAGAAGTGCTAACAACTTAGAGATAAGAGGCTAAAGATAGAAAGGTATGCAAGGCTCTGTGCTCAGTGTGTGAGTGTGTGTGTGGATATGCAGGTGTGAGAAGCTGTAGTTTTGAAGCTGTACAGAAGAGCAATAAATGCTGAATACTGAATCATCATCATAAGGTGCCCAGTTTTATTTTCATGGTCGTCCTCATATACTACAACAATTGTCATTGTAACCTTTGTGTACAATCAATAACCAACTGAGCTCTAGCTGCTAAACATACCTAATGAAAATCTGTGGAGATTTAAGGATAAGAACCAATCACTGAAATGACATGGGAAATCATTTCAGGTAACTAAGGAGAACAAAGGTATCCTAATCTGTCATGTGCAGTCTGTAACCAGAAAATTATTCATTCTGTTGGAAAAAAATAGCTGGTTAATAATTATTAGGGGCACTAGAGTATTGAAGAATTTAAGCAAAATTTGCTTAGGCAAAATCATTGCTTTGGATCCTCTGATGTAGCTGAGGCACACTGTAAAAGATGCCAGGCAAAGCTGAATTAGAGCTGTTTTGTAGTTCCCTGATTATGGACAGATAAAAAAAAGCTCCAAATGATTGTACCTAGCCGTGGGTGTGTTCATAATGCTTTGAGTAATTCCTGTGAATCTCCACAGTAGAGGAACATTTTTGTTTTTTATTTTGTGGGCCAGTTGTGTAATCTGGGAACAAGAAGAGGAGGATGTTAATACAATCTGTGTGGAGTTTTGCAGCACAGGTCACATCAAAGTCTTTTCCTGCACAGTATTACCACAGCAGCAAGCAACAAGTAGAAGGGGCTGGGAAAGTGGGGCTTGTTTTCATCACTCTGCCTTTTTTTTTTTTTTTTTTTTTTTTTTTTTTTTTTTTTTTTTTTTTTTTTTTTTTTTTTTTTTTAAGTAGTTAAATGAAGTAACAAACGAATGTGGGAGCTTTTCAGAAACTCAACTATCTGTCATTTTCATCTCCAGGAACATTTTTTATTTCAATAATAATTTAGTACAAAGCTAGATTATTGATGACAATTCTCTATAAACATGAGCTTTTAAGATCAGGATGGACAACTGTTTAGACCTTCATGGCTGGGAATAATGCCATTACTACCCACAGCCGATGAACATACATGGCTATTTGGCTCTGTACCTCACGCCATCTGTTCAGATGGCATTTTGCCTGCTCACAAATTGGTTAGACCTGTGCCAAGAGCAATTGCTCTAGATGGTTACACTGCAAAACACTGCAAGTGGTTCCTATTTTGTACAAAGACTCTCTCTTTTGGACACCACTTTAACACTTTGTTATATCCTGTGGACATACCTGTATACTGCAGTGACTGGACACAGAAAAAGATTATGTCCTTATCCTAACTCTCTATTACTACTGAAGCTACCTTTCTAAATCTTAAGAGGGGAAAACAAAATACAAGTCATTTGAGTTGAAGGTGTTTCTCCTTATGTTCCATCTGAAAAATAATCATTAATTACAAGTTGGTAAGAGCCAATGAAAAGCTCATAAAAGTTAATAGGAGTATCAGCATTGATATTAGTGTAGAGTTGTAAATTTTAGATTACAGTGTGTGCTTACTAGTGGACAAAGTCAAGTCAGCTGATAGTTGCTACTTGTGGTTGGTTGATTAATTGGTTTCTGGAATAAGTTTTTGAGAGGAGTAACAGGTTACAGAATTAAATTCAGCTGATGTATACTGTAACCAGAAGTCACCACCAAGTGACATTTATACAGCCTATAGCATAATTCTGCTGAGTCTTCTCTATTGAATAGATATCCATGTCATACAATTGGCACATTTGTTGACAGCCTCAACTGTGAACCATGGAAGTGAACTTATTGCTTGCCAGCAGAAGCAGCTCCCGTAGGTAAAAGCCAAAGGATATTGGCAAGGAAACCTAAAACCTAAGCTCAGTGGATAAATATAGGACTTTATGTAGAAAATGCTGTCATCCTGCCAGGTTTCATAGCTGCTAAAATAATTTTAAAATCAAAACTAAAGTAATATTTTTGTTACTTGCAAGAGTTAGAATGTAGAATTCAAAGCATGTGCAAGTGTAAAGCAATTATTTGCCTTTTTGTCTTTGAGTGTAATTAAGTGTAGGAGTATTGTTATTTTCTTTCTGTGGACTTCTCCCTGTGCATGAATGTCACTGCTCACTTTGAGCGTGCTTAGCTGAAGCAGGATGATATCATTTACGTGGGTGAGTTTCCATATATTTGCTAGTGGGAGATATGATATTTTGCTGATTATAATCTGGAAGTGTTGCCAAAGCCCTTCATCTGAGTTTCACATAAGTAATACTGACTAGGTTTTGATTCCTACAGGAAACTCAATGGGAAATAGCTTGGTAAACCTTAAAAAGGAAAGCAAAGAGATCAAAAGTCAGATCTGTTTGGAGGGCAGGATGTAATTTGCTTGTAATTTGGGTGGGTATTTTCTTGTTTTCACAAATTACTATAAAGATAAGATAAAGCTAAGATCAAGTCCTTATACAGAAGAACTTATTTTTACTTGTAAGTACTTTTCAGTTCATTACAAATTTTATATTGTGCAGCTCCTGTGTTGTGAGGTGACTCAGAAAGCTGATGAATCCCAACCAACTGAATATCTGTAAAAAAAAAGTCATTAATTTAAAAGAGGATAAGTTTTTATTTCTCTGTGAAATTTTAATATAGTAGAACAGTTGATAGTTGTTCTGATGATTTAAACCATTTGATTCCACTACTCATAACAGCTGAAATTTTGTCCTTAGACAAAACGTAGAGAATGCTTTAGAAGGTCTGTCGCTATCCCTTCACATTAGGCATAGTGTGACAAAACCTTTATTCCCATTTTAGTATGTCAAGGAAGCAGCACTGCAGGGTCTTTGTTCTAAGGGTTAATAATTCAAATTTTATTCAATAAAAGCACAACAAAAAATACAGAGGTTAAAAAGATAGTGGTAATGATTTTCTGAGACCTGACACATTCTGTTCTTTTCCATTTATCTGTACAAAAGATAGGTAATACTGAAATCTGTGGTGTTCACACTGAAGCTTTGTGGTAGTACAGCCATCCCCCCAGCCCTCCTCCTCAGTCTACACTATGATCTCAGAATAAACTATAGAACTGGCAGGACATACCTGTGTACTAGTATTAGTACCATGAGGCTAAAAAGCAATAATTTGCATCTACTTATATTTTCATAGTAGAAAATTGCCTTCTTGTGGGAATAGTGAAACTTCACTGTTTTATGTGGCATAAACATGATAGCAATTGGATGGGCAAAGTAAAAGCTGGTAAACTCTCCCAGGTCTAGTGTGCACTGCATTCTAAGCTGAAAATTGGACATAGCTGAATGCCGAGTGACCCTTTAGCTGAGACATTCTGAAGTAATTTGAATAGCAGTATTCTTCAAAAATCCCTGAAACACTGGGAACTGATTTGTTTTACTTCCATACAAATAAATGGGAATTTTCCTTTCACTTTCCTGAGAGTAGAGTTGAGCATTTCTCGAGTTGACCAGCACAAAGTAACATTTATAGGCAGAAAAAGGAGAGATCTTTTTCAGCTCCAACAAGTTCATTTTTAAAAGGCACTTTGCTGTAACCATGTAAACCTGTGTAACCCTACAGTTTGTTAACTAATGAGTCCTGATAAGAAGCCAATCAGTGGATATCCATTTTGCTAGTGATGATCTGAACTCCAGCTGATTGTCCTAGCAGCTGTGTGACTTCATTACCATTAGAAAGGCATACAGCCAAGCCAGCTGGAATCCAAAGAGACTACTGAATTCACATAGCATGTCAGTTTTTTGGTTTATGTATCAGAATTACAAATTACTGCTCTTAAAAACAAACAAACAAAAAATAACCTACAAACAAGGTTCTTTATGAAGACATATTTTAAAGGCAAAGTTTAAAAGCATTATTATACCAACAGGAGGCTACTTTGTCATATGGATGTTGAGGATTTTTTGTGCCATGCTATAGCTGTTTATATCTCTGTAATGTAAACTAGACAGAACATTTACACTCTTGGTTATAAACAAAGCCCTAACTCCTCATTTCTTAGTTAAGAAAAAGCGTTTTGAGACCACATTATTAGTTTCTCTTCTTGTTAACAGGGAAAAAACCCCTGCTGCTCTTTGACAATACAGGTTTGTGAAAAACACCCAACAACTGTTGTAATGAATAGTATTTAACTACTAGAGACAATATCCCTGAGGAGTGATTCTACCTGGCCATGGATATTTTTAAAGCATAGAATAGTACAGAGTGTGAATGGTGAATACAGAAGCCTTATCACTGATTTGTACATACAGCACACAATCATCCTCTCTTCAAACAAACAAACAAACAAACAAAACACACCAAAAAACCCCAAACCAACAACAACACAGAAATGCAAAGAGAAAAAATTTGTGCTGATCTCCTTGGTATCCCATGATAGGATGTATGGAAATGGTGCAAAGCTGAATCACAGGAGTGTTAAACTGAACATTAGAAAACATTTGTTAAAGGAAAGAGCAGTCAAACCCTGGAATAGACTTCCTAGAGGGATAGATGATTGAATCCCCATGCTTTTCAGCATTTAAGAGGCATTTGGACAAATCCCACAATAATATGCTTAAACTTTTTGTCAGCCCTGAAGAGGTCAGGCAGTTGGACTAGGTGACCATTGTAGGTGCCTTCCAACTGTTCTGTTCTATTCTGTTTTAAGTGGTCCCAGGAACTATCTTCCTCAGCTTGTGTCTAAAGTACAATTTTATTAATTAATCTATTATATGAAGAGGATATAATTATATGCTTGAAACTTAGGGCAAATATCCCTGCACAAGCAGAATGAGTAAAGACTCCTTTTATTAGTCTGGAAATGTTATTGCTACTTCATATTTAACTTTTTTTTCCCATGTACTGTAAAAGCAGTCCACATAAAATGGACCAGAACACAGGAAGGACTTTCTGAATTAATTAATTCTTTAATCCTTTTTATCAGTTGACACTCTTCCTTGTATGCACATGCACCATATATGTGTGCAGTCATATATGGTTTCTTGTTCTCATCTTTTCTTCTGTATACCTTCTCAATGAATCTTTTATCCATTCTTCAGAAGAGGATGACTTTCCCTGTAAAAATAAAGGAAAAAAATTTAGTCTGTAGATCTGCTGCTGTTAACAACGAAAATGTGTGTTTCACTGGTAAATATCAGAGTATCAGAGCATAATACTGAAACTGGGTCTTCTCATTCCTGAGGGACTGATTTAGACTCTAGCTTGTTGTATAAAAGGTTTCAACAGCAGCACTGTTCTCTTATTAGGAAAAAAAAATAGAGGAAAAATACTATCATGCTTGAGCTTTGTCTACATGTTAAATTAGTGTGTAGAGTTTTGGTCCTCTCAGTTCACAAATCTTGTCAAAATGGAAGAAGATTCAATGAAAGTCAAGAGGAATGATTGAAGATATGGAATAGGTTCCATTAGAACAGCTATGTGGACTCAAATTCACTGGTGCAGAAAACTCAGCAAAGATGATGGGGTCTATGTAGGCATGAGTTAGAAGGAGATGGAGGGTTGTGAATTTACTGTTTCTTCCAGTATTAAAACTGAAAGGCAGCAAATGAAGCTACTAGATTCCAGCTTCAAGGTAAACAAAAGAAAGAATTTCTTTATACAGCATGCAGAACTCCAAAGATGCTTGCAGTGCATTGGATCAAGAGACCATGAAATTCATGGAAGGGACATTCGGTAAGAACTATTCAACAGGGACCTCTGGCTCTCAGAGAATATTTCACTTAAGAAGGATTCTTTGAATATGCTCTAGATATTCAGTCCTACTTGTAGCAAGTTTGATCAGATCACTTTCCTTAGGGACTTT
Organism: Empidonax traillii; assembly: GCF_003031625.1. Taxonomy (NCBI): domain Eukaryota; kingdom Metazoa; phylum Chordata; class Aves; order Passeriformes; family Tyrannidae; genus Empidonax; species Empidonax traillii. The sequence continues at coordinate 1,127,971 of NW_020955228.1, read as the reverse complement.
AACTGAATCTTGAACACCTCCAAAAATGGAGATTCCACAACCTGTCTGAGCAGTGTTTCACTTGGGTCTTGTTGCCTTTCATCTATCACTGTGCACCTCTGGCAAGAGTCCATCAGTCTTTTCTGCATGAGGTCGCTGTAGACAGCAATAAAGTAACCTGTTACCAGCTTTCTTATGAACCTCAGGATTAAAGGGTGGGCTCGGTTCCGTGCACACTGTGTCTCACCTAAAAAATCCAATGCGCAGGCTGGAAGGTGGAAAGACCTTCCCCGGTTCTTCGTTCGCGAAGAGACTGGCCACCACCACCACCACCACCAGCTTTCTGTGAGGCCTAACAAGTTGCTTCAGACTCTGCTCAAGTGGCATGAGCTTCAGCCCTTAGCAGCCTACTGTCCTCTACTAAATATATTACGGTATCACAGAATGATTGAATGGCTAAGGTTGGATGGGGCCACGGTGGGTCATCTGGTTCAACCTCCCTACTCAAGCAGGGTCACCCTAGAGCACATTGCACAGGGTTGTGTCCTGTCCAGACAGTTCTTGAATATCTCCCATGAGGGAGACTCCACAACCTCTCTGTTCCAGCAATCTGTTCCAGCACTAGGTGACCTGCACAGTCAAAGTTTTTCATGTTCAGGTGGCACCAGTTCCTGCTCATTGCCTCTTGCCTTATTGCTTAGTACCAAGAGGAGCCTGGCTCCACCCTTTTGACACCTTTCCTTCAGATACTTACAGACATGGTCTGTCCCAGTTGAACACTGTTCCCAGTGTGGTATCAGAGCTGCTGAGCAGATGTTAAGGATCACTGCTATGTGCATGGTGGATACGCTCTTGCTGATCGAGCCCAGGGCGCTGTTCATCTTCTTTGCTGTAAGGGTGCACTGGTGACTCATGTTCATATTATAGTCCACCAGGACAACTGGATCCTTTTCTGTAGATCTACTTATCATTCAGCACCGGCTTGTATGGTAGCATTATTCTACTCCAGATGCTAGTCTTTGCATTTGCTCTTATTGAAATTTAGGTCTCCATCAGCCTAATTTTTTAGAAAAAAAACAATTTTTGGAGCCTGAAAGAGTATACTGAGTCAGTGTCACTTCATGCTTACCTTTCTAAATTTTGTATCAAGAATCCACTTTTAACCCCAACAGGAAACCAGACACTTGGACTAGATGGAGTTATTTTGTAAGCTCTGCTAAGCTCCTTTAAAAAATCAGCATAAGTAACTCCTTGCAGGTCTCTGCTGAACGAGTGGAGGAACTTTTCTGAAGGCTCCAGTGAAGAGGATATAGTGGTTGGTCAGATATATTTGACTCATAAAACATATAGGATTTTGAAGTCAAGTTTTGAAGTACCTGATTATATAGAGCTTGAGGTATATCTCTGGGATTTGTGTTCTGCTCTTTGACTAAGATTCTGAAAACTGTTATGGATTCTTCATGTCATCTAAGTACCTCAAAGAAAGCAATATGTCAGAGATCTTTAAAGCAGAAAACTTAATGAGACCAAAATTTGTGATGCCGCAACATTTAGAAAACAGCTTGACTTTCAGTTCTGAGCTGTATTCTTAGCTAGTCTGTTTGCGCTTTCTAGGTAAGTTTATAATTTGCTTTGGAGTCAGGGAAACTTCAATATTTTAATTTTTGTATATATGTATATGCATATATATATACATATACAATATATATTTATATATATATTGTTTATTGCTTGTTTGTTTGTATGTTTATTATACACTACAGGAATAGTTGTGAAATAGAAAACTATTTCTAGTGCCTGAAAAACAAAACAAAACAAACTCCAAACCAAACAAACAAAAAAACCAACCCCAAAATAAAACACCACACCCCCAGAAAAAAACTATTCACAAACCATAGTAGAAGCTATCCAGTAGATTCTCTCAATGAAATGTTTCTGTAATATTAAAATGAAAAAATATAAAAGAAGATATTTAGTTCAGTCGTGCAGTTCAACCTAAATCACATTTATGAGAAATTTGCTTCCTAAAAAATTTTCATTAATAAAAGACATTTAAACATATGCATCAGTCCATTCACTGTCAAAACTGTAAGTTGGGCCTTAGTTGTGAATAAATTTTAAGAATTGAATTATTTCTTTGTCAGTAACGATGTTTGTAAATTAATGGGAATTTGTTTTCTTGAACAAAAATTTGAGAACCAGACTCTTGGTCAAATGCAAGAAGTAATCACTTTTCAAGATAATATTGATGTGATAAAACCACACCCTGCTAATGCAATCTATTTTGCAGTAGTACATTGACCATCACAGGAATAAAATTATGATAAAAAGTTGAGTTTCAGTTTATGTGACTGTACCTACAGTAGGAGGAAAATGGCACAGCCAGGAAACTCTAAAATCATACCTTTGCACAAAACTAAATGATTCCATAGTTGTTCAGAAGTTTGTAAGGTATATATGCTTAAAGACATCTAATGTTTCATCCATGCCAATAGTAATTAAAAAGAATAATGTAAATAAACTTAATAATTTTGTTAGATGTATCTTATGCCTCCCGAGTTGATTGATATTAGGCATTGCAAAAAATTGGTTGGTAGTAGACTGTTGGTCTTAAAGGTGAAATTAGAAAAATGCTGCTTAAAAAGCTGAAAAAAAGCAAGACATTAGGTTAAATATTAATTTGAATGTCTACAATAATGGGTACATATGCTATTTAAGGAAGTCATTATTCCACTCTGTAGTCAACAAGAGTATCGATTAGAATTAATTCACTACAAAAAGTCTCCAATCATTTTTAACATAAGTTTTTCCTCTTTAACAGTACCCTGAAGCTTGTCTTTTTCGTGGTCAATTTAGCAACAAATTTGCAATTAATCATTTGTTGATTGCAATGAATGGTCTGTCGATAATATGCAGCTTACATTGCTAAAAGGGTTATACAAAGCTTTATTGTTTTCCTTTTGTCTTGGGAACACTTTGTCTAGCTATGTTTCCTAGAATGGATTTTGAATAGATATTTTGAAGTAACTCATGCCAGTTTTAAAGACACACCATGGGCTGCTCTGAGAGTATTAATCAAGATATGCCCTAACTTTCCTCTGGCATTGCAATATTTAGACATCTGTTCTGACTCCTTATATGTGAAGTAGGACACATTGGCATAAATGAAGGGTTTCATTATCTTAAATGTCATAACATTTGTTTGAATTACTTTGTGTAGATTTTAAACACTGAAATTGTTATCTTGGTTTTTTATAGAATTCATTGTCCTTTCAAAAGACTATAAAAATGGAAGCCTTTTAAAAAATTCCTTCCATAATTCTGAAAGCATAATTTACAATTTGAGCAATAACACTGAAATTGTTGTAGATGATACTTTAGTAATTTTGGACAGCGTAAGTAGTCTTACTGAAAGAAAACTAAGGGAAAAAAAATGCTTTTATTCCAGAAACAGTATTTTTGTCACAGATAATGTATACATGAAGGGCATTATGAAAAATGCCCCTTTGGGGAATTTTGACATCGATTATTTATTTGGAAAGTCATGGCCGTTTGGACGGCAACTTTCATTTTGTCGGAAGGAAATGTCTGTTACATCTGTTATCCTTAAAAAAGGCTCTCAATAGTATATTTCTTCTGGCTAGAAAACGGCTTTGAGCACAATGTACATGACTGAAACTAAAAGAAAGATTAATCCTGGTTTCAAACTTTTCCAGAAGTTTGGAAACATTTTGTTTGCACTGACCTTTAAATTGCATTTTTTTGTAGTTTTTGATCGTTCATTTGCAAAAAAAAAACCACTAGGAAAAGCAGGATTTAACTGATTTACATTGCCCTTATTAATGCTAGTATTATACAGAAGAGTTGCAACCATTAAGATAATCTTACTCTGAAATGATTTCTGATGTCATATGGATATGCTATTTTTTCTTGAGTAACAGTTAATATTAACAACATTTGTCTTGGCTATCATTATAAGGATTACTTATTACAAACATCAGCAAGACAAGTGTCTGCTTACTGTGCAGCAAATTTTGGAATTCTAGCTTGTCATTTAGTATTGATTACATTATTAAAGTAGTTGAGCAAAGCAGCACTTTACAAACAGGTGCTCTTTGATTTGCAAATTTATAAAAATCTAGCAGCAGCTTTCAGCCTGCTGCATTGTTGGTGTTTAAGGTAAAAAGTTGAAGGGTGATTTGACTATGCTTTCATTTAGACCAAAGATTTCTTTAGATCTCTCTCATGAAGCAAATTGATTTATTGTTATCAAAAAACAAGGGGGTTCTCCATCTGTAAAATATGTTTATAACATCATTGTCTGGCCTAGAGTGCAGAGAAACTGTCCTGTTCACGTTGTTTGCAGTGAAAATTCATGGACCTAACTTTGACCGTGTGCTTTGCTTGTCTCCTGAACTCGCTCTGCGCTTATCCTGCCTTTGCACTGCAGCTGGCTGCACCCTTAGTTTGATCAGTTGGAGAGTAACTTTGTAAACTAGATAATTAATTTGCAGAATTGTATGCTAGTATTTAGTGTAAACAACTTAGCCTTCTAGAAAACCTCGTATGTGTTGGAAATCCTGAGTAAATGGGACTTATGCAAGGAGTTTTTATGCAGATATAGAATCCTCCCAAACAATTTGAGTCTGAGAAGAGGATGCTGGCATAATATATTCAAAGCTACCATGCAAGCTGTAAGTTGCTAAACAACCATGACGCACTGAGTCTGTCCAGATGGTTAGGCAAAAAGCATTATGCAAGTGCACTCTTGAGAGGGGGAATTTTTTTGCTAGAAAATTTAAGGATTTTCTCAGTTCCACTACACTTCCCTAGACTTTTTCACTAATATTCTGCAAATTTGGATCCTTGGGATGTGAAAAGGCAGCAAAAGCATTTCTTTGGCCCTCTCTGAAGGCCTTCTAAAGCCCTCCTAAAGCAATTTGGACGTTTTTATCTCTCGAGTTCAAAATTCTATACATGTTAAATCATAAAAAAGGGCTTTAATGCAGTTTCCAGGGGTTTTGACCACATCAAGAACTGCATTTTTTATTTTGAGATTGCTTAATAGTGAAACAATATTGCATAAACCAATAGTGAAATATAGAATTGGTAGTTTCTGAAGTTACTTGGTTTTTTTCCCATTTCAACTGAAACCATTTTTATGTGCATGTTGATTTTGTAAAAAAAAACGTTTCCCTTTCCTAATTATTATTGCTGTCTTCAGTACAAAAACACCTAATTTTTTTGTTGTCCCTAAGTATCAATATTCTTCCCTTTATATCACATAATGTAACAGAACCTCTTTGTGGAATAAATAAATATGTTTAACCTCAAAGCTTTTTGATGTCCAGAGTTTAAAAAAAAAGGTACTGCATGACCTCTATATGTTGCACGCTGGGTAAGTCAGCACTGCAAAATATTTTACATATCTAAATTATTTATTCAAAGCAGCTATAAAAAAAGCTGGATTTGCTTTGAGAGGAAAATATATGTGAATTGATTTTGTAAAATTTGACTACACATGTTCATATTTGGACATATTTTAACACTTTTCCATATATCCAAATATTAAGTTCAAAAAAGGCTTTTCATTCTCTAAGCTGTAGCCTGTTTTCTGTTGGTTGCTTTTTAATACAACCATTATATTTATATTATATTATTTGGTTAGCAGACATATTTCAGAGAATATTAATCCTTATTTTCATGGAAATATTGGTCCTTGCCATGTAGTGTGTGATTGAGTTTTGCACTCCAGAAAGGAGTCTGACCCTTTACACTGTGTATGAAGACAAGTATTCATTCACCTTGTAAGTTACAAATTTGATTAACAGTAGCCGTAAAAACAGTGTGTGATCAAGGTGATCTGCTACGGTGTAATCTCTTCAATCTAATACTGCAATGAACAGTGTTAATTTCATTTTATTTCTGCCTTACCCTTTCAGATACTCATGGAAACCACTCAGGTGGGGGTAAACTTGGCACGAGAAGCTCACATGAATCTAGTGCATTCTTGAAGGCTTCTTAGTTGCCCAGGCATTTTCAAGCTTGCTATTAAAAAGGTTTGGCTCAGTTTGATGCAAAACTCTTCTGCCATTTTCCCTGTGACCTCACCCTGCTATAAGGCAGTCTGTCTCTTTTGCATTAGCTGTAAGCACTGTGAAGGACCAGCCCGCGTGTGGGTACTTGCATTGGACTCTTCCACTGCTTCTTCAGAACTTGGAAGCTCTCATAGTCTGTACAAGTATTTAATATGCTTTAACACCTGAAAAGAGTCAAATACCTCTTACTCTTTTCCCATGCCTAGGGCCTATAAGCCCTCCAGTTGCTCTTGTTGCTTTCCCACAGCAGTGTCATACTTCGACAGACCCTTAAGGTCTGAACTGGATTTCAAATGCTTACTGGTACAAGGAGATGTCTACATGGGTAGAGGATAAAGGAGGGAGTAAGCTTGATGGAACCTCCACAGAAGTGGGAATTAGAAACCTTATACAAGAAAATAAAAACTTATACAAAACCTTAACAAGAAAATAAAGTAGAAGCATTTGGAAAATATTTTGATTGATTCAACATGAGAACAAATGCAGACATTGAGCAAAAGTCTAGAAAGATCTTTCTGGGCCTACGAGAAGGAACAAATAGGATGTGAGAAAAATGTAAGAGAGAGGATCTTAAAAAGTTTGTCATAAATCAGTGGAAAGAGAGAACATCTGTAGCTAAATAATCCAACATGTAGCCCTAATTTATGAGTATGTTGGGGTTTTTTATAAATTAATATTAGTTTGTCCAATAGGGAAGATAATAAATAATATTGTAATGCAAAAATTTAAATTTCAAATAGAAAACATAATGAATGAGGAAAACAGTGACCTTTTTCAATTAAGAGAAAAATATTCTTTCAGAGTGTAAATCAATGAGAGATGTTTCAGTGGTTTGCATATTTCTTATAAAAATAAATATCTGCTATGGAAACAAATGAATAACATAAATATGTATTAAAATTATAAGACTATGTTGCCAAGCTTTTGACTAACAAGCTATGGGAAGTTGCTAAGGAGAAGTCAGGTGAACATTTATTATTTGATCCCTATCAAACAAATAAGCGTATAAAATTGGTGGTGATACAAGATTTGGCTTGCACCCCAGTGAACATTTCAAAGGGCTGCTCAAACTGCTGCATTTCAGGCATAACTTCATAAACTTAAGAAGTTAGGTGTGCTTAGTTTCTTGTATGATTAATAACAAAAGATTTTGAAATGGCAATTTAGAGCAGAAACTTGTCAACGTGCCTTTTGGAAGAGCCTTTCCAAAGAGCTTTCTTCTTACTTTTAAGCATACTGGGAGGATAGAGAGAACATCCTAGCAGTTTAGGCATCTAAATTAAGGGCATGAATTCATCCTCTGAGAATATAACTCTAATGAAAACTCAAACAGCATTCAAGGTGAAAATACTCAAAAGTATTTGGGGGACTTTTTTTTTTTTTTTTGAGTGGGGTATTGTTATTTCTTTATTAGAAGAGCATTTGAAAACCGTATATTAGACTGAGTATAATTTTTCAAGACAGTACATAAGCAATTATTCCTTATCCCAAGTTTGTCTTTTTAAGTTTTAATGCAATGGCACTAATTAGTATTAAAAAAAAAAAAAAACTCCAAAACAAAAACAAAAACACCCACAACAAAACAAACAAACAAACAAAAAGCTTAGTAATTGAGCAAATTACGCACTTTACTCTTCTAAAACCTGCAAAAGTGCTGGCATGAAAGTCTAGGCATTCGTTTCAAACCAGACAGACTTTTAATGTAAACCTTTTTTCTGTGCTTTTTACTTAAGGTACCTGTGAGCCATTTCTGTGTGTTTCTGATGAACAGCTTCAGTAACAATGCAATTGCATGCCTTGCTTATATTGACTTTCAGCCTGAGTGAGTTGTGTCCTTGATTGTGCTATGCTCAAACTCATTGTGCAGGATAATTTGGACAATTTCAACATAGTTCTCAATCAGCAGTTATCAGAAATGCTACTGAAGGTTTACCACAGAGATCTTTTTATTATACAAATATTTAATGCACTGTCTATATGGCTATGTTGGCTAATTGCCATGTGATCACTTTTCTTCTCCCCTTTTAAGTGACTACATAAACATTCAGCATGGACCTAGAAAAACCCTACTCTAGTTACAGCAAATTTAGGCTGACCAAATATAAAGAAGGGAAGATACGCTCATTAACACAGTATATCCTCAGCAGAGATCATCTTACAGGGTACATGTCCTGTGTACTGCATTGAGTCATGGGGCACATGGCACATCTGATTTGATAATAGCCTGTCTTATGTCCCAGTCTTCTTTGATGGTCATTGCCTTTGATTAATAACTTAAAAATATAGATATATAGAAATGTACTGTCAGTTTCTAAAACCCAAAATAGCTTCTCAAATAAAGTCCTTGAGATACTGGTACAAAGGCTTGTCTTACAGGTCTGGTCGCTGTACTGGTCTTTACACAGTGGGACATGTGGTCACCCTGTATGAACTAACTGATAGTAAATACGGGTGAGTCAGTTTCTATGCGTGTCCACATGTTACAGAGTTATACGAAGGCAGAACAGGTTGGTGGTTTTTTCCACAAAAATATCTTTACCTGCAAAATGGATTCTACTTTGTCTGTGTGAAACAATTCCAGAATCAAATTGTGCATTAACAGTGTCAGAAATTCAACAGAGATCTGACTTCAAATGAAAAGGGAGACGAAATATGCTTACATTTGAATGCTTGTTCCAATTTTTATGTTACCATTTCCAGATATCCCATCCTCTGGTCTTTTGTCTATCATTTATAAATACTGTGGTTACTGATGTTTCATCCTGGGTTTTAAGACATTACCTATTTAAATTAGTACTTAAAATACAAATTCTCACTTGACTTAGTAATACATGTACCTCTGAAATGTATTTAAACATGACCATCAGAGGGCTGGCTGTCAAGAATATCACTGACAAAATGAATAGCATTATCTTGACAGTTTCTGTGTTTTTCCTGGAAAGACAAGAACACAAATGTTTCAAATCTTTGTTCTCAGATTTTCTCGTAAGTCAGTGAATGATCACTATCTTTCAGTGAAGCTGTTTTAAAAAGCACTTGAAATCTTCTTGCTCTGATGTTCTCAATCTATCACCTTTCTCAGATATACTGTCTCAGAATATCAATAGAAACTAAGACAACTATAGTGACTAGCATTTCACCAAAAACTAATGTATAAATGAATCATTTTTTAAAAATCTCTTCCTCTCTCAGGTTAATTAATGTAATTTAATCGAAAACCTTGGAGTCAAATGTAAAGTAACAGCTGGATTCAAACAAGGCAGGATCTGAAGCTACTTTACTTACTTTTTTTTATACTTGGTTAATCAATGGTTCGATATGATTTGTTAATCTGAGGTTGTTATGGGGGGGGGGGGAAGAATACTAAAACAAAGGATTTACCCATGGTTTTTGTGGGGTTTTTTGTATATTTTCAGAAAGTAAAATGCATAATTGCAAGGATGTTTGTTTATCAAGAAAAAAACTTTTAAGCCACTACAGCAAACTTTCTTAATTTATTTTCAGTGATTTTTTTTTTACATTTGTACTATTTCACATTAATAACTGATGTGAGCTAACTAGTTATTCAGGTTAGATTTACATTCTGATCCAAAGATTGCAGGTTGCTGAATTATCCCTTAAGCTTCCTAGCCTTGTGGATCCATTAAGCCTTAATTAAAGAAGCATCTTAGAAAAAAAAAAATAATCAGACCATTTATATCCAAAGAAGATGCACACTGGTCATTTGTTTATTCACCAGCATAAAAATTATTATTTAATGGAAATTTTAATCACAGCAAGCTTATAGATAGACGTATATTAAATGCATTAATCTTTCTATAAGGTTATTCACAATGTATAAGGTTACTCCTCTGAAAAGACTGCTTCAGATTGCTTTCCGGTAATGCTAATACCCATTAAAAAGATGAATATATATGTGTGTAAGTCAATCATAAGGTATTAAAGAGGTGTAGCAACTTAAGCTTCTTTTCTTCTTGGCAGGTCACTTTGAGAAATGTCCTAGTTCAATTAAAATATTTTTTCCATTTCCTAGGAGTAGATTCAGTCTGTTCTCTATCTTATCTTCACTGTCAGGATTTAAAACAAACCTGAGATATAAGGATAGCCCAGCTACTTCAGACTCTGAACAGGTTCAAATGCAAGGGTGCATGTATGTGTTTTTGTCTGCATTTTCGTCACACGCGTGTCCAGGTTGAAAATTTGTGTGATGTAGGGATACATTTTTTAAGAGTATGTGTAGAATTTTGTAGAATTTAAACTCAGATAAACTGCGCTTTCTGTTCTTCAAGCAGCCATTCTTCCATCTCTGCTTTTAAAATGCTACAGTAGTGAGTGGAAATCACATAAATGAGAGAGGCATACAAAAGAACACACGGTGTGGTAGTTTTTTTCAGAATACGTTGGTACTATGAAGTTAAAGTTAACAGAAATTATCATCTAGGCTATTGGCATATAACGTTAATGACTGAAAATATTATATATCTGACAAAAAGAAATGCAGTATTTTAGAATAGTAGTGTACAACTCAAATATTCATATAATAGTTTCAGAAACACAAAATAGTCAAATTAGTTCCTTGGTTCTGCCATAAATGCTCTGTATTCAGCATTACTTTTTGTCTAGCATTGATTTTGATGCAAAGCTGTTCCTGATAAAGATCTCAATTCTTGGATGCTTTGGTCTGGATGCTTTGGAAAAATAGTAAAATACTTTAAGTATAACAAGAGCTCTGTGACTGAAGTATGGATTAAGTGAAAGCTAATAGTTTCATATTAGAGTGGTACCGTAAGACCTTCCTTCTCCTTTCATCTTGCAACAGGCTTGACAACAACATTGTATCTCCTCAGATTATTATTATTAATATTAAAGTTTTTGCAAATTTTAGGTATGTTTGCCTAACTTAAGGTGTGTTACTTTAAAAAATGGAAAATGTTTAAATTCAGATATAGTAATGCTGGAAAATTGTATTTCAGGCCCCCATACATATCAGTTAATTAAAATATAAATATTGCTCACAGGTGATATTAGTTATATACCTATATCTGACTGTCATTTGACTTTTCTAAAAAAATCCTGTTCACTTGTTACTTTTCCAGGTAATATGATGAAGTGTGAGTTTGCTTTACTGAATACTGCTTTTTCTCTTTTGCATTGATTTTATAATAAAATACAAAAATGATTTCTCATATTTTACTGGCCATCCACAATATGCCATACCAGGAAAGGTCAGCATATTAAGGCAACAATATGCAAACAATTTTTGATTCACCATACATACGAATACTGCTCCATTTCTCAGTATAGTTAATTAGGTAATTTTAATATAGTTTGTGACAGAAAAAAAGAAATTATTCACCATTGGTCCATCAACAGTTGTATCCTGTAAACAGGCTGGGCTAGAAGCCACTATTTGAAATGGCTGAATGACTAAAATTAATCCTGTTTCTAATGTAGCCAAAACAGCTCACAATGAAGGACCCTCTTCTCTCCTCATCCAGCAAACTTCTAATGGTTGTTCCTCAGGATTTGGGGGTGGCATCTGGTAGTTCCAGCAGCTCTTGGGAGACAGTACTAGCATTCCTACCCATTCTCAAGTTCCTCTTACTTTCATTTCTTCCCATTATTTTTCATTAATTTATGCCAGTCTATATGTGCTGTCATAACATATAAAAGAATACAGACATTTGAAAAACGGAAAACTCAGTTTCTTGGTTTTCTTTTTTTTTTTTTTTTTTTTTTTTTTTTTTTTTTTTTTTTTTTTTTTTTTTTTTTTTTTCTTTTTTTTATATATCTCCTATCTTTTTTTCTCAAAAGCAAGAGGATGTTTTGCTAATGCACAACCAGTATGGGCTGGTTTCAGATTTTCCCATAGCAGGAAGTTATGGCTGGGAAGAGGTCCTTATTCTAGGGAATCTAAGGACTATCTATGTTGGATTCGATTCAGGGTTTGAAAGAACAGTTGGACGGTATAAAACATCTGGGCAGTATAAACTGAAGAAAGTCTTAGCAGGTCTCGTACTTTTCAGCTTATCTATTTGTAGTTACTATTCTGGTTTACAGTTTCCATTAATAAAAGTAGCTGTTCGGCAATTTTTTTTGTGAAATTGGTCTGATATGCGCCTGTCTGGTGTTGTGCCTGTCAGAATTAGCTTTGTGTATTACTTTTTTTACCTCTCAGATCATTAAGTTAGCTGATTCATTTTGGAGTCAAAAAATGTTCAGGGAGGGAAAAATTTTGATCAAATCAAACTTCCATGGAAACAACTGCCTGTTTGCCATCTGCAGTGGGCATTGATCCCTAGCTTGTTTGTGCCTTGCATTTGTTATGCATGAGTAAGCGCATTAGCCTTTTCATTTCATTCATTAGACAGTTAGTCCTTGATTAGTGTTTCCTAGTTTCTGTCAAAAACGCTACTACTCCTTTATTCATTTTGTCTTGGATCTGCCTTTTGCTTCAGTGTGTAGAAAATGAACAGTTAAATGCAACAGTAGTCCTTTTATTTCTTTTTCATATAAAACTGGCTAACAAATATACTTTTCTAATGCTGACACATCTAATGTGGGATAAAGTGTGAATGATGGGTCTTTCTAAAGTTAACAGAGTTATTATTTTAGTTCAGCTGTCAGGCTTTGTTTAGAAGGGTGATGTCTCAGGGTTTACTGTCAGCTTTATTTCATCCGTCTCCAAGAACTGTGGGATCGCCTGGATACTTGTGGATATTTGACTTATAAAATTGCACCAAAAAAAGATTTTAAATAATGACAAGTGCAGTTTGAGAATACAGCACTGAAACTTTCAGATGACAGTTTGGATGATAGGACAGAAAAATAAGACATTTTATGACTAACACCAGTCCATTCACTGGGGAATTTTGCTGTGATTTCCTTGTAGAACAGTAATATGTTGAAAAAAAATTCAATTCTTAAAAACAATAGAAAAATACATAAATAATTTTGTGATGTGCATAAACAACAAACTATGGACCTCTTTAGAAACTATGTAACAAGATTATGAATAAAATTGAATATTTTCATGGAGTCAACCACACTCATTTGTGATTTAGATTAACATTTATCAGTTTAAATAAAATTAAAACTAAAGTTATTTTTAACAAAAATTTTGTCATGTTTGGAATCATTATTAATATATGATTTAAGTATTTAATTTTAGTTTTTTCATCCAAATTCTCATTGTTTGAAAATAATTTTAAATGTTGCTAGATATACCTAATTTAATATTTCTCTGTAATTCTTAGGTTTTATATTTTCATAATTACTGGAATTGGTAAAGGAGGGAGGGGAGGTTCATGTACATGATAGCTGGTTATAGTAATAGTTTTATTTGTAATTTTTCCCAAATGCTATTTACATAGAAACTGAAATTCATTTGAATTTCCTGCTAACCGAACTAACTCTTCTTATATTCTTATATATCCAGAATATTAAGACATAATATAAAGATATGTTCTAAATGGATTTCTCTGTGTTTACTATCCTTTGCAAGACTCATGAGTTGGTAGATTTCATACTCTCATTTCATTTAATACATACATTAAAAGATGAAAAATCAGTTCCTAGTTTGTAAAGTTTTAATTATTAGTATGAGAAATAAATACTGCATGATCTGGAGTTAGGAAAACATTAACTTCATACCTGCAGAGGAGATACAAAAATGCTTTGAAATAACTTTCAAGTATTATATTTTCAACAATTCCCACCAAAACCATGATTTGATTCTCAATTAAATGTTATAGACATATAAGTATTTCATACAGCTATTTCATTTCAGATACAGGTTATTTGTTCTATTACTAGCATAATTTGCTTAATTTCAAAATGTTTTGATAACGTATATTTATTTCAAATAACAAACTTCTTTTTTGTAATAAACGATTTTTCCACCTACATGATTTCACACCCTGACATGTAGCAAATGGGGAATCTTTTGACATTCATTCCAATTTTCCACCAAATTTTAGAGAAAGCTGTTGAATGGCCTTATGCTAATATCGACTTGTATGCATATAAAGTAACTTTGCTGACTCTGTCACTCCCCTTTTTTAAAGAACAATATTTCAGATTCTTTATTTAATATTTCTACTGGGCAGAACTGTATCTTATTGGTCTTATTGGAAGCCTTCACATCTGGATGATATTTGCTGTATGAAATATGAAGATGCTTTCAGTAAACATAACTATCATGTCTGATTTTTAGAAAGGAATAATGGAGACTGCAACAGGAATAACAGGTTATTAAGTTCAGATATATTGCATTCTGGAATTAATGTACGTGTAAGCTTTCTAAGTGATAAAAGTATTGCTTATTTGTTGCTTATTTGTTGGAAATGACAGTTCACAAAGCACCTTACAAATTATATGCCTTGTTTACAGTTTTGGTCTTCTGTTTTGCAATTTTCTGTCACAATAGATTTATGGTGGGATGTTTTTTTTCCTGTTAGGATGCATCAATTGCCCACAGATTCCACATCATGAGAGAAAAACATCCAGAGAAGTTCAACAGTAGGTAAGAATCTAAAAATACGTGCATATAAAAATGTTTTTCCATGTTATTAAGGTATGTTCTGTGAGGGGTAAAGTTTAGTACTTCCTTTAAAATACTGATTCTTATAAAAGAGAGGAAGTTGGTTCATTTTATATTAAGTATATGCTTCCAGACCACTTGTAATGTAACTTTTTCATATCTGGTATTTCAACTGAAATCAAAAGCCTTGTATATAAACTGTTCTCACCGGTGAAATGTTTGACTTGTAAGACTAGCATGGACAAGATGATGGATTGTGATTGTGAGGATCCCTGAATTGTCACTTTGCCTTTAGGCACTGAGGAACACTTCTTAGACAGCTGCAGATGGTGATCCTTATGTTTCATTCACACACACACTGGTACATTGACAGCGGTCTCTTCCATATATACTCTAAGTACGGGCAAGCGAATGCCATTTCACACATAAATGCTTTTATCTTTAAACAACTTTGCACGCATAAAAAAAGTCAGGAGTGAGACTTTGCATCTGTTTCTTGTCTTGTTTTTGAATTTTCAGTGTTCTCGCAGAGCTTTTATGGAGGTTAAAAATGTACTACACTTAGTGTAAATTTACCCTCTTTCAGTATCTGGTTTGTTCAGTAGATAACATTTATAAGGCAATGTTTATGTTTGTCTCTTCTTATTTAGGTAATTTAGCACATAAGTTGTGATGGGTAAAAGCAGCATTTCAGAAACTTTAATTAACATTTAAAGACACATGGGGACAGGAAAGTAAGATACAGTGTTATTTGGAACATATATGGGATTTCTAGAAATAATCATTAACACAAATGCTTTGTAACTGTGAGCCTAACCATAGATCTTTAGGGTTTTTTTTTAGTTTAATGGGTGACTGGAAA
The DNA here is from genome assembly GCF_003031625.1 of Empidonax traillii. Classification (NCBI taxonomy): domain Eukaryota; kingdom Metazoa; phylum Chordata; class Aves; order Passeriformes; family Tyrannidae; genus Empidonax; species Empidonax traillii. Next base: position 1,112,490 of record NW_020955228.1, on the reverse strand, counting down.
GTCTTGGGTAGATGCAAATCTTCATAGACCTTAGGATGACAAAATATACTCTTTGTGTTCACATCTTGGAGCTGTGGAGAATGATGTTTGAATATGTTTGAAAATTATCTTACTGTTTTCACACTGAAAGTATATATTTTACAGCTAATAGTCAGAGATGGGGGCTTTTTTCTCTAATACCTAATCTGTTTAGTATCTATGCAGTGTCATACTATGGACCCAAGTATGGGTGTTTTTTTTGAGTCCCACAGTACATACTTGTTTTCTATGATCTTCTTTTCCTATCTCTGATGCTCCTCATTCTCAAAGAATTATGAGATGGTCTGAACTCAAGCTTGATCTGTGCATCCCAATGTATTATACCCTGTCAGCAGGACTAGAGATACCAGACTTTCAGCAAATGCAGATATTCTAGGCCCTGAAGATGAAGCTAGTTTATCAGTGGTCTTTCTGCATATTTTCAGCAGTTGGCAATTATAATTTATAAAAAGCTCAGCTAATAACATGAGTTTCAGATCAGATTTCATGTCACAATAAATCATATGCCATTAATAACATCTGCTAGCAGACTCACCTTGAAATTCATCTATATTTTAAGGAACCTGATATTTCTAACATTATCTTAAGGAAATTAATTACAAAAATATATAGTTCCAGTCTCTACGTACTTTGGTACTGTAATATTGAAAGAACTTGAAAAACGCAGTGATTCTCTAGGTATTCAAAGACTATTTAAAAAGATTATGCCTTTCTAAAAAGAATATAAAGTCTTGAGCAAAGTATTGTAATAGAAACTGATTTTTTTTTGTGTGTAGGGAGAAAAAATTGTGGATTTCTATTTTTGTTGAATAGAATTTTCCAGATGATGTTGTTTCACAAATACTTTGTTCCACTAACAGTTACTTGCATGTGGCAACACTCCATAATATGTTGCAGCAGCATTTTCCTGCAGTGTGTGAAAATAAAACCCTTTTTTAGATGTCTGCTAAGCCAGATTTAATTCACCAGAATGCAGAATTTTCTATGCAATCTAAATGATTTAGCATCAGCAAGTCCAACTCAAGTCTGATTAATAGTGGGCTCCATAGTTAACAGCACCTGCTCCTTTGAAAATCCTACATTACTCATTTGAAAATCCTACAGTCATATGTGCATATCTCTTGTGATTTAAAAAAAAATATTTTTTTGTTTTATGTTAGCTTACTCTTGCCTGATTTTCCAACTTTTTTAGCTTTCACAGCTATTATTCAGTTTTTCAGAGCAAGTCTTTGCACTGAGGGTCTACTCTGAAAAATGAACATGCAAAGTTTTCCTTACTGAAGAAAAACTTGAAGTTTATACAGTGTGCAGAGATTTTTTAAAATCCACGAGTGTTGTATTTACTTCAGTGAAGTAAGTTAGGCTGTTTGGGGTTGGAGAATCTTTTGCATTAAATCCTGGTAATGATCCTCAAATTCCTGAGGGCATTCCCTGCCACTCTGATCTCAAGGTTCATGTGTAAATAGAGCATACTAATAGAGAAGCTCCTGACCCATTGTACTTGAGTGGAAGCAGAATCTTCCTGTATTTATGTTCTCAAAATGAAGGTGAGAGAATATCACAAGACATAGAAAGGCTTTTTTAATGACTACTAGCCAATGCTGTGGCATTGTTTGGAACTAAGTGACTAATTCTTGGGACCTGTGACACATTTTGAAACTCTACAGTGTTCATACATTTTGGACAAAAAGACTTAGTATTACTAACTTATTAAAAATAAAAAGAAATAAATTATGGTGTAGATTTGTAAATTGGCTAGAGATAGACATTTAAGTCTTTGGAAAATCTAAGTTTAAGCATGTGCAAATACTCAAGAACTGAAAATCCACATTGTCAGTTGTGGACAGAAATCAAGTCCTTTGACAAAAGGATCTTCTGTGTTCAGAAGCTTAATTTTCAATGAAAAGATACTTAATACATGCCTTAATATCTTGGAAATTTTATACTTGTAAGCTGCACTATGGAATGGCTCCATATTGTTTTCCAAATAAGGCTCAGCATAAATGTCTACCAGTGATTTTAAAATATTCTTTGCTTGTTCCTAAAAATGAATCTGCAAGAGAAGCATTTTTCTAGTGGTAGTCAAATAGCAAAGAATGGAAGTGAGAACACAGTAGTAGCATCCCCACGTCAGTCAAAAGAATGAATCCTAATATCCCATTTTAAGTAATTATATCTTTGAATAATTAGCACACATTATCAGAAATCAGGACTGACGTTGCACTGAGATTTAAATGTGTTCTAAATCACAAAATCTGAGCTGTCACATTACCCACTCTACAGGTCTGAAGTGCTGACAACCCCGTGCTTGAGGATGCAGGGTTTCCTTCCCAGCATCTCCTGCTTAAGAGTAGGGTCAAATTTTCAGATTTAAGTGTGGAAAGGCTGAGTTTATGCCAGAGGGAAGAAAAGTTGCAAAAACAGTATTTCAAGTAACAGTGCCATTAAACTAGGACATACAGTTGAAATAATGATTTAGTTAGCCCAAAATGCCCTATAGGTATCTGTGTAAACATCGTAGGCTCAATGCTGGGAATAACAGATGTTATGAGTTATGTGACTTTACACAGGGAAACAAAGAATACTTCAACAAAAAAATAATTCAAGTTGATATTAATGATTCTAAAATAATATTCTGTTCAATTAGGTATACTACTTTGACTGTCTAGCGTCCTGTAGCATAAAAGATATTTCGTAGTTTCAGTAAGCTAAAGTAGGATTTATAAATTTCATTTACAGTCCTAAGTACATTGTCTTTGAGGTTTTCAAATATCAATCTACTCCCATATTTCATAAACAAATTCTACAGCATAAAAAGTTCCTAATAACTTGATTTGCATCATATTCCTGACCAAGTACTTTTGAGGTTCCCTCTGAACTTGCTTAATTACTCTTTTTTTTTCTTTTCTTTTTTTTTTTTTTTGGTGACACTATCTATACATTTAATCTCTAAAGAAGTTTTTAAGCAATAGTGCTGACTCACTTTGTGTAAGTATTCTCCAGAAGAATAAGAAAAGGTTGGAGTAAGAAAGTAAGAAAGGGTTGGAGAAATGGCAGGGAAATGAACCTTTAGCAAGTTATTCCATGTGTGTCCTAGCTGGCGTACTGCATTATGCACTGCAGTTACCATAGCATCATATCTTGACTAACCTTAAAAAAAAGAAAAAATGAAAAAATCCTGTCATGAATACACTGTTACTGTATTTAAAAGCTATATCATAAAAGATGTCTAGTCCTGTCTATTAGCAAAGAAACCAGAACACAGTTATTCCACTTAACTACTGGAGTTGAAAGCAAGGTCCAGTTTTGTGACTGAGAGTAAAAAAAGATCAGTTTAAAAGAAGTATTATTTGTCATGAGGTGAATGAAATACTCCATTCGCAGATGTGCTTAGTCTTTGTTTTAAAGCTGGCTTATTTGGGCTTTGAATTGATCAGTCAAGATGTTTCATTTTGAATAGAACAAAACTATTTCAATATTTTCATTATTCTTCCAGTTTTTCAGTTTAAGTGATGGAGTCTCTTGATTGGAATCACAACTACATATTTGCAGTGAACATACTTAGCATCAACACAACATTCCTGAATTGCAGACATTTCAGTCTCTTTCCTTCAGCCTCTCCTCTCTTCCTGGTTGTGACTGATAAGAAAAAGCTTAAAAAGAAGACACTGGCTCCACAGAGAGACCAGGCTGCAGACATCTGTTGCCTGTCCCACTGAACCCACAAGTTCCTTGTCATTAGAGTATAAGACTCCAGGGAACAGTACCTCTGAACTCAGGCAGCACTACTGCAACTGCAGTCATCAGAAGAAGCAAAGTAAGGTGAAAATATTTATGATAGGGTGTGAAATATTTTCCCATGAGCAAGAGATGGCTTGTAGGTAAATTAACATCCTCTGCCTAGCTCTTGGTTATAATGTTTATAGAGAGAAATAAATAAAAAAGCACAACCAGCATCTTCTTTCCTCAGTCCAAATGTGTAGCAGCCTACTTTTAGAAATAATGCCTGAAGAACACAATGTGTGCTTGAGCTGGGACAAAGGGAGATACTTGGAGTGTAAAGCCGATTCAATCTACCTATGTCTGTTGTCTATAGAGCAAAATCACAGCACTGCATCTGTGCTATCTGCACCTCTCTCTTACACAAAGTTCATATTTTTATCATTTCTCTAGAAAGTGCTAATGGGCTAAGGCCCTCTGCTTGAGATATTTCTTGGTCTCTTAAACATTATTCTGAAGTGTCTGAGGTGCTGGTGTGGTTGGGGTACCTTAGACCTTCAGACTCATGAGGACTAGAGGCAGCATTCTGTATAAAATGTATGTTAACCTGGAATCCCTAAATCCTGAGCATCCCCTCTGACCTCAAGGTACATCTCTGAAAGCAATGTGCTGTGTCCAGCCCTACACAGAGCAGTGAATTTATATTTGTACTCCCAGGGTCCTCAGCTGTCAAATTCACTGCTGCAGGACTAATGATGGGTCAGGTTTGTACTGTTAGAGTGGTAAGGGCTGCCTGATCATTGGGCATTTCTGTTTGTGGGAGTTGTTGTGTAACACCTGCCATTCTGCACTTTTAAAAACAAATAAGAAATTGAAATATGTACTATTACTATTGGCAAGATATGGGAATGTTGGGGTTATTTTCTTTAAGGGAAGTTACATGTTTATAAAATAAGTGATTCCCAGTGTTTAAAGAAATAGTTGCTTTAGAAATTGTCAAGTAAAATGTATCAGGGTTAATGTTAAAGGGTGAAAATCATTTCATTTCTAGGAGACAGGACTGTTTATGGTACACAATTATATGGAGGGATTGGCCCAGCATGCACTGCACAAGTAACAAACTGTTGATTCACAAAAGGTCTATCCATATGCTATAGGCCAAGGTCAATAGAATCTAATTTTCTTCAACTGGTGTCAGGCTGGCAAAGGAATTTATTGCAGATGATGTTTCATTACTCAGAGCAGGTCACTGAACCTTTTCTATGAATTGAGATGCCTAGTGGATGTTTTACAGATTTTTTAATTAATTAAAACTACTGCCCTTTATTATAATGCGTAACTCTACAGGACTTAAATCTTGGTCTCTTCCACTGTATAGTCACATCATTTGAAATAACAATAATACAATGATAGAAAAAGGTTTCTGACTTCTTTCATTTGTAGTAAATTCAGAAGCGAAGGGAGTCTACAGCAGATATGGGACACACTGTAACAAAACTGCTAAAATACAGCTTGCTATTTGTTGCTTGTTGATAAAGTATTTCTATATAAATGAATAAGGTTATTTACCTGTTTTTTTCATGAACACACTAAATAAAGTGCATTATGATAAAATTGTTTTTGATCAAATACTGCTTTTTTGGAGAGGGATTATACTCAGAACTAATTAATACTAACATGTAAATTTGAGGCTTCAAACTTCGTTTTGGATAAATTAATCTTCAAATCACAGATGCAAATGGCAAACCTTGACATAAATTTGATGTTGCTATATTTCGTGTTTGCAACAGATAGACTTTGTAAACAGTTAAGCAGCAGCCCTTTCTAATATATATTGCAAAACCATCAAAACCTTTTTTAAAAATCCAGTCAAGGTTGTTAAGTGGCCACAGCGCACTTACATATAATGTTATTGACAATATCCAAGCCATTAAAAGCTATGAAATGAATTGTTAAGGGATAAATTTTACACTTCCTATTTAATAAACATAAACACATTACTCTTTAGTACAAAGAAATTAAAATTTAATAGCAACATGAAAACCTTTACTCTGAACTGTGGATGTTTTATGGGGCTTTATTTTTAAAATCTTTTAATTCCAGTAATTAAGCCCCTACTACAGTACCTATAGATAATGAGGAGAGTCCAAATACTCCTTTAGTACAGCACAGACTGACATAATATACAGTATGTGCTTTTACTTGCCTAGTTGTTTAACTCACTAGAAACTAGGTCCTAAATTTGCAGATCCTGAATTTGCAAGATCCTGAATCTTGCAACTAATGTATTCCAGGCTTTCAATTCTACACTAAAATTGCAAATTGGTTTGTATCATATTAGACAATCTTAGGTAATTGTGAAGAAATTTTAAAATAATTTAGTCAGACCTCCTAACCCTTAGTACTACTGTTCAAAATTAATTTTTTAATAAATTGCCAGAAAAGTAATGCTTTCAACCAATATGTCAGCCCCTGATTAAATAACCTATGGTTTTTATCTTTGCTAGGTATGTAACTATAGTGATTTTAAGTACTTAATGTATCAAATAAAGAGCCTGTGTCACCATCTCCATCACTTTAGATAACATTTTCCATTTGCCTCTTTATCCCATTTGAATGTAGTTTGCCTGGTTCATGCCTGTGTGTTTTCATGTAAGTAATTTGACTGCTTTGGGATCTGATTTCCAGTACCTTATTTTTATTGCTGTAGGTTACATAATCCTTTATAAGAAATGTGCAAATCTAGAAGTATTTCCAAACTTATAGTATGCAGTAAAGTAGAATTTGCATATCTTACAAAATAAAATCTATCCAGTGGGTATTCCTCTGGTAGAGTTCTTATTCACTTCTGATCTATATCTTCATTTGATTAACATAGGATATATTTTGCCAAAGAAAATATTTTGAAAATACTTTTTTTTCATAATATAGAGCAATTCATGTAATGGATTTGTATGAATATCAAATGATAGATGCAGCTGTATGATGGTAGCTGTTGTTCTAATGCCATTGTTGATAACATTGCCTTCAGAATAATTTTGCATTTCAGTTTTACTTGTAGAATAGTAACTACTGCTTCTTTTTATTTTAGCTAATAAGAACATAAATATATAATCAAAATTGAGAAGTATTTATCTTACTGCTGAAATATCTCTTTAGCACTGATATTACCAAATTATATTTTCTATTATTTTATATTTATTTTTATATTTATATTTATGTTTAGATTTATTTATTTATTATTACATAATGATGTCCAAAATATTATTGTTTTCAGTATCTTTGTATGTCTGTGTTTGTGATTCTGATAATCTATTTTTTAATAGATTATCAGGAAAAAATTACAAAAGAAAAAATATCACCTGGTCTGTCTTCCCCTCATGACACTTCATTGTCTGCCAAATGGGAGTTCTGATGTGTTATCGGAATACTATATTGGTCATTTATGCCTTTGAGACTAAGCTATGTAACTTCTTATGTTCTTACCCTTTCTAAGACAGGCTTAGGATATTCTCATTTTAGCATATTCCTGTGTGCTGTCATGGCATTGAAAGAATATCTTCTGGCTTCTCATATACTTCTGTTGCTGAATGATTGGTGGCTATTGATCTACATCCACTTCTGAAGTAGATTAACAGATGTTCATTTTCTGTCTCACCAACGCTCAGGGCACTAGGATCCTAGGATATTTTTCCCTTTGTCAGACAGAGAAATTATGGGAATTTAAAAAAATTTTTGCTAAGCTGCTCAAACAAAAATTGTTTGTGTTTATTTAGGCCTCTACTCTGTACTTCAGGAAATACACATTGTATGTTACATGTCTTCAGTGCTCTCTAATGTTCATCTCTGGTTTGGGTAAATGGTTCAGATCAAAAAGTTATGTGGCAGATTATTGGCTAAAGAGCCAGTATACCCCTGACTCCTTCTTGCTCAAAATGTTCAGGAGTCCTCTCTGAGGAGTAAACTGTCAAGACAGGATACAAGACAACAAAAGATGTGTGGCAAACAATGTAATTTTCGTATTTTTTCTCAAAGTTTTAATCAACACTAGTTATAGAATTTCAGATTCATTTACTGATCAGGGCTTGGGAGAATTAGCTTGATGTTTTTCCTGTTTTTGTATGTCATGGCATAAAATGGATCAAAATAGAGAAAGAGAAAATCGTTGGAAATAAAAACTGTTACCTAATAATTACTTGGAATTTATTAAGCTTGGAAAGTTTTCAAATTCTATCCAATTTCAATCCATGTAAGTCAATTTAGATATGGCAAAACTTAATATTGTTCCTTAAGTTAATAGATTAATATGGTATTTTAACATCAAATTGAATTTACATTAATTTTTTTCCTGATATACTAGAACTCAGAATATCATTTCAATCCACATGACATTGGTAGATGTGGTAAAAGCTACTCAGGATTTTGATTTAATAGTCAGAGGAAGAAGCTGTCTGTTACATTCGCCATTTTTTTGTTCAAATTAGACTTAGGGAACAGCTGCAAGTAATATGGTTTCCTGATTCTTGAGAACCTTTTGGTTATACTGTTTTTAATAAAGATTTGTCCATATGAGGAACAGCAAGGTCTGTTAACCTTTCTTGCAGCAAGCTATTTCTGAGCCAATTATGAAGATGTCTAAAGGCATCGAATGCTCTTTGGAACAGTAACTTGTGATTTGGGAGTATAATGGCCAACTGAAAAACTTTCTCTGTGGTTAGTGTATTTGTGCTCACAATATATAAAAAACAAGGGCAGCATTGATTTTTTTTTTTCTGAGCTAAAATACTTCTTGGATTTTTTTCTTTTTAGTTATGATGATATATTAATAACTATAGTAGCAGCAGAAGTAGCAGAAGCTTCTTCAGTGATTTGGATTTTGATAGGAAAGCCTTGAAGGCTGTGTTAAGCTGTCAATCTAGTGTTTTTATCAAGATTTTGTTGATGTTCAAAGACAGAAAAAAGTGTGTTAATCAAAGAAATATGTTCTTGCTGGTATGAGGCAGCTGACTACTTACACCAAATGAAATCTTCAATATGCTCAGCTGCTTTGATTTCATAGAGCATTGCTCTGTAAATCTTCAGTGAAAGTAATTTGGGAACATATATTTAATTGACAAATTTTCATGGGTTTTTAAAAATTAAAACTGAGTGAATCAACCTAACTAAGTAGGGCTTATCCAAAAAAAATGTTGAAGTAGGAAAGCTGCACAGCAGCCAGAACACTGAAGCCTTGGGACTATTTTTACACTAGTGTAGTAGTGAGGACACTCAGCTGGGAAGAGGGAGTTTGGGGTTCAGGTCCTCCTTTTGACACACTCTTTTACTTGGACAGTATTTTAATCACTGACAACAAAATAACAGCTGGTCTACAATGCGAATAGAAATGCCATAGTTCACAACTACAGCAGAAACACAGAAAACAAGTAAGCAGGTGGCAATTTGACTCTGTCATCAGGTTGCCAGGTGAAGAAACAGTTTTGTATTATTGAAAATCTCATGACATACTAAGTTTTTAATAATGTTCCTTAAATTACTAACAATATTTATCCACTAATTTAGTCGCACAAGCAAAATAAGTAGCATGGAACCTGGACACGCCTGGTGCAAAGGGTGATGGTTTATGTGTAGTATATTAGTATCTACATACAAATGAGAGATTCCTTAGTGCTTTTCTTAAATCTAGAGTAGGAAAACACAGACACTAATCGAAAGTATTTGCAGTCTGTCATATTTCATAAGTCTTCCTTCTGTCTATAAAAACTCCTTTGCCTTATTTCCTTGTTGAGGAATACGTTGAGTGCAGGCAGCTCAGTTTGCTGCTGCAGTCCGAGATGCAGATTCGGATACAGATTGAGGGTGGGAGCCTGAGAGAAGAGGCGTGAAGACCAGTGATACCAGCCAGGTGAATGGACAGTGGGAGACACAGCAGGAGCTGAAGACTTAGGAGGAAGAGCGAGACTTGTGCTTACTTGAACTGAGGGTGTAAAAGCCCAAGGGTCCCTTTGTTGGGGGTCCGTCCTCAGAAGCACCCAGCTCGAGCTGTTTCTCTGTTACTGCACCATGAATAAATTGCTTTATGAAACTAGACATCTGAGACTCTGCTATGGGAAATCTAGAGCCAAACTGGTGAGAAAACTTAGTCTGACTGCATGTTAGTGGGGTGTGTAGAGAGTCAAGTGGGGCACCCATTGACTCACTGGAGCTGCCCACTCTGAAGGGGCTGAAGCATTGGACAAGATTTGTGCAGTCGTTGAATATACTGGATCACAAGCTAGTGGTGTCTAGTATGTGATGTTATACCAACTTCTTATTCCTTACCAAATGTATTTTAGCTGTCTTAAGTGAAGGAAATATTTGAGATTAAATTTTAACTTATAAATTTTTTATTGCTATAAGGCACGCTCATCTTTTCCTTCCTCTGGCATCTTAAGACTTCTCGTTTCTCTTTCTGATTTGACTCCTTTTTTCATTGCCTTTCTTGACTATACTTTGTTCCTTCACCTTATAAAATAATCAAGGATACAGATTTCAACAAAACTGTACTTTTGGTTAAGAAGGATTTCAATTTTTATTATAAAGCTAAATTAAGAGCTGCTTAATGCTCCTGGTTTAGTGTTTTAATAAAAAGGGAAAGGGAGAAGCTGACATGGCAAGAGGAAAGTGCTTTTCAGCCATGTCTCTTACTTGAAATCTTAAGTGTTGCTTTTTTTGGTCTATTTATTAATTTTTTTTTTTTCTGAAGTCTTTATTGTATAATGTCTATCTTTTTCATAACTCATTTCTTTGTGAAATAAAGTGGTGTAAAACTACATGTGGAGTACAGTTCTACCAGAATACTCTTTGACAATATAAAGTTAAGTAATAAAACCGTAAGTATGATCATTTAGTACTCTGCACTGGTAGCACACTGAAACCTGTAGCTTGGAAAAGGTTATATTCAGTTTCTGTGCTAAGATTTTGGTGCATAGTGAGAAGTCTGTGAGAGCTTCTAGAGATGCAATCCCTTTTGAAAACATATAGAAACGAAAGCCCAGTGCATGCTGAAAACATGGAAAAGTGATGTGAAGATTTAGAGAAGTGATCCTTTCTCACTAAAGCCTGTTCAGAAGCATGAAGTAAAGTATCAATGTCACTGCTGACTAAATAACTGCTATCTTCTTTTCCTAGAATTAATTACTTTTATGCTTTTTTGAAAGCGTTCTGTAATACCTAACTGTGAATATTTTCTTACTCTGTTCTCCATGAATTTAGATTTGGGAATAAGCACAGATCTGTTGTCTGACAGTGTCAGACAGTGTATCGCTGAAATCCTGATCTATCTGAGCTTTTACATTTTTCAGCTTTTGTCACAAGACATGCTTCTGATCTTCACATTTGTGAGTTTAAAAATGTAGAGAGGTAGATTTTATTGTAAAAACAACGACTTTTGTCATTGTTTCATTAACTCTGTTACTGTCTTGTATATTAAAATTAAGTAACCTTCCAATATTTCAGACTGTCTTATTTTACAGACTACTGGTAATGTCCCATATATAATATCACAGAATATTGAACAATTTTTATGGCTGGATATATCTTACCCACAAGCCACAGAGGGTGAACTTTTAACTGTATCAGATAATACTTAAGGAAAATCAGTATCTTTATAGTTCTTTACCTTATGAAATTCTAGATTGCATGTGAGGGCAAAGTATCCTGCTTTTTGGAAGGAGATAAAAAAATAGGTAGCTAGTAGAGCTTCCTCAGAGATAGTATTGGGCAAGAAATAGTTTTCCTGATGTGAGAACATTTTTCCTATTTAAAGAGAAAGCTAATTCAGATTAAAAAAATTGGAACCTGCTTCAGTGTCAGAAAGGGAACTTTGCTTCTCCTGCCATTGCTGGCTACACTGAGAACTGCAGTGCTTACTTGAAATGAGAGAATCCCAGCTGCAACTCCCTGATTAAGACTCACCTTCTCCCTTTTTGCTGCTTAAGTAAAATATAAGTCACCTTGTGAGAGAAGGCTTGGGGTTTTGTTTCTTTGTTTGTTAAATGGTGAATGTTTAAGGAAGAGCACCTGAACATCTTGGAACTAATTGATAGGTTCATCCAAGGGAATTGGATGATGAGTGTGCTGTCCTCCTGCCAGGGTGACAACTCCAGCAGGAAACAACAAAAACTGTGTCTAGAATTGCAAGGTAAGAGCACTTAGCTGAGATGTTGGATATTGAGTTTAAGCCTGTAGTGGAAATACAGTATAAATAAGCTGTGTCGCCTAAATCCCAGGTGATATATGTTGACTCATGAGAGATAGTTAATAAGGCATAGCTAAGTATGCTTTTATATGTAGCTTTAAGCTGATATTCCATCTGTTACCTAACAACTTTTTCTTGATGAAAATTCCATTAAAATTGGCTTCATTATGTGTAGTTTTTTTGATTTCACTGCATAATATAGCCTAATCAAAGATAGCTAAAAATAATCCAGGTTAGCTCTACATGGAAGACAAATGTATCCTGCAAGAGAGAAAAAAAAGGTAACAACTTGCACCATTTTGTTTTACTGCAATGACCAGTGAAAGTTACTGGTGAGCCCAATTGGCTTTCTTCATTATAGGGCAGACAATATAGAGCAAACAAATACAAGTATTTGTTTACAAGTTGGATTCCTATATGTATTACAAGCTGAATTACAAAAACTGAATTATGATCATTGATGATAAGGAGGTCAAATTTTAGTCTTAGGTAAAATGATATTTTAAATACTGATGTATTAAATATTTCTGTCAAGATTTCTACTTTTCATGGCATAGATCAGCCCAAAGATTTATTCCAGGGGCATATTTGGAAGCACTTCAGATTATGTTTGGATTGTTTTTGTCTTCTAGGTTGAAATATAGAATATTAATTGTCAGTTTTACAGAAGAAGATCTGCACATGGAGAGATGTTAGTTTTCTCCCACAGCTTATGATTTAGATCAAAAGAACTTTTGGACTTTATATACACTTTGTACATTGGAAACCAGTGAAAACAGTTTAAATGTTTGCTAAATTATAGCTCCCCATAATAAAAAATGCACAGAGAATATATTTGTTTCTTACAATTTCAGAAACAGTTGATATCCTCATTTGTAGTTCATAATCCACCACAGTGAAGGCTTAATAGACCATTAAAGAAACGGTGGGAAGTTAATTTTAATATGTAATGGTGTGAGGGGTTTTATTTTTTCCTTAATACAATGAAGCGTCTAACAATTTTATTTGCGAAGAAGATGATTATTTAATAAAGTGACAAACTGTCCCACTGATAGGATACATTAATTTTCTTCTAAAGCTGTTCCTTGTACTCCATAAGAAGGTGATAATTAGGTTTGCAGATTAGAATAACATAATCAGACCACTTGTGTGGATGCTTGTTAAAATATATTTTCCTCTTCATATAAGACTCATAATAATTAAAAACTGTTTAAAAAGAGAACCATTCTTTTTCAGCATGGACTTTTTAAATGAATCCTAATAATATATCGAGTTATTCTTAAGCTAATTCAACTTTTTAAAAGGTTAATATTTGAAAAAGAATATGAGAAGTGATTAACTGATGAGTTTAAGTATTAGCATTAGATTTTGCGGGAACACCTACAGTATAAAACAGCGCTCATTCATATCCTGATTTAATTTCTTCCACTGTCACTCCTGATTGTTCCATTTAATCTTTCTTAAGTCACATAGAATTATCTTGTATGTGTAAATTAACAATCATTTTCTAATTTCACTGCAAACTTGAAGCACTGTCAGAGAAAAAGAAATATACTGGCAATGATTAATTCTCTATTTTAAACAAAACTAAATGCAGTTACTCTGGAGGTAGAGTCCACACAGAGTGGGTTTTTTGGTGACTCTAGGCTCAAATTAAGGCAGTAGAGAAATAACAATGAATGTGAAATGAGTGATCCACATCTGAACAATCAGGTCTTGTGTCTATCACATTGAATCAGTTCAATATCCACTGACCTTACATTTTAAAACATTGAAGCCAATTTCCTTTGCTTAAGATTTGTGCAGTATTAAATACTTCTTAAAACTAACTTCCTGGTCTAAGCCCAAGGTGGAAAATATGCAGCCTAAGATCATTTAAAGTGTCTTTAAGTGTTCCACTTCCATCACTTCTAATAAGACTGAGATTTTTTTTTCTATAGTTCAATGAAGTGTTATTCTAGGGAAGAGGTATTTTTTGGTATTTCGTTTTTGTTTACAACAGACTTGAAATTAGTCTTACACTAAAGAATAAAAACTGTTATCACAAATATAGCTCAGTATTTCATCAATCTGTCCAAACTTTCAAGGTCTGAGATGTTTCATTATAGCAGTTATGATCATTGTGTTGATTAAGGAGGGCTGATTTAAACACTTACAAACTGGCATGTTCTGGCTAGAAGTTACTTCAATTTCAAATAACTGAACGCAGAAAGAGGTGTTACATTAGGAAGGGTTCACTGTGTTATTAAATATTGCTTTCATCTAATTTGTACATACATTCCTGTAACCCTACTTCGTGTGCACAGTTCTGTATATATATTTGATATACCAGCCTAATCAAATTCAGGTTGCTGTGCAGACATTTTTTATGAACAAGTGAAAAATAATCACTTTCTTTTTATTGCCATTATGAAAGAAGTGAAAGAATATTTTTTTCTAGTGTGCTAAATATACATACTGTAAAGGACAAATATTCAGTCATTTGCAGAAGGGGATGCAATACTGACTGATTTAACAGCAGTAGATTAATATAATAGACTCAGTCCTGAAGGGATTTGTAAAATATGTTTTTAATATTGTTAAGTCATTTTTTTAATCATTCTTGGATATTAACAAAATTTTCTTATCATTTAAAGTAAATCATATGACAAAGATTAGCCTATGCTCTTACTCAGAAAATTATCAATAATGGCTCTATATGCCTATAGGTCACCAATTCAGAAACAGTTGACCACACTTTTCCCTTCTAAATAGATCACTTACAACAATCCTCATGGTAAATAGCTACTTTGAATGGTATTTTATGTAATAAATCTATATATTTTTTGTTGAAAAAGACATGCTTAATGAAAGGCATTCTGGAAAAATATGGCATTTCTTAAAATATCTCTGAACTATATAAGTCCTTAAGGTAGCAGTCATTGGGTGCAAGTCCTTTGTTTCTGTTGCGGGAAAAGGTAATATAGGTAGGGTGTTCCAAGGATATATTTTCAACCTTTGTTTCCGACATCCCAAGCCTGATGAGGTGTATGACAAACTTTTAGAACTTTTGACTTTTATAGGAAAGCAAACAGCATAAAGACAGCAGGATTATCCTGTCAAATCCTGTCTAATGGATTCCTGGCTGAAGTAAAACACCATAAGTGAAATGTTACTGAAGAACCATGATGGTCTTCTATCAACTTGCAGTCTGCAAGCCTTTCAGGTGCTAAGGAGAGTTGGAATCCTGTAACAGCTCTGTGGATGACTGCCTGTACTGGCCTTCCTTACATCGCCATGTTGAAAGTAGATGATTTATAGATATCTAGCTTCAATTCCAAAGCATTTCTGGGCAGTAGGAACTTGAAAGAAAACATACTTATGGATCCATTATGTCCTGCCCCATCTCTAGTTTTAATGTTGCCTTTAGAGGCTTGGCTTTGTCTTTCATATAATAATGTGTGCTTAAACACTCTAGAAATCATTGCGAAATTAAGGAAGAGAATTTAAATTTCAATTGTATTTACATCATTAGCTCTTTGTGTGTTTATAATTTCTCTCTCAGAGTCCATGAATATGTAAGACATTCGATGAAGTCTTCAAGGGTAGTGAAACAGGTATATAAAGATGTAAATGATTTTTCAGGGAGTCTAGGACTGAACTGATATCCTCTGAAATTCAGCCAAAGGCATTGATTATCAAAAGATACTTCATCCTTTTTAGGTATGCTGCAAAGACATGCACCAGCAAAAACTGTGATGTAATTTGAGAAGAGAGTTGATGAAGTAGAAATAAGTAATGAGCTTTCCCCCTTAACCCCTTTGCAACAAACTTATTAATCTTACTAATTATTGCGGTGTTTCCTCCATTGATTACATTGCTAAACTGAGTCTTCATTTTGCCACAGAAGGCAAGCAGAGTGTGCTTTCTAAATGGAAAAATATTAAGCATTAGCAAAATTATTGTGGAAATTTAAATGTCAAAGATGTCTTTGAGAGTAATAAGGTTAGAAAGTTTAGCAGGTCATCACATCTTTTTCTTATTACTCAGATTTTAAAGCATTCAAGTGTTAACCTTTTGAAAAGGAGAAAAAAAAAAAAAAGAAAAACGAAGAGGCCAGATGATTGTGAGATACTTAATTATCTGTTTCTTTAAAGAAGATGTAGTCAGGTCCAACCTCATTCAGCTGCCAACACATGCATAAAGCTGCTGGAGAGAGCTCCTGTGAATACCCAATTGCATGGCCCTAATTTGAGATAAAATAATGCATCTAACTATACTGTTATCAATAATTGATAGGCGCTTATGAGTGTAATTCATTGAAATCTCACCTCTGGCCCAACCTCTGCCACTCCAGGAAGCAAGATTCATAGTAGTTTTCTCTCTGGTTTTATCCAAATCATTGTGTGAGCTTTATAGGGGGTTTAAGCAGTAAATTGTAGACAATAAACATATAGAAGAAGCCTGGCATGAAGTAGAGCCTTTTGATAACAGTGCCTGCATTTGTTTGTTTTCATTTTCCCTCTTTAAGAATATATATAAAAAAAATCACTTTGTTTGGTCCCCTGCTAGGAGTAAGCTTTTCTTGAATGTCATCCATTTTCCAGAATTCTAAAAAATTGAAGAGCTTTGCCCTTTTGACCTGCTAATACATCTCAGTCACAGTTCACTGAGAAGCTGTGACAACATACACAGTGATAACTAGGTAGACTGTTACATCCCCATTTTTTCATTCTTAGCTCTATCTTAGCTGTTACTGTGACACAACTCATCAGGTTTGGAATAATGTAATTGATTTATGAGATTCCACATAATTAAACTAATCACCTGTGAATATATCCAAAGGGATCTTTTTATGTAGCTAATCTGGATATTTCATTCCAATTTTGTGTATAACAAAGTATTTAATGTGTGTATTGTTGGATGATTGCATACAATATTATTTCTGAATTAAGTAAGTCACCTCTCTCATTTGTAGAGGCCAACAAATGTGGTGATATACCAGTATTATTTACTATACCACATTCTTCTCCTACCTCAGTTATGCAGAACCTAGGTGCCCAAAAAGGAGAATAAGTGCTGTGGTTCTCTTGCACAGAGGCATATGCATGAAAAAGACCTAAGAAGGGATCATACATGCACTACTATGTGATGTTTGGTCTTTCCATGAGCTCATGAAGTTCAGAGGGAACAAGGTTGTGAATAGTGGTTTAACTGTCAGGAGTCACTAATCTGAAGTCTTACATTTGTGTTTATCTTATTTTCTACTAATTTAAAGTTATATGATGTAGAATTTGAATTTTGCTGATGAAAAATTGATTTACCTTGATGTAGTTTGTCCTAATTGAAAACAAAAATACAATTGCATTAAACATATTTCCACTGAAATGAAACAAACCTTTATGTACTGAATTGCAAAAAAACAAAACCTCTTAGAAAAAATGCAACAAATATAGGTTTGGCCACTGGTTTAAGTAAAAGGGTGCAAAATCACCTGTGAGTAAAATCAAGGCAAGAACTATGTAATACTCTCGTTGATCTGCTGCTTGTCAATGGAGTGGATTTTGTGAGTGTAGTGGAGATTGGTGGCCATTTTAGCCACAGCAACCATGAAGTGATCAATTTTGAAATCTCTGTTGTCAGCAAAACCTCAGCTCTGGGCGTGAGGAGAACAGACTTGAGGCTGCTCAGGGAATTATTAAGGTCCCCTGGGAAAATGTTTTTGCTGGTGCTGGGGTCCATCACTGTTCTGCTGATCATCCAGTGCTGATCACTGTTCAAACATTACCTTCTAAGGGAAGAGGAGCAGGCAATTCCCAAATGTTGGAAGTCAGGTAGGTGAGGCATCAGGCCAGCTTGGCTGAACAGGAATCTTTTCTTGGAAATAAGGTAAGAAAGGAAGGTATATACCCAGTAGAAGCAAGGTCAAGTGATGTGGGAAGAATACAGAGATGCTGCTTGCCACTGTAGGGAGAAAATTCATGCAGCCAAAGCTCAACTGGAGTTGCAGCTGGCCAGAAATTAGGGGACAACAAAGGGTTTTTCAAATACATTAAATCACATTAAACAGTATAGAAATATCATCTGCCCGTTAGAGGATGAGGATAGTCACCTCCCAAACAGGGACAGAGACAAGGCAGGGATGTTTAATGCTTTCTTTGCCTCTGTCTTCAACATGGATGATGGACCTAGGGGGTCTTAGTGCCCTGCACTGGAGGATCATGACTGAGAGAATGATCAACTCTCAGTTGACCCTGAAATTGTGCGGGATCTGCTGCTCCAGCTGGATCTTGGAGCCTGATGGAATTCATCCAAGAATACTCAAAGAGCTGGCTGATGTCATCACAAAACCACTCTTGATGATTTTTGAGCAGTCTTGGGAATCCAGAGGGGTCCCAGCTGACTGGAAGTGGTGAACATTGTCCCAGTTTTCAGGATGGGCAAGAAGGAGGACTTGGGAAACTGCAGGTCTATCAGTCTCACTTCGGTGCCTGTTAAAATTAAAGAGAAGATTTTTCTGGGAGGTATTGAAAAATACCTGAAAGACAATGCAGTTATTAGTCACACACAACAGGCCTTTGTGAGTGTTTATCAAACCTGATTTCCTTTTATGACAAGGTAGCCCACTTAGTTGACCAAGGGAATCCACAAGTTGACAAGTTGATGTAATCTTTTTGGATTTCAGTAAAGCTTTCAATACTGTCTCTCACAATATCCCTCTGGACAAAATGTCCAGCACACACCTGGATAAACACATCATGGCCTGGGTGAGCAGTTGGCTCACAGGTCGAGCACAAAGGGTAATAGTGAATGGGGTGACCTCAGACTGGGGACCTGTCACCAATGGGGTTCTGCAGGGCTCCATTTGGCCCCTGTTCTCTTCAACATCTTCCTAAATTACTTGAACACAGGACTAAAAGGGCTACTAAGTAACTTTGCAGGAGGCACAAAAGTGGGAGGAGGTCTTGGCTCCCTCGAAGGCAGGGAGGCCTGCAGAGAGACCTCATCAAATTAAAGGACTGGGAAATCCCCAACTGTATGGAGTTCAACAAAGGGTGGTGCCAGATTCTGTACCTGGGATGGGGCAACCCTGGATGATCATACAGACTGGGGAATGAGATGCTGGAAAGCAATGCCATGGAAAGGGACCTGGGGGTCCTGGTCGATGACAAGTTTAATGTGAGTCAGCAGTGCCCTGGGAGCCAGGAGAGCCAACTGTGTCCTGAAGGAATCAAGCACAGCATTACCAGGTAGGAGAGGGAGAGGATTGTCCCGCTCTGCTCTGCGCTGGGGTGGTTTCACCTTGAATATTGTGTGCAGTTTTGGGCACCATAATATAAGATATTGAGCTATTAGAGAGCGTCCAAAGAAGGGCAACAAAGATGGTGAAGAGCCTTGAGGGGAAACTGTATGAGGAGTGGCTGAGGTCAATTGGTCTGTTCATCCTGGAGAAGAGAAGACTAAGGGGAGACCTCATTGCAGTTACAACTTCCTCGTGAGGGGAAGAGGAGGGGCAACCCCTGATCTCTTTGGTGACCAGTGACAGAATCCAAGAAAATGGTCTGAAGTTGTGTTGGGGAGGTTTAGGTTGGATATTAGAAAAAGTTTCTTCACCCAGAGGGTGTTTGGAGGCTGGAACAGGCTCCTCAGGGAAGCATCAAGGCTGCCAGAGTTCAAGAAGTGTTTGGATGATACTCTCAGGCACATAGTGTGACTCTTGGGGATGGTTCTGTGCAGGCTAAGGGTTGGACTCCATGATCCTTGTGGGTCTCTTCCAACTCAGCATATTCTGTGATTCTGTAATATATTGCTAAACTTTCTATTGAACAGCCATGCCTTGACCAACTGTTGACTAGGGCAGTTGATCTGTTGCTTTCTCTAGACTAGGGGAAAGGATTTTACCTCAATCACATTCTGTTCATTCAGATCTTGTTTTTAAGAATTCCCTGACAACCAGAAATAATTTATATTTATATTTATCTCACTGAAAATCTGTTTTATATTCCATTTTTTAATTAAGGTTAGAAGATTTGAACATTTTTTGTTTTCTTTTTTTCCCTAGTCAATGCTAAATATTGAAGGTAATTATTACAATTCTGTGTGTGGATTTCTGTCTATTCAGCAGGAATAACCTTGATAAAATGCTCAGTTTTGAAAAGGCGCCCTTTCAAGATGCAAATTAACACAATTACGTTAGCTGAAAACATATTTGGGAGGTATGCAATCAAAATAATAAACTAGTTAAATAAAGCTTGCATGTGCAATCACATTTGGTAAATAAAAAATATTTTCTAATTTTCTCCGTGTCTGGAGAAAAAAACCAGCAAGAGATGATATACAGGTCTTTCTCTTCACCCACACTCCACAAAATAATTATGTGGGACAGCAGGATAGGGGATTAAGTCAGCACTCAGCAAAGAGCAGATGCACAGGCTCAACTCTGTTCTTCACAATCCCCAGTCTGAAATGCTTCTTAGAGAGGGAGAAAGTACATAATTATTGTGATTAACCCCAGAGTGGTTCATCTTCAGATGAAGCTGAAGGAAGCAAAGACTCTTCATAGTGGCTTCCAGACAGTCACAGAGACAGGAGCATTCCTTTAGATCTGCACACTATATGGCAGTGATGCTGTAACTCTGCTTTCTATATGAGTCTATCTGTTTCTTTATGCCTTGCAGGGATTCAAAAAGGAATTTGAAAATGTAAGAATAAAACTAATTTATCATGATTTTTTCAGCAAATATTTTGAGCTGTACCAGAAAAGCTGTGTGAATGCAATGAATATTCTCTTGTAGGACCTACTTTGAGTGGAATTTTCTTTTTTTTTTTTTTTCTTCCCTCTTTTTAAATATGGTGCTTTATGACTTGAGTTTTGAGTGACTTTTTAACATACTCTTTTTGACCATCTCATCCCATTTACTTTAAATGGCAATTAGGAATACACACTATTTTGATGTCAGACAGATCTGTAATCTGGGTTACTTTAGTCTCCTAATAACATTATCAACAGAATTTATTACTGATATGGCTACAGAAAACTAATTCCTTATAAACAGAATAGAAATCCTATCTTTCAGTACCTTTGATAGTGAAAGTGGAGGAGGGGAAAGAGTTGATCATACTGAGTCAGAAAGAATGTGTATCTTGTAGTTTTTTACAGAGAATGTGAGTTGACTAGATTACAGTATAGCAAAAATTTCTGTAGTTTTTATGGAAACTTTTTCTGAGTAAGAAATGTAGGATTTCCTGTTTCACTAACCTATGCTGGTTAGGGATCTGCTTTGTTTGATTATCCCAGATATACACATTCTCATTAAGTATATATCCACAGGTTTACTATGGATAGAAGAGTCAAATCTATTAGCTTTCAATTTTTTTTTTTTTACTGTAGTAATGTAAACATATTTTTAATAAAACAGACAGAAAGAATAACCTGAGGGAATAGTTCAAACCCTCCTGACTTAGAATTACCAATCCACAGAATGACATAGCATTGAAGCAAACAGATGGAAGATGGAGATCAAGAGCTATTAAGCATTATAGTCTAGTTTCCAGTACAGAAAGTCTCTGAACTACTGATGCCCAGAAAGCAGAGGAAAATGTTGCTCTCTATTTTCCTTATCTGTAAAGATAGGAACTGAAGTAAACATCTAGGACATCCAATTGAATTCATTGCTGTCACAGACAACAGTGCAATAAAATTAATCAAAAATGTCCATATGTTATCAGATCTCCAATATTGTTACATACTTCTCTACTTGCTATCAGAAATTAATATTAAATAACAGGACATCCAAAATCATACTGTGTAATGGAAAGAATGGAGATGTGATCACAGACACCAGCAGCCCTATACCTGCAATATGATAAATTAAAAGAAAAAAACCCAAACAATAAACAAACAAACAAAATCAAAACTAAGGATAAGAAATTCAAACCCTTCCAAGCAAACCCAGAAGGCAGACCCTTGTCTATGCTACTAAAGTAGCAAAAAAATCACAGCTGGCCTGGAGTAAAACTTACCAGGTGGGTAGTACATTTAACTTTTGATAATGTGAACAAGACTGGCACTTCAGGTAACTTAGCGGTATCTAGAGTGCTGGCAAATATCTTACCTAAATCTTTATTTCTCTGTAGCCAATCCATAATTAGAAAAAGAGAGGGAAGAAGCAACTCTTCATTTGAGAGGGGTTACATAGGTATCAAGAGGAAAATAAAAAATCAGAAAAGAAGAAACTTAATGGTTCATTATAAACGTACCTGAAATATATCATGCATGTATCACAGATTACTGCATTTTAAAATTAACTTTCTAATTTCTAAATTATTCAAATCAAAGTTCCATCTTTTCGGTTACTTTGAACAAATGTAGACATTTCACTCTTATGGTAGGAGAAGTGAAGTTTTCCTGAAAAAAATTAGGAGTCTTTTGTTGAAGTAGTATATTTTATTAAGTGATGGCACATTCAAAACTGAAGGCAATAGACAACTTTACATGATAAGAAAAGGCAGTGTGTACTCATTAAATGCTATTAAACAGAACCATAACTGAATTCTATTCCATTTAATTTCTTATAGTATTTTGTCAGCATCAGGTTTCTAGAGTCCCAGCTAGTCTAATGGTAGAACAAGAGTATCACCTGCAGTTTTTGAATTTGTATAATTTACCTTTAGCTAACACTGTCATATACTTGATGTCGTACTATTAACTTGCCTAAAACAGATGGCTTTTCAGATCTGATCATGTGTTCATAAACTCAGCTGACAGTCATTGTCAACTTCTTTCATGCTGTTTAAATATCCTCTGGTGCTACTTACAGCACCTCTCTACCACAATTGACAACTAAATGTATGTACTTTGGCCCATCTTTTGGCCTGAGTTTTAATTAATGCCTACTTGCATATAATTTGATTACATTCCAGATTTTCCCATTCAAGACACATAGAACTATTTTTGAATAGTGATTGAATATATCAGTTATTATTTAAAAAAAAAGAAAAAAAGGAAAAATTATAGAGAGGTTTTGATGTATGTTTCTGATACTTCCTCTGTTACAGTCACTCAACAATATTGATTTTTATGGAGTAATGCTTGCTTACAGCCAGTGAAGATCTTATTTTCCAGTAATGAAGTTGCAACTATTTTGACTGTCTGATGAAACAGGTTTTTTCCAATGGTACAGCAATTGTCCACTGAGATATAAAGCCTTTACAAACAGGCAAATGTCAAGATGCTGCAAAATGTAACATTTGTAAATAATACATCTTATGTGGATTTCTAGTGACTTCTTTATTCTTTGGGCAGACTTCATATATATTATATTTATTTCTGAAAAGTAACTTGCAGCTCCATTTTATTACTGATGGCACATCCATAGATGAATATAATACTAATGAACTCTTCTGGAAGCAGCCAAACTAATGAAGACTGTTTCCCTACAGATGTATGTCCAGTGACCCTTAGTGTCCTTGCTGTGACAATCCCATTTTCAGATATGGTCTTAGTTCCACGTGCTGCCCTGTGTTGTGTGTTTCCAATTAACCAATTAGTATTTGCTGATTTCTGGGCTTTATTACAAATGGAAAAAGTGCCAGAAGCTTTCTTTAAACTGCAATTATCTTATTTGTGTACAGGCCATGTATCAATAAAAGAAGCAGTTAAATCTTTGAGGTTTCATCGACTATTTGGTGTTTTGTAATTTTGACTCTTCCTCCTCCTCCCCACTCCCACAAAGTGTAAATCATTTGTAGCCTTATGCAGTCAGATTCAAATAAAATTTTGAATTTGATTGATCCACAGTATTGCATCCAATTTAGACATATTGTATGTGCTAAAACTGTAAGGTCTTAGAGTAATTGACTCTTGAACATAATGGGTTATAATGCTGTCATTAAATGACTGATTGGTTGTTCTATGCTATTGCAAAGAAATCCTGTGGAAAAGAATGTCTGGAAAGTGCAGATGTTCATCCATCGCAACTGGGGGTAGATTTGTTTCTTTTCATGTGTAATTGCAACTGATAATTGTATAGAAAAAAAATCAGGATGTTTATGGTTCAGATCTCTTTCTCTTACTGTGCATGACATCTATTCTGATGTTGTCTTGTCTCTGACTGCTGACACTATTCCCCTTACTAAGCTACCTTGAATGCGCATGCCCACACAGGAGTAACCATTTTCAGTATTTCTTAATTTTATTGTCCATGCTGCCCCTTATGTCACCTACTAAAGTTCTGCTGGCTCTCCTTTCCTCTCAGCCCAGCCTAGGATGCAGCATTTATCTTACCGTTTTTGTTCTCTCCAGGAGACTGGCATCTAAAAATGCCCTGAGAATAACCTTAGAATGGAGAGGGCACAATGCAGGCTATTTCCCTAAAAGAAAGTTTTGGCATTATGCCATTTATGTTCATCTATAACTTTCTTAGTTTTTAATGTATCATTTGAAGGAATAAATTTCATCAGTGAATCATTCACCTAATGTGGGTCCTGATTGATTAATAAAAAAACTGGGTAAGCAACATTTCCTTCTTAAAATTTTGTTCATTGGTTTTTTAAGCCCTCATCTGTGTCTGTGCCTACAGTCCTACATGAGTGTATTGATGTACATTTGTGTGTGAACTGTGTGTTCCTTGCAGTGCTTCCTTGTAGCAAACATACCTATTGATCCTTGTGTATGAGCACATGAGGACATCTGTATAGTGTGCATTTAACTTGAATATGGGGGCTCTTAAAACTTCTATAAAATAAGTAGATTCATGGGTACATTAAATAGGAAATAACATTGCCTGAAAGAGAAGGAAGAAATAATCCTAACGTCCTATGATATAAAATAGAATTTTGTCAATTTAATTTAATTTAGTCCTAATTTAATTTACTAACTGTTTTATAAGACACTATCTTATGACATACCTCTTTTCCTCCTAAATATATTTAATGTCCTAGCTGAAAGATTTCAGTGATTTCCTAAGTTATTCCTTGTTTCCTTTGACATTTGTCATCAAAAGTAATTTGTATCCTTTTATCCTTCGATCAAAAGAGGGTGCCCCAGATTATCAACTACTTTGATGAAACCTAACTGAATAAATTGTGTGGCCGCCCTCAAAAATTTCTGTTTCAGCAGTACTATTTTTATGCTATTTATTTAATCTGTAGAAATGCATATGAATTAGAATATATATAAGAATATGAGTGCATGCAGTGATGCAGTGAGAGAACTTAAAACTTTATTTCATACTTTGAAAATTCAGATACTCACTGCACTCAGTAAAGTTCTTATGACAATGATAATGACTATCAAAAAGTTTTATTTGAGTTGTATTTCAGGTAATCTAATCTTTAATACTTTGTTTTCCTCCTTATATGTATACTCCCATATCTAATATTTTCTTTCAGTATATTTGAGTAGATAGGTGTGAATGGGACTTCAAATTTCCAAGAGAGTATCACCAAAATTGGGTAGATGCCATTCTGAGAAAGCTTATACGAGAGAACCCAAACTCTGAATAACACTAATTTAACAGAATAGACACATCAGATACTGTACATCAGGGTTGTACAATAGCAAAACTATGATTGTTTTCTGTGTGAAGTTTCATAATTGTGATTAGACCTAATCATTCCTTTTAAAGCAGCCGTAATAATTTCAGATTCTTGTTATAGAGGCATATTACAGTGTATCAAAAAAAAATCTATAGAAAAAAGCTTTTACAAAATTGTGAGAAGTTTTTACATTTGTAGAGAATGAATTAGGCCCATTTTCTTTGCTGTTGACAAAGTACATTCCTTTTAATCTACTCATTATAGGGAAAGTCAGCAAAAGCAGGAGAGGAAATACAGAGAGATTATAGGAAATGACTGTTTAAAATACATCTGCAAATGAGTAATGCTGGGTTTGTGTTGCAATACTCCATCAATTTTCCTAGTATTGTATGCACCAGATATGCTACACTATGCACTTGTGTTATTTTTTCAAGTCTTAAAGGTACTTCTTTATCCCCAGACATCACAGCATCATATAACCAGAATTCAAGGCATGTGTTTTGAACTTGATTTGCTTGGAAAAGTACTGACTTTATAGGGTTGTGTATGTTTTTTAATTTATCACTGTTTAGAGTTCAAGTTCATTGTTTATTGTGGTGAAAATATGTCTTGTAAATTCCTGAAAATTCAAATAAATTAAGGATTTAGTTAAGAATTAATAATGAATTATTAATATGAGAATTAATAATAATATGTAGAAATTATTGCTTTATTTCTGATAGATAGGGATAATTGCTTACTCTCACAGTAAGATGATCTCTCTCAATTTTTTTTTTTATAGACACTAACTCATTAATGCAATGGAGGGACTAAGTATTGCTACAGATTATTTTATGCAGTTGTCATTGAAAACACTGGCCTATTTTTAACAAGGAACTTGTTCTGTTTGGTTGGGTTTTTTTACAAAAATCCAAATCAATTAGTACCATTTAAAAATTCTTTGTCTCTAAAAACCCATTTAAAAATCAATTTTTAATCTTTAAGTCATTCATTCCTGCATTTTATTGAAAATTCAAATATAGATACATATTTTTCAGTATTAAATTTTGTAAATAACTTCATTCTAACTCAGCTTTTAATGACAGGTTTAAATGTAGAACATATTTTCAAGAGATAAGAATAAGAATTTATTGATGAGGGAAAGCCAGATTGTAGTGTACCTGGACGAATAATTTATTACAAGAGTAATAGATCTAGCTGAAGAAACCTTCTGTAGGAAACAGAATATAGAGTTCCAAGACAAAATACCAAACAGTTGTGAAGATTGACTATTTTTAAATAAAAGAGATGTTCACTCTGGAGTCCAAAGCTCCTTCTTTTAAAGCTAGAAATAAACATCTGTTAGTTTTTCCATTGTAAACCCTCATTTCTATGGGTGTATAATAGGGTCATAAAAAGTCATTCTTGCTGAAACTTGACATCATAAAAGGCTTGGAAAGTCCTTTGGGTAAGTAGTAAATAGATTAAAGGACGATGGAAAGGTATGTTTTCAGTACAAGTACACTGGAACACACGCAGAATCTCACCCCATTGTCCATTTGACTTGTACCCTTTAATCATAGTTCAAAGCTAAGCAGAATTTCTTCTTTTAGAAGTGTACTTAGGGATTCAGGAGATGATACTTTTCCAATTCCATCCCAAAGTAAAGAGAGAAAGCTCATGGGAAGTGAACTGTGAGGTTCTGGCACCATCAGCAGAGGAAACCTGGAGGTCATAAGACCTCTCCCAGAACTCCATCAATTCTAGGCCAGAACCTTGACCCAAAGTATCTTCAAACCTTACATGTCACCTTCTTGCTTCCCATCTAGCTCTAGCTCATTAAAATTCATAAACATATGAATTTTCATTAAAAACTAGATTCTTAGTGTCTGCATTACTATTTGCAAAAGTAAACAAAACAATAATACATGTTTATAACAGAAAAGCCTTTTTAAACCAGTTGAGAAAAGTTATGATGATTAGTTTTTTATGTACCAAATGGCAGTGTAGGCACCCTCCCTGGAATGTCAATGTAAAAAATTAATTTGTCTTTTTTTGATTCATTTCTCATGAGGAGTGGTTGAGGGAACTGGAATTGTTTAGTCTGGAGAAAAGGAGGCTCGGGAGGGACCTTGTTGCTCTCTACATCTGTGTGAAATGGCATTGTAATAAGAGTGGGTCAGTCTCCTCCCTCAAACTGCAAGTCATTGGACAAAAGGAAACAGCCTTGAGTTGCAAGAGGGAAGGTTTAAATTGGATATTTCAGAAGTCTTCATGGAAAGGGTTGTCAAGAATTGTACCAGGCTGCCTAGGGAAGTGATTGAGTCACCATCCCTGGAGGTATTTAAAAGATGTGGTGGGCTTGGCAGTGCTGGGTTAACAACTGATGATCTTAATGTTCTTTTTCAACCTAAATGATTCTATGAAGACAGCCACCATGGATGAGGATTGAAAATCATCAGGTTGGAGGAACATTTGATAGAGGAATTGTTTAAGTAGAGTTAGAGGGTTTTTTCCCCATTCAGCATAATATAATGTGACTATTTAATAACAAAGATAATTAAAATTACCAGAAGAAAAACTGTCAGATAAGTGTGAAATATAATAAGATGAAGTATGGAAATATCCCAGTAGTTAGTACAATACAATTTTCAGAAGCAACATTTGTTCATGTTGTTATTCACAACCTCAAATACTAATTGAATGAATTTTTTTTAAAGTATCTTCTAACTATCTTCTAACTTTAAAGTATCTTTCTAACTTCAAAAAATTTTTGGAGAAGAAGGAAGAAGGAGCAATTGTTCTTAATCTGTCATAGTTTGTGTCTACCAAAGAGGAGAAATGAAGCTAAAGATAGAAATAGAATCAGACTATCTACTCTAATACAATGCTTAACTATATAGTGCCCAGTTATTCACGGGAGGTGGTCTGAATCCTTCTGAAATTAGCATGTCTATTTTCATAAGCAAAATTTAATCTAAACTGAATGCCTAATATTCAGTAATACAATTGTAATATCATTTATGAAGAACAATTAAACATTTGCTCTCTTTCTCTTTTAGTGCTAACCTTTCTAGGGAATTTGCTTTACTTAGACAATAGTGTTTCTTTTTATGTCTTTCATACATGGGAGAATCAGAAATAAAAGATTATTAAGCAAGCTTCAACATGTCCATTAGATATTTTACTCTTATAACGTGAATTTCTTCAGAAGAGATATAGATTATCTTATCATCACTTACGGAAGAAATGAGCTAATGCAATGCCAGATCAGGGTTATTATAAAAAGTGAAAGGCAGGCAATAGTATTTGCATTTAATGAAACAGTGATTTTTGTAATGTAGCTGACTAAGGGAAAAAAAGATCTTATGCCAATAAAAATCTCATCAGGTGATGGTTTTGACAGAACATCTCAGTATCCTTGTCACCCAGAGCTGTCGTAAACAAACTACTGATGAGACAATGATAATAATTAGCATAGTGATAATAGAACATAGATGCTTACAGCTATTTTTCAGCTACATTGAGCTGAATGCAGGCCAGGCAGTACATGTGGCATAATATCATAACATGCTTTTTTTTTTATTTGCTGTGGAGCTGTTGGATCTTTTCTTATATTCAGCTACAGATCATTGCTATAAATCCTTGATGTAGTTTCATTATATTAAATTTTTTCCCTCAA
>NW_020955228.1:1014209-1081986 GCF_003031625.1 Empidonax traillii | reverse complement strand
GCCACTGGGGTAAGTTAAGCTTTCATCCTGTATGGTTGTGACCATAGATTGTTTTTAGTTAAAATGCTGGGTTGTTTGGCTGATGTCCCAAGTGTGTTCCCTCTCTGGGATATTTGGCATTGATGTTAAAGAACTGTAGGTTGTATTTCATGGGTAATTTAGGCAAATAATGAAACACATTCCTCTGTGTTCCTAGGCATGAGGCACAGAAAACTAATATTGGCTTTTGTCTTGACTTGCTATGCCACAACCTAATCCCTGACAGTAAAAAGAAATACCATCTCTTTGGCATGTTTTTGTCACTGTAGTAACTGACTGGAATCTGTCCACATGCCACATCTTACTTTTTCTAATCTTCCTGTGCCTCCTTCGCCTTGGCTTCCTAAATCTCCTTTCTAAACAAGTTCGGTCATAAAATAATCTCTAACCATTTAAAAATGAATTGAGAAATAAATGTGAAATAAATGCAAATTGAAGGAGAGTACTACCCTCTCAAGTAGGACACTGTAATACTGTTCTCATTCTGAGTCCTTGGTGTTCCATTTTTTTGATATGAATTTTGGTATCTATGCAAAGGACTTTATGAGGCTGTCCTTGAGTTACAAGTGATTCATGGAACACAGGCTTTTTGTTTCCAGTGTTGGCAAATAGTATTGATTTTTTAATAAAAAATGCTGGTGTGTTTGAGTATTTCTGGTCTCAGTCCTAAATTCCTTATCAGAAAAGCTTACTTTCAGTTGCAAATGTAGGGTTTTGTCTTTATTGTGGTAGAGAACATTTTAATGTTATGGTTTGAATCTCCCTTAGGCAAAATAGCAAAGGACAAATATAAAACACTTAAATATATTTTTTCCCAATGTCATGCTTTTTGAGGCCCAATACATGATTTTTTAATATTAGAGTTGGCAATACCACTGTTCCAAATTGGAAAACACCATTATATAAGAAATAATAACATTGGCATTCTCTCAGAAATCTTCTATCCTTCCAGAGAAGCCTATTATCTGATCAATAATGTGGAAAAAAACCCCAAACCTACATTTCCATTAAGTGTAAGGGGTTTCTAATTCACAGACCATCTTTTTGTTTTGTGTTTCTAACATGGTTATGTCCTGTTCCATGACAGAGGTTTCTCGTTGCTGTAGGAGTAGTAAGAATGACAACAAAAATATTCTCATAAAAATTTGAATCTTTTTGATGCTGTGACCATCTAGTCAGTTGCACTTTGATTTTGAAAAGTAAGTTCTTAAACTTATGCTCATAAATAACTTTAAATAAGCCTACCTGATCTCTGTAAGACAGCTCTCTTCAAAATCAGGGCATTCCTTTGAAAGTTGTATTTTTATGTAGTCGGGAAATGTTTCCAGCATGTGGGATGCAGAGCACAGCTGAGCAGATTTCAAACTTCAAACTGGACTTCAAACTTCTGGTGTGATTTGAGGACATGGTAGCAGGCCAAATGATGTATCAGACAACCCTAATGTGCATGCAGTTTTACCATCCAGTCCTAAGGAACTAACATGCACTGGCAGCAATAGCTTGCCATCTTAGACTATACTGTGTAATACATGTTGTACTTTGTAGAGCACAGATCCTGCCATGGGCTAGATTATACTGTGTCGTGTACAGATGCTACTACTGCTCTATATTCCTGTACATTCAGTCAAATCTCAAGCCTTCTGAGCAGGCATTTGAGTGACTCATCTGTGAGTCCAGAAATGTGCAACAGCCACAGCTTCCCCTTGAGCTCTCCCATGGATGTACTTGAACAGCAGTCTGGAAACAAGGCAGGTCTGGGCTTGAGTATGGGATTGAGCTCATACACAGGAGATGCTATTGATGTAACTACAGACTATTGTGCAGTTGAAGTTACTTAGATCTTAGGAACATATGGCAGTTTGATTGATGTAAGTTACATCAATTAATTTTAAACATGATATCTTCTGTAATTTTGTATAATTAAATTGATTATTTTTCACTTAAAGAAGACATCAAAGAATGGTAGGTAACTTCGGAGTGCTAGTTTACAAAAATTTAAATTGAGATGTTATGTCATCTTTCTGTTTTTAAGTTAGCTTAAAATATTGTCTGTGCAGAGGTTTAACACCAGAAAGAATGATGTAGGAATTTCAGAATAATTTTGTTTCTGCTAGAAAGCCAAAAGAGGTTACATATTTTCCAGAAAAAAAAAATGTATTTTTTTAGGTAAGTGATGCAAAATCACTACATACCTTTTGGTTTCTTGGTAATAATAGAGTAATGTTTGTGGGTGTCCTGGGTGCCTATTGTGCTCAGGCTATAATGAGTGAATTTTTTTTTTTTCCTTATGAAAAATAAAGTATATCTTTTGGTTTTGTGGGTTTGATGTCTGGGGTTTTTTTGTTTGTTTTGTTTAGGGGTTTTTTTGACCTTGAGAGAGATTTAGAAAGTAATTTTCCTAAGGAGAGACTTTATTTTAGGGTTACACCTTCATAAAATTTGAAACAACGTAAAGATATATTTTTTGGGGAAATTTCTCAGAAATTATCTGATACTCTTATAATTACTCAAGAGTGAAAAGAAAATCAAATCAATGGGAAAATACAACTTTCTGTTAGACTTTAAAATGAGACCTGATGAATAACCTTACAGAAGTGATTTGCCAACTCTATATCAACTTAATGTGTTTGGAGTGGTCAATATTTTACACCATATTTGCCCCTATGTTTTTGTAGGGGCAAACAGCTACCCTGGGAAAGCAGGCTGGTGGAGGACATGCCATGCAGCCCCTTCCTATTTTGGAAAGGGAGGCTTTTATAGATTGCTCGTGCTAGCACTACAGCACTATCCAACTGCAACTTGCAAACAAAGATATCTGCTGTATATGAATGCACAAGCAAGCAGTAATGCTGATAGAAACCACTAGATCTATATCTCTTTTTGCTGACATGTGAGCTTAAAACAATATGACATAGTCCTCCCTCAGCCTGAACAGCTCACTGAGCTTGACAAGGACTCTAATAGAAGACAAGCAGTTCTGCATCGTAAGGCTTTTGATCGAAAACATAAAAGTACTGCTCTATCTGACCGCTCTCTGAACATGCTGGAAAAATGACAGATTGTCAAAATTAAGTGCCGTGTTGTTCACATGAAAACAAAGGAAACATGATGAAAACTTTTAGTGATAGGCATAGGTTTAGTTAAGGCTGTCTTGCCAGCGCCTTGGAAGTATACATTAGTGATACTTCCTTCAAACAAGTGCTTGTGCATAAAGGAAGCAGATTATTTTGTTTAAGTTTGATAAGTTCTTTTAACATTGGCTTTTCTTCTCTCTAAGCTCTGCAGGATAAATAACTATGTTAAAGAAACGGCTGCAAAATCCAGGCTGAATTAAGACACATATATTGAAAGTGCAAGCTATGGATATTGACTTTTGAAGCCCTTTGATTACATCAGTGACAGAAACATCCTTTAGATCTTGTGGTTATAAGAAAAAGTTGGAAAATACCTGGCATTACTAGTGTTGTTTCTCTATTTTTCTCTTGGTGGCTTGAAACAATGTTTCTAAATGTGGATTATCCCATTTTCACTTTGCAAACTAAAAACAATGTGAAGTGAAAACTGCATACATTGTGATACATGCATATGAATTTTAAAATTTTCTTTGTTTTTCTAGACTTTAAAATTATTTTCCTCTTTACATCATTTTTGTTCTTCTCATTCTTCTTTCTAGGCTTATCTTGCATATTGTTGTTTCTGGTTTATGACATATTTATTTTAAATATTATAAATTAAAATGTCTGCTATGTTGGTTTTAGTCTTTAACTTAAGGGTTAAATAATATGCCTTTGTTAAAAGGGAATCAGACCTTTGAATATTTTTATGTCCCATCAGGTGTTTTTAGTAAAATCTAAGGTTTGCCTTAGTTGTGAAAGAAGCTGCCAGGGTTTATTGACATACTAATAATCCCAAATGGGAAAATTTGCAATGAGCACATCCTTTTAGATGAGTGCTGTGCTCCCTTGAGATGTCTGGTTATGTAACTTAGACATTTAGGGACTGTAATACAAAAGGAAATATCAGCAGCAAGACAGAAGTCTGGCTCTGATATTTAAAAAGCAGAGGTTTCTGTGCTCTGCATTGGAAAGCAGATAATAGCTCATATTATTCTTTTTGTATACTGTTCTTAATCCAGATTCTTACTTTTACTTCTCTTAAGGTTGTTTGCCTCCTAATGCTCTTTGTATTGATGCTTAATTATATCTTATCTGAATCTTTTGTTCCAGCTAACCAAAGTTAGATGATAGTGAGAACTGCACATATTTTGCCATCATAATCATCATCATAAATCATAGGCCATAAGATCTGCCTTCTGTTCAGAGGAATCAGCTTTTTTATTGACTGTCTTCCATAATTAATAGCACTTTACTTTGTAAATCAAATTAGCCCACTTTTCTATAAAGATTTAGGGTGAGATCATTTTTTAAAACACTAAATGACCTTGACAAAAACAAGGGATCAATAATATGTTGATTAGTAGATTGTTTTCTGTAATATTGGATGTTTCTTGTGTTGTTTGTTTTCCCGGTTGCAAGACTTGTAGAGGTTGAAGGTCATTGATACCTCCTGGTAATTCTGTTTCCCATAAA
This sequence comes from Empidonax traillii, assembly GCF_003031625.1. Classification (NCBI taxonomy): domain Eukaryota; kingdom Metazoa; phylum Chordata; class Aves; order Passeriformes; family Tyrannidae; genus Empidonax; species Empidonax traillii. The sequence goes on along the minus strand of NW_020955228.1, from coordinate 1,077,358 downwards.
TAGTTGTTTTTACTCTTGTCTAATGCTGATGAATTCTCTCTGGCACATGTGTATATTTTTAGAGGAATATACACAGGCCCTTACCCTCTTGAGTCTCAATTCTGCTCTTAGACACAGAGCCATTACATTTATCCTGGACTTGAGGTCTCTCCCATGTCCATTTCCAGATCCTAGGGTCACCTATGAGGCTACCAGGTTGCTCAGGTCTTTATGCAGCCTGGTCTTGGAAATCTGAGAGGATGGAGACTGCACAACCTTTCTAGACAAACTATTCTTGTTCCTTCAGCTGTCTGTTGAAAAATTTCATATGTCCTATCAGATTTTATTTCAATTTAAGGCTTCTGTTTCTTTCTGTCATACACCATTGTGAAGAGCCTGACTCAGTCCTGTGGGCACCAGCAGGCTGTTATTTCCTCTCTTGCCTCCTCTCCAGGCTGAACCAAGTCCAGCCCCCTAAGCCTCTTCTCACATGGGACAAACGCACCTGCCCCAGCTACCTTGGTCGCCTTTACCAGATGTCCTGAGCTTCTTCTCTGATGGTAGGACTGCCTGTGCTCTGTTCTTCACTCGTGAGGTGACTTGAATCCTCTGCTTCTCATTGCTTCTTACCAGCTCTTTATGTATATTTTGATTAGACTTAAGCAATGTAAAATGAACTTCATGTGCCAGAAGCCCACGGCCAATCAGACTTGACACATGCTGTCCCAGAGGGAGTATGAATCCAGGACACTGCACTGCATTCAGCAGAGGCCTTAATGCCAAAGGAAACGATGCTAAGTGTTGTATTTCAAGCTGTGTAAACTTCAGTCACTCGAAAGCAAAAGCTTGCCGCATGACCTGCACAAGCACCTTATTCCCAAGATCATGTCATGTAATTTAGAATTTTTTTCAAAAGACCGATGTTAACAAATTAAGAAGTCCCTCAAGTTCAACAGCTGTCTGCCTGTTCCCAAGTGAAGAGCATCTCCAGGGAGTTGCAGATTAGGTGCTTTTGTCCCTTTCCCCCATGGTTATAATCACTTCTGGCTACATCTCCCTTGGTGTCTTAAGGCTGTCAGGATGCGTTGTGCAAGTCTAGCTGGAGGGACAACTGTCCTACCAGCGTCTAGGGACACACTGCTGATCACTTTTAGAATAAATTCCACTCTCTGACATTCTCTAAGGGCAGCAAAGAAAAACAGGTGCGTTTTGAAGTTGGGCTACTCATGAGGTCTTTGCACTAGAGAAAGTCTATTTACCCTCACTTTGAAACAATATTCATCAGTTGTGACTGCTTCTGATAATTTTTAGCACTTCTAATGTTTTGGTTCTGTTGATGCCATGTTGCTTTATGTACATTGATAAGACTCTTGGCTTTCACTTTTACCTGTAATACAAAACTTCCACTCATATATGGATCAACTGAGAATGGTGATCAGCTCTGAACATTCAATTATTTACTTAAACCCTTAGGAAGATGTAACTTTGGGAATCTTGTGATGCCTCATCAGCAAAGCTCTGTAAAGAATTTGCCTTCCTGAGTCCTAGCAGTTGGGTAAAACATTCTACTGCAGACCTGAGAGACAGCAGGAGCAGATGAGTGAAGAAATAAGAGAATGTTTATGTAGAGCTCATTTTCTTAGTATAATCACATTTTAAAATAACCAAATCGATTTTTTTTTATTATTATTATTATTATTATTATTTTGGCTATTTGGCTAAAACCAAAGAAAAAAAACCTTTTACAAATGTGAATTACACAAAGGAAAGAACAGTGCTAAAATCAGACTTTCAAGAGTGTATTATGCTAATACCTTGAAAGATCAAGACCGAGATCCTGACCTCATTGAAACATGTGAATTTTCGTTTTTAATTAGCAGGATCAGATTTCATTCTAGATATAAGACTTTAGGGTGTAAGTTCCCTTACTAGTTATTAGGATATGGAAGTATTACAAATGCCTAAACTAATTATCAAATTATGCAGATTGTGAAGAGGATTTAGCTCCTGCACAAAACTAGTGCTAAATAGGAATGAGATAAAGATACAAAGATGAACACAGAAGATATTATATCAAAGAAATATCTTAAAGGTTCTTAACAGCATCTAGGTTTCAGCACTTTTTAAGGTAACAGAAGATTAAAAGTATGTTGTCTGGAAGGAGTCTATAATGTGGTACATGAAAACCAAAATTAATTTTAAGTATATTTTGTTTCTGGTACTTTCTTATAAGCATGTTATGCAAAATAAGTGCACAGTCTACACAGGCTAATCCATAGGTATAATTACTATTATACATTTTTATACCCAAAATATTTGTACAGACTTAAGCAGTTATTTCTTACAGTGGAATGTCAGAGAACTTTAAGAAAACATTGATAGCAAAGTTTTTTCTTATAAAAATTGGATGTTAAGTAATACTTCAGAATGTCAATAACAGTTGTCTAGATTAATTGTTCTTAAAATAGAAATGGGGTGGGTCAAATATCTGGAAAATACAACTGTAGGTCATATGTGGAGAATGATGAACTTTCATTTCAGAGAACACTAACTCTGGAAAGGCCTAGGTAGTTTGTACCTGGTAATGAGTTGAACAGGAACTTCTGAGAGTGTTTATGTGGCTTGAAGAGGAGATAAAGGCTTTGGCTTTATGAGCAAGGGAATGAGACTTATATGTAGGGGAGTCATTCTTTGTAATTCAGATGGTGTTCATGAGAACACTGCTGTGGTTTCATCTAATTCTAGTGTCCAGTCTTTTAAAAGAATGTTGAAATTTACAAAAGTTTCTGAAATAGCTGCAAAAATTGTTAAAAGCTGGGAAAAAGCTGCAAAACAGTTGAATATTCATCATAAAAAGGAGAAGATTTGAATTCTGAGATCATCATAGGAAGTATGAGATGCTATTTATTTTTAAAAATTGCAAAAGTTTGTTTATTTTAGTAGATAAAGTATTAGAAGGCACAGAAGCTACAAGTAGGTAGATTTGATCTAGGAATGAAGACTACACATACTCATCAGTAGACATAATGAGCTGGTGAAAGAATTGACTCACAAGTCAGTGCCACTACAGTTCCCTGAGAACAAACATAATGAGGGGAACAGAATCCCACTAAAATAATATCAAAAGCAAACAAATATCCCTTCCTAGAATATCAATTGCATCACTTGGGGATAATGTGGACCCCGAAGTCCTATGAAAAGCTAGAGGAGACATTTATTTTTGATTTACATCTTGCATACTAAAAGAGTAAGGACAAGAACCAACATTTTTGAAGAATTTTGGAAGGACACCTTTTGGGATGCTATTTCAGGCACTCCATTCTATGGCTTTGATCTCTTTGACTTGTCTTTCTACCAGGCCTTACTCTCTGCCAAAGATTAGTGACATTCAGAATACCTCAAGGCTCCATTTTTAGGGTGTATAAGCATTATTTCACACAATATTAATAGATATTTTCAAAGTGAGATGTACTTAGGAACTTAAGTTCTATTGATTTTCATTATAGTGCTGTGTGGAGTGATCCAAAAAAAACATCACCAAACCAAGTGAATTGCTTTAGAACAGAGCAGAGTCGTTAGAGAGAACATAAGGGGGGAAGTCTGGGTGCTCTCCAGCTGTCACCTAGTGGTGATCCCAGTACCAACAGTAGCTCTTCAGAGACCAAAGCTGCATCTTGGGAATTGCCGCTGTCATGAAGTTCTATTTTAACTTCTGTACAGCATTGCTGTTTGGACTTAACCTCTGAATTTAGAAGATCCATTTTAAGGATCAGTTCCTTAAGGATCAGTTCTTTAATCTTTATTTAGGACTATGTCAGCTCTCCTTTTGATTTGAAGACTGTCACTCAACTAAATGTGGTTGCAATCCGGATAGGCAATTCTGAAAGAAAAAAAAAAAAAGAATGGTTACTTATTATAGGAACTATTGCTCTTCAAACCACTTGCCTGAATAGAGCCATAGCCCCCATCCTTTTCCTTTTTAATTCTTCCTAATAGTTGTTGAATTAGAGAAAAGAAGCTGTGGCAGGGTGACAGTTGTGGCTGTGACTCTTATGTATATCTGTATAACCCATCTGAGGGCTGAGTGTGAGGCTGTAGATAAAATGCAGCACATTCCCCAGCAGGCAGCAGTCTTCATGTGCATAATTTACAGTATGGATCTAGTCACAGCAACTAGTAAGTATTGAGTGGGTTTTTTTTTAATACTCAGATCATCTAGAGAATAGTTGCTAGTTTGTATTTTTTAAAAATGTTCAGTGTAAAAGCTGTAAAATTAATGTTTTATTTGTCATGCTGTGATAGACTGTATACCTTTATCAGAGAAAATGTGTGTATGCAATAAAATAGAGCGCTCAGATCAGAGACTGTAAGTCTTTCTAGCTGAGAGTAGAGCATAGGTTCTGTGATCTGAGAGTAGTGCCTTTTAAAACTTCAGTGTTTAAAAATGAGAGAGTTTTCTTGTGCACTCCAGGTAGAGGGAAGAGAAATCATTTTAGTCCAGCAAACATCTGGAAGCTCAGGAATGAAAAAAAAAAGTACTGATTGGTTCTGACAGCTGCCTGCTTTGTAGTGGTATTTAACCAGAAATATTTGAAACGAGTTGATATGAATAATGAAGGATTTCATGATGTATGACAGAAATAAACTTCACCACAATTTAACTCATTAACAAAGAAACAATGTTACATAAGGAAAAATCCTTATTTACTGTTTACCTCATTTGTGATATTTCATTTTTAATAACCTGACAGCAAATAAGGTTTTTACAATAGTTTTCTCCATCAGGTATTGCAAGTATTTCATTGTGAAATAGGTTGAATGGGATGTCATAGTCCTTTAACTTTAACAAGTGCTGCTGATGGATGTGGTCCATTTAAATGTACAACAGAGAGCTGAACTAGATAATGAACTTATTATTACTCTCTGAGGATTACAGGTTAGTCCCAAAGGAGTGCAGTAAGCTAGAGAAAATCCATATCTACTGGCTAAACAATAGCCAGAAGGCTGACTGGAGATATTGATTTACTTTCTAGGCCATTTAGACCTTAATGGTGGAGAAAAGCTGAAGTGCTGTTTACTTTTCTGCCAGAATCGACCAAACAACCAGTCCATTTTTTAAAGACTTTTGATTGATTTCGCTTAGAGGAATTAGAGGTGATTTATTTTTAAGCTGAAAGCAACTCGTAAATATCTCCCACTACACAGGTTCCATGAGAGTAAATGTTAAGTGGAAATGCTTACTGAGAAATACTTTGCTGCAAATCAATATGAGCAGGTAATACTCCTTGATAGGAACAGTCAGGTGTTGGACACCTTTTCAAAAGTGGTCAAGCCTCTGGTTGTGCTCTGTGAGACACAGCGCTTTTAAGAGACTTAACTTTTGCAAACGGGCATGAATCTGATTGCTCGTCTGAATTTGTGCCAGCTGTACCCTGATGACTTAGAAAAGGTCCATGGCTCTGTGAGTGTAAGTGGTGCTCAAGGTCAGTAGTGAGCAGATTTAATATTTGATTGGATGAAAACAGTAATTTATCATGTGACAATTGCCCATGATACTTCATACTCACAGCAATATCTAGCTGTAAGGAACAACTTAGAGAAAAAGCAAGCTAAGATGTTGGAACATAGTATATTCAAAATTAGGCAAGCTTTAAGAAATGTTTCTGAGCATAATACTAGATAATGAGATACAGCTAAATAAAAAAAATAATATTATTGCTATTTCCTAGAAATATCCTGTCTGGGAAAAGCCGTACATTTATACAAATGACTGTCAGGTGTATTAGGGCTGTATATGTAAAAAAATGTGGTGCCAAAATCATTCTTTGGCATGTTCTCATGAAACTTACAAGAGCAGAGCTGACATGTTAGTAATATTACTACTTGGAGATAAAGCAACAATTTTACACAATTACCAACACGTAGTCTACAATTACTACTTAGAAAAAATTCTGCAGGAATATTTTTTTTAAGTCTGCTTGCAAAGATAAGACCTCTTCTCAGAAAGCATTGCACAGTTCTGCCTTAACATAATAGTCTCTGTTTATTGGAAACAGCACTGTTTTCACTAAACAGGCTTAGCTTTTTCCCTCCTCCCCAACTCCATCTCTGAAGGCAGACTTGGTTAATATGTTGCTTATATCTTAACACAGAAACCTGTACCTGTCACCTGAAAAGCAGAGTTACAGTCAGCTCCAGGGATCCCACCAGAATGTGCAAATATGCATCTTTTAAATCTGAAAGTTATATTTCAAATCCTACATTTGTCTTATGCCACCTCTTCTACCAGTTAAATCCTCCAAAGAGACATTTGATTTGGCCTTGACACCGTGCTACACAGCTGAAAACTGATGAGAAGAAGAAATATTCATGTATTTTCCCATTCTGTGGGAAAGACCCTAAACAACAAAAATTGCATTACTCTAAGGTAAGAGTCACTAGGACTTTGTTTGAAATCGTGCAACAATAATAATGTTTACTGCCTCTTGGAGCTTGTAGACTGATGCAGAGGAACTACAGAAAAACTAAGAATTTTGGTGTATAATTCGTTCCAGTTCTGCAGTCTACATTAAAATAAAAAATAGTGGATTCGAGTGTGTTCTGAAAAACTGAAAAAGTTTGGTACACCCTGGATTTCTTTAAAGTATGTCTTTTGTAGTCAGCACACTAAGTTTTAACTTAGTAAAAATGTAGTACATGCTTTTGTGAAGTCCCAAGCAGAAAATTTTAGAGACTGCTTCATACATGGTTTCTAGAAGTGTTTTTTTTGTTAAGGTTTGAAAAAGTTCCTTTACCCTTTCTCAGACAAATATTGTAGACCTATATTTTATGGTTCTTATTACTTTTCTTCACCCTTAGAAAGTTTATGGCAGAACAGATTCTGCAGACCTGTTTTAGATGGTAGGCTTATAGGCTTTAATACACTCTAAAGATTTGGTTTTTTAAAAGAAAACGAAGCCTTCAAACTAACTTCTGTGAACTTTATACAAGTGTCAGTATAAGTGTTACCTGCAGTTCTCAAGTAACTATGGTGATGCAGCACTGTGATGCAGCATTTTATTTGCTGATAATTTGTATTTCCTTACTGAGTATTTACAGTTCATCTGTGCATGGATGTTAACAAAAGCTGTGCAGCTGATATTTTCTGCATATCAAATAAGATGAAGATACAAAAAAATACCTGTTTAATATAAGCTTTGTCTGTTTGTTTTGACAGGGTTTTTTGTTGTTGTTACTTTTTAAATTTAATCTATGGAATATTTGGAACAAATTAGAGACCATGTATTTTAAATTTCATTTAAGGGTTGGTTAATTTGGCTTAGTTTAGATCACTTAGAAAACTATTATATCACCTAAAATTATGAATTAGAGTCCAAATTCTGCAAATTTGAAGAAATAGATAAACATTTCCAAATGACAGTATCCTCATTCCCCATGTTTGATTTCCTCATGAAGTCCTAAAGTATTTCTGACTTTACAGCAAAGAATAATTGTTTCCATTAATTTCAGGAGCTGAAAAGCAGCGAGTAAAGATGAGAATAAGAAATCTAAATCTGAGGGGTGGTGGGGGTGGTGGAGGTTTTTTTGGTTTGTTTTTTTTCCTTGCAAGAGGAATACATTTAGAAAGAAAACAACAGCTGGTAACATGGAGCTTCAAGAGCTTTTAAAAAGCTGGGGTGAAGTAATGATTAGAAATGCAATATGGAGCTTTAGTATAAGAAGTAAAACTGAAGGCACTGAACTAGACAAATAAAATTTAGGCAGAAGCATGGGTCTAATTACTAGGCTTGATAGTTTAGAATTATCACCCATAAAGGTTGATTCCTCACCGATTCTCTGGCTGCAGAAAAGAATACTACCAGACATTGGTACTAAATTTACAATTCCTGTAGCATATGATTATCAAAAAATTAGAAAGGGAGACTTCTTAAAATGATCTTTGTGTATATTCCTATATGAAGGGGCTATATAGACTTCTCCAAAGTGAAATGTATATGATCGCAAGCATATTCCATAAAAGACAGGGAACCGTTTTACAGGTTTACTTTAAGTATGCTTTTGAAAAAATAATCAATTTCTTCTTGTTTGTATGTATTTTGAATTTTAATGGAGCACAGGGATTAAAGAATAAGTGCTCTCACTACAGCCATCTAATAAGTGAAACAATGACATGCTTAGTATATGACTGTTATTTGTTGATAATCCAACAAGATTTTTTAGAGGAATGTCCTTGGTCACATAGCTTTGTACATAGGAGCAAAACCACTATACTCTTCCTAGCTTTACTCTTTCTAAATTTTTATTTTGAAGGGTAAGATGGTAGTAATTATAGTAGTAGAATTTATTATTTATACAGCTTCTATGTGCATTTTCAATGCTAAATCCTCGTTTCTACTAAGTAAAGGCCTTCTGTCACACTAAAAATGTATTCTGAAGTCTCTGCACATTTACAGAACAGCATTTTTAACCACAGCTGATGACTGCGTTCAGTCTTCAGGGGAAAAAAGTTTTCGAAAAATATAGACTCACAAATACAACATTAACTGTAATATTTTCAGGTTTTAAGAAAATCAGTGGCCTTTTAAAAGCAACACTCATCCCATCCTAGACTACAAAATAGAATGTACTGTTATTTAGCAATTATGAACTTTCATTTCACAAAGAGAGTAAAGCTTGCCCCATATTTTACCTGCCTGTTCTCTCCTGAATGATCTGCACCTGAGAGATGGAAGCTGTGCTGTAACCCTTCTGTAGGAAAGCAGGTAGCAGAGTGTCCATGCATTAAGTGGGACAGTTTAATATCTTTACTGGTGATCTGAGTGAGGGGATTGAGTGTACCATTAGCAAATTTGAAGATGACACCAAGTTGGAGTTGGAGTGTTGATCTGCTGGAAGGCAGGAGGGCTCTTCAGAGGGACCTGGACAAGCTGGAGTTGGGCTGATTCCAACGGGATGAGGTTCAACAAGGCCAAGTGCCGGGTCCTGCACTTTGGCCACAACAACCCCCTGCAGCGCTACAGGCTGGGCACAGAGTGGCTGGAGAGCAGCCAGGCAGAAAGGGACCTGGGAGTTTGGATTGACAAGAAGCTGAATGTGAGCCAGCAGTGTGCCCAGGTGGCCAAGAAGGCCAATGGCATCCTGGCTTGGATCAGGAAAACAGTGTGGCCAGCAGGACCAGGGCAGTGATTCTTCCCCTGTACTCAGCGCTTGTGAGGCCCCACCTGGAGTGCTGTGTCCAGTTCTGGAATGACAATGAGATACTGGAGCAGGTCCAGAGAAGAGCAAACAGACTGGTGAAGAGACTTGAGCACAAGTCCTGTGAGGAGAGGCTGAGGGAGCTGGGCTTGTTTAGCCTGGAGAAGAGGAGGCTCAGGGGAGACCTCATCACTCTCTACAACTCCTGGAAAGGAGTTGCCAGGTGGGCATCAATCTCTTCTCCCAGGCAACCAGAAGTAGAACAAGAGGGCACAGTCTTGAGCTGTGCCAGGGGAGGTTTAGGTTGGATATTAGGAAGAAATTTTTTACAGAGAGAGTATTCAGACATTGGAATGGGCTGCCCAGGGAAGTGGTGGATTGACCGTCCCTTGAGGTTTTTAAGGTGAGATTGGATGTTGCCCTTAGTGCCATAGTCTAGTAACCACAGCAGTATTGGATCAAGGGTTGGACTAGATGATCTTAGAGGTCTTTTCCAACCCAGCTGATTCTATGATTCTATAGTTCTTTTGCATTTAAGGTGCTACAGGGAACATAGGTGGACTGGGTTCAGACCTTGAGTTTGTCTGTGGTTCTAAGTCAATAAAAGCCCTAGGTATAAGGGTGCTTAGATGCATTGTCCTACCTAAATACTTGCAAGGATATATTTTGTAAATTCTTTTTTAGCTGGTAAAATGAGAAAATATAATGAGACTTCATTTATCTTGAAGGATTTGGGGGAAGGACAGTCTTCTATCTAGGCAAAGCATTTTGAAACAAGACAGATTTTCAGTTTGTGATTATACAGCTTAGTGTAGGACTCAAAAGTGCCTGCATACATATGAACTAGGTGTCATCGCTTTCATTGTAGTCAGTAGAGAACCATTTATTTCTCTCAGTGAAGCCTGGAGAGCACTTCTGCTTACTCAGGCCTGGTGAGTCACACCTTCAGTTCCATTGAGTAGATGAGGTTTTTTTTCCTTGAATAGGAATGCAGCTATCAGGTAGCTTCCCAGGTAGACAAATGCATTGGCATGCTGAAGTGTGGTGTTAAGTTTAATCCAAGGAAAGCCACCTCATTCTTAGAAGTGGTCTTCTTGAAGGGATAGAATCAGGAGAAAATGAAACTTCAAAAGGGTGAGGCTTCCTCAACTCAGCTCTTTCAGTAGAAAAAGAAAGTTTAAAGTCCTCTGAATCCCAGTCAGACAGGCAAAGTCTGTTCCCAGTTCTGTCAGGCTTAAATATTTATGGAGGGAAACTAAGGAAAAAAGATTCAGTCAGATATTTTTTCCTACAGAGACTGATGTTTCTCCTGTGTGTTCACAGAAGAGCTTTTTTTTTCTTTTCACCTTATCTTCTCATTATGTCTTACTTGGGAATGGTATAAAGCATAGTGTTTCAAGCATTTTAACGGAATGGTGGGAATTTATTTGGTGGGAATTGAATAGCAGTATGAAGATACTTCAGTTTTTCAGTGAGAGCTAAAATACTGGGTAGAGAAAAATATTATTTAATTACATATCATCACCAAATTTACAGGTAAACAAAACTGATCTGTTTATTTGTTTTCTGAAACAAAGCTACAGTTGTACATGTGAAGCAGCCAATAAGGAGTTGCTCCTTCAAACCTGTCCCTGAACCTCTGAACTGTCTTAATATTGGTCTAATTAATATAAGTACTACTCAGTGTCATGTCTGCTTTTACATATCTGTATTAGTAGGTAAGGGAAGGGAAATTTTTTCTATTTGTTTGACATAATTTAGAGATGAGATGAGGAGGTCCGTGTCCTTGCTCTGAGATAGTAGATCTATTGTACCATATATGGAGAGGGCTTTTTGCTTTTTTTTTTTTTTTTAAAGAGCTTCATTGCTTCATTGGCTCTTGAGTATGATCGAAGCTGGTAAATGTGGAACTGTTTATAGACTTTATTTTATATATGATAAAAAACCTCTTGAGATTAATGAGTCATTGGTGCCTCAGCATCTGCTCCCAAGGCTGTGGAATTTGAGAAAGAAACTGAGGAGAAATATGAGGATAAAAAAAAGTTAAATGTTAAGAGCAGAAATCTTCATGATAGTGAATGGACACGAAGGATTCAAGAAGTGTAACAGGGATGTTCTTTTAGTGGAGCAAAATGACAGATTAAATCACAGATATAATGAGGACACTTTTTTAGTAAGTATTTTGAGAAACTAAACTGTGTTTCTTTGGTCTTACTAATAAATTTGTTAAACTTTATTCTAAAGCAAGCATCAGAATTCCTTATTTAAGAGATGTTGCTATCACAGATTAGAAACAGTACCCTCTTAGATGGAAAAATATCTTGTAAACTATGTCAGTCAGGTATCACATTGTTTTATAATAGCTAGGTTTTATATCAGGTGCTGTAGGTTAACCAGTAATTTGTCTCAGTTGAGTATACTACTTTTCTGTAACTTGGGAGTAATATTTTTCTTTTTTCTTCATGAATATCCTGTTGCATGTTGGCACAAAACAGATACGACCTAAGGCACATCTCAAAAATCATGAGCTCCTCCTGCATTATAGCACCTAGCATGTATTCCAAAGACCTTAACATTTTGGTGTATGTTGTTTATATTTCAATATGGGCATTTTTACTTATATTTTAGGATAAGGTTCTCCTCTGTATAGATGTTAGTAGTAGGCTTGTCTCTGTTGGAATCTGTAATGTAAGGAGGGTGTGTAAGAAAGGCGTCGTGGCTAATGCAACAAGAACAGGTTTCATAGCTAATAAGTGAAGATTGTGGCTTATGGATATGACTATTAACCTGGTGTTGCTCTTGTTTTTGTTCTGGTTACCCTGGCGAAGGGATCACTTTCAGTTGAATTCATGTCACCTCTTTGCAACTTTTGGCTGCAAATATACAGAAAACAGATGATGTTTGAGAACATCAGCACCTGGCTTGAGTGTGTGAACTGGTATTGATAGCTGGACTGTCTGTACAAATATTTTAATCCAAATGGATAGTTTAGCCTGAGATAAGAAGTGATTTCCTCTGTCCCCCTCCACATTATTCCCTTCAAGGAGAGGAAAACTTCATTCAGCTATTTGTAAGCCCAAGACTTTGTCCTTGAGAACTAATCACTCTTTGTAAAATTAGAATTATTTTTTATTTTCCTCTACGCATCACTTTAAATTTATCCACATTAAATGTCATCTATATTTTTATACCTCAGTCACTAAGTTGCAAGGCCCTTTTGCAAGGTGTCTAGGAGTGGATTCTCAGCCAGATGTGAGAACATAGCTGAGAGCAAGACTAGAACTGAAAGGGCAAGGGGAAAGGATGGGAGTTACAGAATGCAATGAACTGCAGACAGTTTTGAGAAAATTGGGCAGAGAGCTGGACAAGGGAGGCAGGCAGGCAGGCAGCAGAGATTGCAGCACAACCCCGTTCAGAACGATACAGTTGTTACAGTGCAAAACTATGTTTAAAGCATGAGAGAAAAATGGAGTCAAATGCAGCATTGCAGCAGCAGAACTAATAAATGTCAGGGAGAATGATCTCACAGTGTTACTTGGTGTTATAAGCATTTATGAGGTAGGTTTTCAACTATGGGTGGTATCATTTTATGGTAATATGAAAATTTTATTTTTTGTGTAAAACTGGAAGTGTTCTATCAGGATTTTAACTTTTCTTCACTTATCTATACAATCTCTGCTTATGCTTTGTGCCATAGGAGATTAACACTTAGATTTTCCAGAAGTACAGTTGGTAATGGAAAAAAGAAAAAGAAAGAATTGACAAAGATGTCTCTATTAAAATCATACCAGTCACACATAAATCTCTTATGGATGTGCATCTCCACTGGCTATTTCCTTACCTTTGCATATGATTCATTACAAAGGAGAACAGGAATTATATGATTGTTAAGACAGAAGTAGAAAGAAAAGAAGAACATTAGAAAAAGTCATACATTCTTATTAATATATATTATGTGCTGCGATGAAATCATTTTACCTAAGTATAAAATTACCTAGATAATAGATTTATGAACTGTAAGAAAAGATGGAAAATATGTTTTCTGTTTAAAACTTCTGTGAGACTTGATAAAAATATTCTTTATATTGAATGTACACTGCATTAAAATATTTATCAACTGAAGTTTTATTTTATCAGATATTTTATTTAATTAGATAAAATCCAATGTATCCACCTATTTTTATTACTAGAAATACAAAGTACAATCTCTGCAACATATAATATGCTGTAAATTTTTACTTTGCAGAATGACAGGATCAGTTAGGTTGGAAAAGACCTCTGAAATCATGAAGTCCAACTTAAAATCAAACACCAATGCATCAACTAGACTATGGCACTATGCCATATCTGGTAACTCCTTAAACACCTCAGGCACAGTGACTCCACCACCTCCCTGGGCACCCCATTACAATGTCTAATCACCCTTTTGGTGAAGAAATTGTTCCTAATGCCCAACCTAAACTGTCCCTGGAACAGCTTAAGACTGTCCCCTTGTCCTGTCACTGGTTGTCTGGGAGAACAGGCTGACCCCCACCTAAAAGGTGGTTATAGAGAGTGATAAGGTCACCCTGAGCCTCCTCTTCTCCAGGCTAAACAACCCCAGCTCTCTCAGCTACTCCTCATAGGACTTGTGCTCCAGACTCTTCAGCAGCCCTGTTGCCTTTCTCTGGACTCACTCCAGCACCTCAATATCTTTCCTGTAGGGAGGGGCCCAAAACTGGACACAGTATTCATGGTGAGACCTCACCAGTGCCAAGTACAGGGGAGGAATCACTTCCCTGGTACTGCTGGCCACACTGTTCCTGATACAGGCCAGGATGCCACTGGCATTCTTGGCCACCTGGGCACACTGCTGGCTCATGTCAATCAGCACCCCCAGGTCTTTTCAGCTGGGTTGCTTTCCAGCTGTTCTTCCCAAGCCTGTGGCACTGTGTGGGGTTGTTGTGACCAAAGTGCAGGACCCGGCACTTGTTTTATTGAACCTCATACCACTGGATTTGGCCCATCTATCCAACCTGTCCAGGTCTCTCTGCAGAGGCTTCCTACCCTCCAGCAGACTAGCACTTCCCCCCTGCCGACGCCTAAAAGACTACTCTGACGCAGCTTTATTTTTTCTGATCACCCCCTCCCAACTTGGTGTCATCTGCAAATTTGCTAATAGACTCAATCCCCTCATCTGGATCATCAGTAAAGATATGAAACAGGACTGGGCCCAGCATTTACCGCTGGGGACACCACTAATGACCATATGCCAACTGAATGCAGCACCATTCAGCACCACTGTCTAGGCCTGGCCATCCGGCCAGTTCTTAATCCAGCAAAGAGTATCTATCACGTGCTCTTGAATGTATGTCTTACAGACTGGGAGTCATTAAATCAAAAGCAGAAATTTCAAACAAGCCGTAGTATACTTATTTTTCCCAGACAGACTTTTATTTTTCCCATACATACCATTTTCATGTTGCTTTATGATGTAAGTGGCCACAAACTCTCTGAATTAAAATCATAGAATGGTTTGGGTTGAAAGGGATCTTTAAATATCATCTAGATTCAACCCCTCTGCCATGGTCAGGGACACCTTTCACTAGACCACATTGCTTAAAACATCATCTAACCTGGTCTTGAATGCTTCCCGTAATGGGGCATCCACAACTTCTCTGTGCATCCTGTTCTAGTGTCTCACTGCCTTCATCATAAAAGAATTCTTCTTTATGTTTCCTCTAAATGTAGCCTCTTTGAATTTGATAGAATCATAAATAATAATAAACCTTCCATAGAGCTAGATTATTCCCAGCTGTACACTACATGGAGTTTTACCCTATTCTCCAAAGTCTCTGGTACTAACCACTGTCAGTGACAGAACATCGGAACAGATGTTCAGCTTTTTTTGCCCAGCATGGCATTTCCTATACTCCTAGTTTCATTTTTAGACCTTATTATCTGCATTTTCAGACCTAAGAAATATGTGTTTTTACTTGGATCTCCTTTTAGGATTATTTAGTTTTCTTCCCTTCTGTATTTTATCTTCATACTTTTTTCAGCTTTGCAGAACTTCAATGCATTTTGAAATTAGGTTCCTATCTTTTCCTCATTCTTATCTTACTTGATTCCTCTATTTTCCCTGATGATAATCTGCTCTTTTTTCATATATACTTGTCAGTCCCTTTTTTCTCTTGTACTGCACACAGTTTCTCCTCTGTGGAAATGCACCTCCATTTCAGCACACTTTTCTGGTATTTTTGGTTCCCTGCAGAGGTGGTTCTACATGTTGTTCCACATTTGCTTGGAGCGGAAGACAAAAGAGTGAACAAGGAAGAAAAGGGAGAAAAGGGAGGTAGAGAGACCTGTTCCTTTTAAGTACATAGCCTGAATCTAAGGCTCTGAGCACCTTCCAGACATATAGTGGATTAAATGATAAGCACCCACTCTATGTGGCTTCTTTCCTAGTCTTTTTTTTTTCCTGCCATAGAATTATTTTCGTTTTTAAGTTCATTACATTCTGTACGTTGTTGTTCATGAATGCTGCTCTTAGAATGGGAGCTATGACTTTATGATATAGATTGAGATCAGCTCTTGACACTCACTGACAGAGAGACAGTATTTCTGCAACAAATTGGAATAGCTTTTAAAAAAATGTTTTCAGAAGGCAGTGCTTAGAGATTATGTTCTGGGAAAGGAAGAATGAAGAATTCTAGTACTGTCATGGGTAAAAAATCTCTATATTTAATATAGCTAAAAGATACAAGTTAACAGAACTAGAGACAAAAATTAGTTGTTTTACTGCCATATGAGAATATTGAAAATAAAGCTTTCCCAGACTCTTATTTCCAAGTGGTCATAATACAGTTAAATTCTGTATATATTTTCATGCAGATGGCTAGAGACATATTCTTGATGCAAGGCCATCCTTATGCTAAATTTAAAATCTCTTCTCAGAAAGTGTAGCTGTATTAAAACAGTTCAAAGTGTATGTTATCAAGCACACTTAATATAAGCAAATATAGATATTTTTCTCCAGTCATTTTCAAAAATGGCCAAAGTATTTGAGCTGAAATTTTGTAAAAATTACAGTCGGAAATTTTCTGATGTAGAATTTTTAAGCTGAAGTCATTGACGCTTGACACTGCACAATTAAAGTGGAAATACATAAAATAAATATAAATAGTAAATATAAGAAATGTAAGTAGGATGTGGTAGAAAGTGTGACAAACTTAAAAATGTAATAATAAGCTCTTGCTTCAACCCTTGATGTCAGGATATGAATTTTTTATTTAAGTTTAAGGTACTCCTCTTTTTATTGTCATGACCTTTTATTCGCAGCCTATAACTGCTCTATTGTTATGCATGTTCTGACCGAGTGTGCATACTGCAATGAAGTATAGATGCTCTTCAGGTGTTGAATAAAGTATTTACTATTTCCATATTTAGATACAGGACAATTTTTCAATGACATGCCTTGTAATTGCTTAATCAGAAAGGTTATATAAAATAGTTTTAGCAGTAGGGGGGTTTCTGATTAACTGATAGTGGAGCAAACCTGTATCACAGACTATTTTGATTATTTTGCCTTGATTACCAAATATTAGTCTGATCTTTTTCAAGAAACGTATCTAAGTTTCTGATTTTTATCCACAGTATAGAAATGCTGTAAGAAATTGCAATGTTTGCCTCTCTATACTGTCTTGAGAATTTTTTTCATCCCTGTTAGGGAAGATCATTCCACTTAAAAGAAAACTGACCCGTACTTGAAGATGTGGAACACTCCCAGCATAAAATATGTTTAGGTTCTCAAAGTACAGTTTTGTTTTGTCATTCCTGCATCTATAGGCTATATATTTTAACATATTTTAATGCAATAACAAAATGAGATAGGTCAGCCTTTAATCATGATTGAGGTTTTATTTATATTGTACTTTCAGACATAAAGTTGTTTAAGAATTTCACTATGCACTTCGAAGCATGTGGGGGAAAAAAAAAAACCTTTCCTGTAAAATAGTCTTTTGCTATTCCAGCAAAACCACTGTTGTAAAGAAAAATGCTACTGTATAGCGCTTTTTTTTTTTTTTTTTAAGTGAAACAGACTTCAACTTTTTCTGGTCACGTCTTATTAAAAGTTGAAATCATCAGCTCCTCTAGGAGTGAGAGAAAATATAGATGGCAGCAGCCTGTGATTCCATTTCTTACAGTTTTAATGTGGCAAAATTGTCAGTAAATGTGGCTTTTTACTTATACCATTGTGAAATTTACTTATACCATTGTGAAAGAAATTAGAATGGCCTTAAGAGCAGTTCATTAATCTTCTAAATGGATTCATATGCTGTTTGCTGCTGTCTTGATAAAAAGATGAGCTTCACCTGTTTGAAAGAGGAAGATACAGATTTAAAGAGTTTTTCTTATTATTAGAAAAAATATAGTATTTACTAGAATAATAAGACTTGTCTTGCTTATAGAAACTTTAATATAATTTCTCTGGATTTCTTTATTCAACTCTGGTTTGTATCTATAAAAAAAGTTCCAATACAATTTTCTGTCCAATAAAAGATATAATACATTTGAATAAAACCATGGAATCTGATCTATTTCATGGCTTGTAAAAGGAAGTTGGTAAATCCTTTTGAAAATGAAGAATAAAATTAATTGTATCTACATCTATCTTTGTACTTGAAATGTTTTCAAGGTGTCTTTCTATGTTTAAAAACAGAGATATAGTCAACTCAAGAATGGAGCGTAGGCACACAAGACTACATTTTTGGCCAAATAGAATCTTATAGGCTGTATTACAATTACAAGAAATACATCTCCCATCAAAACCTCACCTGATATATTTCCTTAATCTTGTCGTATGATCCTACAAGTTTTAGATTTATAGATCTACATTTTTCTAGTAATCCTTGAGTGCATTGACAATGATGAGTTTTGTGTTGCTGAACTGAAAGTACTTGAATTTGACACCATATTCTGAATGACTCTAAAATATATGCCTATTTTAAGTGTTTAAATCAAAGAGTTTGTCTATATATAGAGAGAGTGCTAATAAGTGAGTCAATTTAAAGCAGTCTTTCCAATAAAGAAAGAGAAAATTGCTTCATTTGGGGTAAGAGTAACTGAATCACAAGAGGAAAGGCGAAGGAGAAGAGCTATCAAAGGAGAAGATGCAAAGGCTTGTTACTCAATAATAGGATAAAATTAAAAAAAAATTTTTATGAATACTTACATTGAGGTTTTGTTGTTGGGAGTTTTTTCATTATTCATTGTCCCTGTATAGAAAGTAGCAGGAAAATAGCTCCATCCAGACTTTCCAAAGGATCCAGTGGAGATTCAGGACTTGGTTCACATTTGTTTGGAAACTAAAAGATTCTAAATTTCTTCATATACATTGACACAAATAGAGCACTTGATCCCAGGTCAGTATTTCAGTGTGATAAGTAATCTGCAGGTATAGAAGGAACATACATCAGATGACTTCCATTCACAGACTCGTGAAATCTGGATGCTGAATCTGGCCTGAACTTTTCTGGTTGTTGGAACTCCTTTGAGAATGTGCCATTTAGCCCAGAGCAGGTTCTCAAAAATTGTTTCCTAACATTTTTAGATTTTCTGCTTAAAAAAACTTTGGAAATTCCTGAAACTTTTTTCATTAGAAATGTGTCACTTCCTTATTCTTCCCTCCCCACTCTGTGTAGGCTGCCAAGTTGGACATCCTTACACCCTCCTCATACTGCACCAGGAATTACTGGCTCTTCTGCCAGCAGGTTTCTGGAACTGGCCAGTACAATAATGCCCCTTCTCACTTTGTAATTCTAAGAGTCATAAGTAGACTTTAAGAACCACTAAGTAGACTTATATGTGTAATTTAAAAGAAGTAGCAGGTAGGGTTTGTACTTTTGCTGACATGTTTCACAGTCCTCTACATCTGTGTTTCACTCTTCTGCACTTCTAGGTCATTCAGACAGTCATTTTCAAGTTACAAGCATGCTGTTTTGTGCCTCTGTCAGAGAATAGTTTATGCAATTGGAGAAACTGAGTTCATATCTGATTCCCAAGTGTGAATAAATGAATTCTAATTCAGTGTCTTTGGCTGTTGTTCTTTTTTAGCCTTTTTTTTGTTTTTTTTTTTGTTACAAAATAATAGTTACTTATGAGAGTTAAAAAAAAGTACACATACTTATTTGAAGTGGTGCTATTTGCGTCCTGATTGTATTTAACAGTATGCAGTAAATCTGGTAAAACAGAGGTGCAGTCTTTATGTATTTAAGAAGAAAAAAAGTGTAAATTCTGCCTGCTGTCATGATAAACTCAGCAATTTACTAGTATTAAATCCAGTTTTATTTTCCTGTAGAAACCATTAATGATCTTCAAGATGCAGGTCTCACTGCCCATTTAAAATGTCTCTATGAGTGAATTACCTGATAATACAGCTCTTCTGTAATAGAGCTCTTCTGCAAAATATCTAAAGATTATTAGATCTGGAATTTTTATTTTCTTCTAATAACTCATCTGTCATCATGCAGAATGAGCATTTACCTTTACTTTTATCTAACATAAGGCAAGCTACATTTTTGTCTTAGCACTTCCTCATGATGGGATTGCCCTTGCACATCAACTACTCTGCAGGATAGAGATGTTAACTGTGAACCAGAAATCATATGGTAGGTGTAAGGCATAAAATAAAATCGATACATTTTTCTGAGGCATGTCACTGGTTAAGTGATAAAAAATATTCTTATAGTCACTGAAAAAGAAAAGTCAAAGGTACATTTGAACCTGTCAGTTCAACACATTCCTGTTATCCCTTTAGGGGATATCATACAACTTGACACCAACATTTAAGCTTTGAAAATTATGAGCTCATCTATTTAAAATGGGATGTCACATGTTCCCAAGCCTTTGCCATTACTTATCATGGAAGACAGGATGATCACTTTTGTCACACATTGATAGTGAATAAGATCTTTCTTTTTTTCTTTTCTTTTTTTTTTCTTGTTTCAGAATGAAGAACAAATTTTGGTATTTTGAATTTGGCACTTCGGAAACTTTCTCAGCCACCTGTAAGAAGCTGCATGAATCTGTAGAAATAGAAGTAAGAAACTAATTGTTGCCTTTATCCTTGAAATGTCACTAGTTTGGCTGAAATGCAGGGAACAAGGGTGCAGAGTGCCTGAATCCACCAAGGCAAAGGAGTGCACATCCTTTCGACCCTATATTCCAAAATATTATTTTTATCATGTCTATTTGTAGTGTAGCCCTGAACACTGGAACAAAGTTCAGTTTGATGATTAGTGAAGTCTTAATACAGTAGACAAGGTCAAGAGGTGAAGTATAGCATTAGAAATCAATAGGGAGTGTGGCTAGGTCAGATGGAAAAATGAAAGACTGTTGGAGGGAGTGAGAGCTGCTGCAGGATTAAAATAAAAAAAAAAAAATCTTATTATTTCCAGGTCCCAAGATTTTATAACCTTTAAAACTCAATTCCCTAAAATTGTACTTACTTTCCTGAATAAAGGTTAAAGAATATATGTATTTTTTTGAATCATTCCCCTTCATTAAATAGCTTTTCTCTCTACACAAAGGGTCATCTTTCCATTATACATTGAACATTAACTGAAAAGACACAGGTTAGTTACAGACAAAATGGGAATTTAAAATAATGTACCACTGCCACTTTGATGGCTGATAGAATAAGTGGCTATATTACACTCCTTGGGGGATTGATGTTTATAAATAAGTACATGAAAAATGTGAAATGAGTGAAGGTACAAACTTGAGACTTTAAGTTAAATAATGAAATCATTTCTCCAGAGGATTATGGTGCTCTTCCTTTCCAATAGTAATGAGGAACTGCACATGTCAATGGAGTGTAGTAGCATGAGGCACTTGGAGAGGTATGATGAGAGCTGTGAGAGTCTGGTCAAAGCCTCCTGAAAGGTGAAGTCTGAAACGATCTGAAGGGATCATGAATCTGGTAACAGAACAGTAACAAAGAGTACTGAGACTGAAACTGTAAGACCTGCAGTGCCAGACTTGCCTGTTATGCTGTTATGTTTCTTCTTAAAGCGGAAACATGCTCCTCGCAAGTTGGATTAAAACATGATAAAAGCAAAACAAAACAAAACATCAACCAGAAACCCCAGAAACAAAACCAAAAAATCCCCTTTGCTTCCTGACAGTGCTTCACAAACATGAATTTGGGGAAACATAGTGTGAAAAATATTTCATTAGTTATTGGAAGAAATGCTTACTGGTTTATTAGATTTGAATATACTGCAAGTTAAGTGTACCTTTTAATTAAATTCAAATTGAAGAGGAGGCTTTCCCAATAAAATATTAATATCTGGTGAAAATCATACATATCGTGATACACACGAAGATGTGAACTTATATAATTGTAACTGTTGAAAGGGTGATTAAATGTTGACATCCCAAAGCAAACAAGTAGGTATACGAGTTTGTGGTGCTGCTGATTCCAGTTGTATAGTTATTACCAATTCTTGTCAATAACTATTATTACCAATATAGCATTACATTGCCAGTATATGAGACATGTTTGTTAATATTCACTTTATCTATCCTAGTCATTATCCTTAGCCCTACAATTAGGAACAAAAAAGATAGTTTCCAAAAGTTTGCAGGAAGTGTTAGGAGGTAGTTATTTGCAGATTTATTTACAATCAGTAAATTACAATGCGTGCCAATATGGTTGTTTGAACATTATCAACATTTGGAAGTAGCACTGTTTTAATCTAGTTTTTAAGCTGCTGCCCCTTACTTGGGAATGTCACTGTAAATGAGAGCTTGATGTATGAGACCATATTTCACTCAATAAAATGCACAAAGAATGTGTTTGCTATACAGCCAAATTTTGAATTAACAAAGCCTGGGAAGATTAAGGTTTTGTATCTCTGAGCTTTGAGACCGTAATCAAATGTTGTATGTGCAAATATTTGCTCAATCCTATATTTGATTTCTAACCTAATTAAGATTGGTTTTCCTGATATACATTCTTGACTCATGTTGTACATGTTTTCTTCTGTGTGAGTGTGAAATGCAGAAACAAAGTTGGACACAATTCTTGTGTTATCCAGAATGTGGTTTTGTTTTAAAATTGGGATCCAAGAAGTTGAGAAGAGAAATAAAGGTTCTAAAGGGGAAGAAACTAAAATGGAGAAAACCAACCAAACAAACTGGGACAAAATTAAGTATTTCTTTTTAATATAATGTATCAGGCTGATGATTTTACAGTTTGAAGAACTTGCACTTTATTTCCACTTCAGTAAAAAAGAAGGGTATGTGAAAGGTATTTAATGAGAGTAGGCGAAGATGAAGTGCAAGCAGGGATAGCGTGGACCATACCTGCAACACTGTAAAAGCATTGTCACACCAGTGTAAACCTTCTATACCCCCTGGTATCAATGGGTGAAGGAAAGGAGTTTAAAACGTTCACACACTCTTGCAATATATTGCCCTTGGTTACACAGCAAAGCTTTAATCTTAGCTCTTTTCAGGCATAGATATGGATATTCTCAACTTAGAGATGATCTGAAAATGTTTGATATAATAAATAAAGTATGAATAATAATAATACAGAAAAAGTGACTGAGACCAGAAAAGAAGGCAAAAAAGAACTAAAGGAGATGGATTTTCTGTCTGATCTAGGTAGGCACGCTCCACGTTTTAAAAGCATGCTTTTATTTTTAACAGCACCATTGCATTATTTGAAATTTTAAAAAAGCAAACAAACAAAACCAATGAAATGAAAAGGAGCAGAACACATCTGTGTTTTGTTGTTATAGTATATGAATGTGTTAGGACAAAACAGAGCTACCTGTAGCGCAAACTTCTTTTCTATGTATTAACAAAAGAAAGGCTTCTTTCCTAATTCAGAAAGTTTCTGATCACTCTGGGACTCTGAGGCCTCATCACATAATTGTCTTAGTGTACTACCTGCTGTGCTCAATATTGAGTGAAAATGGAAGCTAGACCCCGCGCCATCCTATTTCACAATTCTTCTTTTATTTAAATAATTCCAGTCAGTTTGGGGGACGCCAGACCTTTATAAATTAACAGCAGGGAAATACCAAAGGTGTCAGATTGCATATTTATCATCTTTCTCGTGTAATACTTAAATATGTATTAAGAAGTGACTGACATAAATTAGGCAGATTTCAGAAGCCACAGGCCGTGGCTTGTAGAGGACCCCCTTCTGCTTGACATTTCATCCTTGTCAAAGATCAAATTATTTTAATTTAGGCTGCAAATTATAAGAAATGAAGACTTCTTTGTGGGAATTCCCTGTGGTAATCTGACTTTTGTTGTTACTGCTGCTTGTCAGTGTGCAAAAGATATAATATGCATGCAAATAAGGTTAAAAAATATGTACTATCTAATTATCCAGCCAGTACATTCCACTTGAAGACAGTGGGAGGCCTGACACACAGTATGTGTTTGATTCATTGAGGCCTGCAGGGTATTTACACAAGATTACTTTTAATTATGAAATTAATATCTGTTTATCTAGAATGTATAGCAGTAAGTGAGCATACACATGAGCAGAATTTTTAGCAAAATAAATCATCTTAGTATTTAATACATGAAAAATATAGGGGGCAACAACAAATTTGCTTCCAGAAATCACAGTGAAGACCTATACCTTTTTTCTTGTAAAAAAAGTGTGATTGAAAAGTTACACTTTCAATTATGGTAGTTACCACAACTGCCAGCTCACTTTCAGATATGTCGTTTGACTTTAAAGGTTTCCGTGTATGAATATAATCCACAGGTTTAAAATTTAATTCTTGAAGAGCAAATATGAAATGGAAATCTTAGTGTTGAAATAGTTCTCTCTCCAGATTTATGCTCTTAGAAGAATTAAGAAGATGTGTGTGCATTATAATACAGTTCTGTTTTGTGATCTCAGAAAGTTTCAGAGTAAACAAGTAATTATTCAGAGTTATTTTTGAGTTGTACTTTGCGTTTCTTCTCTAAAGCTGTGATAAAGGTTTAGGCAGAGAGGAAGAAGTGCCAGTGACCCACAGAGCAGCAAGCTGCAAGGTGTCAGTGGACTATTACTGAAGCATGGTTAATTATTTTTCCAGTTTTCTTCCTGATTATTGCATATTGGAATTAAAAAATAATACCCGTAATCAGTTTTCAGTGGATGACTAGAGCCTTTACTAGCTTGCAGAAGAACATTGCAGGAGTAGGATCTAATATTTTTAAAAATATGCTGCTCTACACTGTGGTGCATGTGACTTGCCAGGATATCTATATACTCTATCTTTGTTGTGAGTAATGAAGCTAATCTAATTCTAGACAAGGTACCTGTATATGAATCTTAGGAATTTTGGCTGGTTCAGTGAACTAATAAGTAGAACTGAATGCTTTGTCTTCCACTTGCAGGTTCCACCATAGTAATGTGAAGTTGGGTCTGTTTTTATTCTGTGGAGATTCTTCAGTATTTTTCTACCATTTTTTAAGAGTTAGGAGCTTCCTGTGATCCTAAAACTATGTTGATAGAGAGGAGGACTTAGCTTAGAGTAATTTAAAGTAAATTATAGCCAGTGAAGGGTAGGTGTATCCTATCAAGCTAGGTGCATCTCATCCAATGTGTCTCAGGTGAAGTGCATTTGCAAATGTCATAGGCTCCAGCCACTTAAAAAAAGTGCTGCAGTTTGTCACTGAACAGGCTGATAAGTTAAGAACCCCGAACCATTTTCCAGAAGTGAAAAATGTGGTCCCTTATAAGATATAATTGGAAAGCAGATATAGCAAAGAAATGTACCTCTATTGAATGCCTGTAAGTCAAGGTTTGCTGCAGGAAGCAGGAGAAATACATATTGGTGACAGAAGATTTCCTGCAGTCATGATTTCATCACTGAAGGGACTATCCCACAAAAATTACTTCTGTGTGTCCAGTAGGTCTTGGAAAAATTTTACTTCACTAATACCTCTTCTTTGGCTCCATAACCTGTGCAATGATGCATATTTAAGAGAACTGGATGGTGGAGGTTCTGGGATAAGAAATGCTATAGCTGCATCAGCATTTGCTGTACCTATTTCTACCAATCTTACCTCCTAGTAGGAGTTATTAGTCAGGTATAGCCCTATGCTGATATGCTTGTTGTGCTTTTGGATTGAAACTACTACCTGTGTGGTGTTCTGTGCTCTCAAGGCTTGCTTAGACCCTGTTCCATGAGGCAGTATTCCCTGCCTGCAGGGACTTTTTTATATTCAGTTTTGTGTGGAAGGGACTCAGTTGTTACAGTGACAACTATCACTCCAAAATCGTCAGACAAACAATTTAGCTGGAACAGGCAACAAAACCCCTCCAATTACTGAAATAGAAATTTTGGTGGTATAAGTGGTTTTCTATTAATAGCTGTATTGAAGCTTAGGCAATCAAAAGCTGAATAGAAATCATGTTTTACCTTCTGAATGAGGATCTGATCTCATACCTCCTTTTCAAGTTTAAATATGTATCTTAGGTGTAGATATTGAATAAACTATTAGCAGTGTTAATAATGATGAATTGCAGAAGAAAAAATATCTATCTGATAGGTAGAATATAAGTAGAATATAGGTAGAATATTCAGATTTTTCTTTCTCTCTTATTGTTTTCTCTTTCTTTTTTTTCCTTCTTTTTTTTTTTTTTTTTTTTTCTCCTTTGCAATCAGTGTGATGGAATTCAGCTAGACTTAATCAATATATCTCTGGAAGGAATTGCCATTCTGAACATCCCAAGCATGCATGGTGGATCGAATCTTTGGGGAGAGACAAAGAAAAGACGTAGCCACCGTCGGACAGAAAAGAAGAGGTCAGATAAAAGAACCACCGTTACAGATGCCAAGGAATTGAAGTTTGCATGCCAAGGTGAGCTTACAGATTGATACAGGCTATCTGGCTCAATACAGTCAACTCAGCTGTGTAATTGACCTTGTATTGCCTCTTGTCAAGAAAAAGGATAGACAGTTCTTAGATATTTCCTTTCTTGTGCATTTAGCTTTTCTGATGGGAAGCACTGGCACACAGGCATAAACAAAGATGTGTAACAATTACAGTCTATATGCTTGTAAACCTGACTCAAATGTTACCTGTTAAGCAGACTAAACACACCACATGGCAGTGTTTGCTACTATGACATTCAGTCTAGAAGTACCTGGAAATTGTGGAATCGGGAAATGCTTCCTGAGAATTTATATTACTTCTTAATGTTAGTGTGCATAAAACTTTGAGATAATCATGCCCTGTTTCTAGCAAGTTTTGACTAGAGGCAATTGGGAATTACTTTAGAGTAACAAGTACAAGCTGCCTATACATTTTATGTTACTATGCTGCAATGCCGTATGCAATCCTTGAATATATAAGCTGAAGTTGGTGTGCATTGGCAAGGCTCATATAATTTCCTGGTGATTACTCTTGACAAAGCCTATAATAAATAGTAATTTCTGTTCTACTTTGAGAATCTGGATACTATTGTAACACATCTCTGCATATCACAAGTACTAGTGGTTGTAAACTATCTCTTCACACCAAAGGGATGAACAGACCAGACTTTGAAAATGTTGTGGGGAGTTGTTTGTTTGCTTGTTTTTTCTCTTTTTATTCTACAGAAAATATTATTTTTTCCTTCAGAGTATCTTCCTGCTTCTCTTCCTTATTCAGACTGAATACAGATCAGGACTTTAACTGTCTTATACTGTTGTGATCCTTTTACTAATATTAATATCTTTTTTTATTTCATCAGCAGTAATTTTTAAGTCACTAGTTATATTCATTAATATCTGTCGTAGTTTTAATTCAGCTAAATTATCTGGATTACGAAGTTTAGGAATAAAGTATTTTTTTATGGCTTGGAGGCTGCAATAGGTACTAGGACTCCATTTCTGTAAGTTTGAGCGATTTGGTACATGTTCTCAGTATCTCAATGTGACTGACCAGTACAGTCTGTTAGCTGAAGTCTTGTCGGGTGCTAAGCTTCTGTGAGGACTACAATGTCTGTATTACGTCCTGATGTTCAAGAGTTGAATGCAGTCTGTTGGGTAAAGGGCTCACCAAAACTTTTCTTTTGTTTTGCTTCTGAACATGGGGAGACAGGACATTTATGCTTTTGATGGTAGTGAAACAGACATTATCACTTCTTTAAGTATTGAAGTTATGTACTTCTTTGATACATATGTAACAGTGATTTCAGTCTACTGACTGTATTTGGTGTATTAAAAGGGCATTGCTGCACTCCATTTTCATTTTCCTGGACAGGATAAAATAAAATTATAATAAAAATATTAAAGACTGAATAGGAGTTCCTACATTATCTGTTGAAGTGTTCATAAAGCAGATATTAAGCACCTTAATTTAGAAAAGCTACTCTCATGTCTTTGTTTCTAATCACTTTATATGCACTGTGGATGAAAAGTAGCTTCATCCAAAAGGCAATTTTAAGGCAGAGATTGACTTCTCAATACCATAAACTAGAGCACCTCTCCCATCACTGAGTGTATTGATAGTATTGTTGTTTGCATCTACACTAACATTTTAGTGCCAAACAGGAGGATGCTTTTTGAGTCTCAGAGTCGTCCATATTTACTGCGTTCCAGTTTGCAACACTGAGCAATCTTGAGCATGCAAACTGGATTCATTTTAAATGGAGGTATGAAGAGGGTGTGTACATGCTCTGACTGCAAGTGGGTGTTCAGTCCATGGAATCAGGATAAAACAACTCAAAATAAAACTTCAAAATGAAGGTGGTGAGAACATTTGAGAACAAACTGATTTGTTCTATGGATCCACTCCTAGTTTATACTGCAAAGAACAGTCATTTAGCTATCTAAGATAGATTCTCAGGCTGAGTGTGCTGCTTCATCTCAGAATTCAAGATTACTGCTGAATAATGGATTTCAACCAGTTTTATGGCTAGACTTCTCAAATAGTTTTGATAAATCTGAATCTACTCACTTTGGAAATAACTGTCTGCCAGTTGTAAAGTGGTACGAGTACTTCACCGGCTGATTGTTTTCTTAGGCACATTGTACTTTTGGCACATTGTACTTGATAGCTGGAAGAAAACATTTTACATACTATTAATGCCTGGTGCAGAAATAGATAATGCTGTATTGAGAACCATGACAAATACATACCTGACTATTAACTTCTGTTTGTTTATTAACTTTTTCTGAATAAATATCCATCTAGTTCCTATTATATACAAATAAAGCATCTAATCACTTGGCAACTAAACATTGCACTTTCTAGGAGACAGTAATCAAACACCATGTTTTCTTATAGATATATATATAGAGAGAGATATATACACATCAGGTTTTGATGTTGGATTTTTTGTGGAATTGTTTTTTTTTTTAAATCTGACCATTTTATATGGAACTTCTTGGTGTCATACATATTTAGTTTTAGACTTTTTAAATTGCAGTGCAGCTGTGGGGGCTTTGTGTAACTGTGTATCAGTCTGTATTCTTTTCTCTATTTTAATGGTTTTTTAAGTTGACCATAATTACCTGAATCGAAGCTTAGTACTCCGAGTCCATAAATGGGGTACTTACACAAACTAGTGGAAGCTGTGTCCTCCCTCAGGGTAGTTCATTGCCCTTAAACATATTGCAGTGCTCCTCTCAGAACAGCCCTGGGAGGACTTTGCAAACTTCCAAAAAAACCTCCATGAGGTCCTGCTGCTGTCCTCCCCCTCTTGTATGTATCACCTAACAAGCCATATAGATGGCATGTTCATCACTGTAGGAAAAAGGGTCAAATTTCTGCCAAACCATTTTTCTTTCTTGTATATCTGTACAATGCAGGGAAAGTATATTCCTCTGAGCCTACACCCCTCTTTTTTTTTGCTTGTTTTTTTTTCCTGTTTACCGTTTCCACCTCTTGATGCAAAAAGGCTTGTGTTTTCTTTGCCCTTCCCATTATCCACCTCTTCATACTCAATAGCCAGACCACAATTTGCACTTTAAGTAATCAAATGGACGTCTGCTTGGAAAACAATCTGATTATGTGCAAGTAGTCTGAAAAAACAATATATTTAAATGTAGCAATTTAAAATGTGCACTATTTAAAAACATTCCCTGCTTATCTCATTAGGGTTTTGTGCATGTATGCTGAAGAGCATCATGAGGCATTCATGGCATATAGGTGTGTGTGTCTGTGTGTATTGTATTTCTATTTAACTAGTAACTGGCTTTAATATTTTCATATAAAACCTGTATAAGAATATACTTGATTGTCTTATAACTAATTGGAAAAAAAAACCCTACATATTTACCTGTACTGTATTAAATATTATCATAATCTTTGTTAATGGAAAAAAATACTACAGTTTTCATTCAGCTTCTGTGCAGAAGTAGAGAGGGTATTTCATCAAGTGTTATTAGGGTAAAAATCATGTGGGTTTTTTATAATTTATTTAATTTTAATTTCTAATTTATCAGTACAAATTTTTTTGTACAAGGTCACTGCATTTGGAAAAACTATAACTACAGATATATGTGACAATCTGTGAACATAGATGACTTAATTAGTATTTTGACTTTATGAATCTGGCACTTGCAATGTTTCCATTTGTTGTTTTGTTTAAAATCATCTAGTATGTACATAGCTATGATATAGCTATCCACAACCCATTTACAGGTTTTACATGTTATTGTGAACTATCCTTGAACATTATTTGGATAGGACTTTTGTTTGGATGTACAAAGATATTGATAAATGCCAAAAATCAGTGCTTTAAAAAGATGAACATACTGCATAGAAACTAAACTATGAGTTGAGAAACATAAATGCAAATAACTGAGCTACTTGTTCGGAAATTGCATCCAAAACATAAGTTGAATCATGACAACATATCTTACATGAAATATGTATTCCACTTATGTTGTGTTAAACAGTTTTCTTCCTCACAGAGATACTAAATAAAATTTTCAAACCTTTTGTGACAAAAAAGAAATAATATTTTCAAAATCTCTCTATTAAACTTTTTGCTAAATGAATTCGGGTTCCTTTGGGGTGGATACTGTTACACTTTGATTCGCTTTCATTGCTGAAGTTCAGTTAGAGCCTTGTCCTGAAATGGAATCTCTTTTAAAGTCTCTTAAGACTTTATTGCAAAGGTATACGTAACTTGTTTTTGCACAAGTAGTTCCACTCGCCTCAATGGAATAGTTCCTGAAGACAATATCTATGAACTATTAATGGGTGAAACCTTTAGACTATAAATATTTCAGTGCAATACTTTTTTCATATTTATTTTGTACATCACCAGGCATATTGATACTTAACCAAGTACTTACCAGGTTGATCTGTGCATCTTGTTAAGAGCTGCAGTGAGCTGTCACTCTGTGACATGCCCCTAGACTAGTTCAAGACAATGTGCATTCATGTCACAGCACTCAGGCCTAAACCAAGCTTACTAATATGATTCAATACTTCTGTGTGGAAATCTCTGTTAATAACTGCATTATGACTTTCTGAATGAAAATTCAGAAGTTTTGGAGGTAGAATAATGGTAGAATTTGGAACAGAACACTGCAGTTAAAAGCAGTTAAAAAACATGCAGAGACTGTGAAAGCCTCAAAACACTTCAAAATATCTACATATATTAAGATAATACAAAATTCTCTTCTTATTAGGTGTCAAATTCCCCTCTGCTGGACAAAGGAGAAGCTTCCCTATAGCAAGGGGATTCCTGACATGCTCTCTAATCGCCTTATGGCTTCGTGGGCTAGCAGGTTTATTTGATTTATGGAGGTCTTTTGTAAACTACACTCTGGCCAGGTGACTTTTTCTTGTTGAAAAAGTTAGAAACTGTGTTCTATATACAAAGTATATGTATTATAGACATTAAATATACACAGTGTATATTCACTATTGGTAGACTTCAGGTTATTTTTCACATGGAGTAAGGCATGCATAATGAACTCCTTATAATAATATTTTTATTAAATGCTATCAATAATGTCATGGCTAGATAAGGTAATAGCCCTTATTTTGTATCTTGTTTAGACAGCTTTCAACAACATAGACATTAACACATTACCACAGATAAAAATAGCTAATAGATCTGTTTCATAGCTAGTCTATGTTAAGGCATTGAACTTTTAACATTAGTCTAAACATTAAAAAAAACTTTTCTAAATTTATTCAAACAATACTTTTTTTCCTGTCAAAGTGTATGCCATAGTTATTCTGAACATATTAAAGCATAAAATGAGGCTTTAAGCTAAAGGTCACATATTTCTGTGTAGAATTGTTTGTTATGATTATGTGAGTGTGTTGTTTACAGTAAATGAAATCCTTCTGAAGGCTGTTAAGGTTAGGGTGACCTTAACTTCAGTGTAATCAACCCTATAGCCAGTAGATAGAGGCACCTCAACAAAAGTGTTTATCCTGCATTCAAATAAGCATCTAAGGTAGGAAGAATAAAATGCTCACTGGAGGCGACTCCTCTCCACTTAATTGAATAGGCAGGGAATAGGCAGGGGTAGACACCTCACTTCCTGCTGACTAGGTGGTAAGATGAATTTCTGTTTGTTCTGCATAAGGTAACAGTTCATCAAGTACTTGAACAGCCCTTGGAGCAGGAATGGGAATTGGGCATCCCTCTGCCAGATAAGACTTGAGCTGAACTGTGTTCTCCTCTATTGATCTGGTGCTGATGTGTTCCATGTCTTTAATGAGCTCTGTAATCACCAATCTACTGAGCAGAAAGAACTGTGGCAGAGAATCTGTCTTTCCAGTGTGTGCAAACCCTGCTTGGAGTGTAGTTTCCAAGTGCTGGGGACTAGAGTAGGGGAACACCTGTTTGAGGTATTAAAGTATATGCAGCGTTGGGAAATAGGGTAGTATTCAATGGTGTATTTTGCCCTGTCTTTAGTTTGAACTGCATTATTTTGTCACCTTTTAAACATCTGAATGACACACTGAATATCCTCTTTCCTTTGTGTGCCTTTGTGTTGCAGCCCCCAGCCAGTGTACACTGGCCTCTTCTGTCTGCTGGACAGCAGTAACTGTCCACTGTCTCAAGCAAGAACTCAGCAGGCAGTGGGAGCTGCTGTCTCGCTGGGGGCAGCTGAATGGTGTAACTCATCAGTGTGTGAGGTGTTGATCTCTGGCTTTGATGAGATTATAGATTCAACAGCAAGGAAGCCTTGCTGATTTCTCCCAGTGGAAGGACTTGTGTAAGGCAGGATGCAACTGAGAAGTTCCTTCTACTGATATATATTAGTTCCCAGGTTTTTGTTGGTTCTTCTAGAAACTGTGGAGCAGAACACTCCATAATGTGATATATGTAACCACCAATCAGCAGTATCTTATCTCTCTGGGGACAGTGATTGTGGAGTGGGAGGGTGGCAGTGGAAAGAGACAAGAAAAAGAAAAAAAAGAAAAACAAAGGAGGTAAGACATAAACATCACAGTTATCTCACATTAACAAGTTTCTCCGTGGTAGAGAGGTAATTTTCCTAACTCAAAACTTGGATTTAGGCTGACTGTCTGACGGAAAGTTTGGTATTCAAATGCCTGTGTCCCATATTAGCTACTGCAGATTGTGTAGCCTTCTTGGCTCCTTATTTTTGCTGCATACTCATATTTACTGGAACGACATATTCAGATATGAAAAAGGGCTAAGTGGCACTTTGTCCTAACCATTTAGTTAAATTGTGCATTGCACCATTAGTTTGTAAGATCTGTGTTCAAATATTTACTTTACCAAGCTGGTAAAGATAGTACAGGTTTCATAATAGAACGTGGGCTGGATTGTCATGATTTGATTATGCTATTAAAAAGGCTTTTTCCTGTCTTCTCTTCCACCCCCACCACCCTCCACCCTCCTATCCCCAGCAGTGAAGCTTTGGGGTGTGTTTATCTTTTTCTCTCTTTAAGAGATACTGTGTTTAGCTCAAGCCTTGCTCATACAAGTAGTCCCCATCAGAGTGTAGGATGCAGTCCATAATTCATGACACAGTTTGAATCTTTTAGAAATACAAATACAATTCCTTTCAGCTATGAAATACTGAGTTTATTTTTATTAGAAAGTAGTAGGACCTTGTAAAGTGGCTTGATAGTCTGATTTGGTTTTATATTTATAAAGCATGTATATATGTTTCTGTGCAACATAGATAATAGTAGAAAAACAATTTCCTTTTATTTACAAGGCCGTTGAGATTGTCATTGTATTATACCTTTTGGTGCACAGAATGTTCATTTTCTTTCAAACGTTATTCATCGAAAGAGGATAATTACGGTGTATTTCACAGTCTGCCAGAAGGAAAATGTATCTTTGAAAAGTTTCATTTCCCTTAAGTTGCTCATTTTCTATAGGAAGACAGAGCTATTAAGTAACATACCCATGACAAAGATTGATTAAAATGGCATAAAGGAATATCTTATCTCTAAGTACAGGGATTTACATGTATAACTCCTATGACATTAAATGCAGTAGGTGAAATTAACTCCAGCTATTGTATAAAAAAAAAAAAGTCTCAGTAAATTGGTTTGTACAGAGAGGTGAGAGTGGGAGGTACAGCATGTTAAGTAGCAACAAGAAGTAGGAAGTTACTTATTGTTCCAGGGTACACTTACAACATAGCATCCAAATTATCACACCAAGTTCTGTGCCGACAGCATTACTACAATATTCTGTTTGGGCTCACCTTGACTGTTAAATGGTGGAAACATCACCTCATGAAGTGGCCAAGATTCTTGTATTCAGCCAGCTACTTAGAGCAGCTCAGGGTCCTCTGCAGCGTTCAAGGTTAATTTAGGCAGGGTCTGGCTGACCCGGAAAAGAGATATGCCGTAATGTACACCTTGTACAGGGCCTATGGCACAGGTGTCTGCAGAAGGCTCATACAACCTGTTCCACAGTGCTCCCAGTGCTTAACTTGGCTTTTCTGGGAACCCTTCATGAGTTTTTCACCTCACAAACCCAGGTAAATGAGCACTTACCTGTATGATAGCCATTAGTTAAGATGTAAATGACAAGGGATGTCAATGCAATAATCAGATATTTTGATTCCCCCTCACCACTAACTACAGAATTAGTAGCAAATACTGGGTTTTGTTGCAGCAAAAATGATCAGCTTACCAAGGCTTTTTTTATTTTATTTTTCCCTTTTTTTTAAATTTTTCCCTTTTTTTCCCCCCTGCTTTTTTTTTCTTCCCCCATTTCTAGTACTGAAGGCAACAGTTCTGCTGCTATGTATCTGTGTGAACTGTGAAGACTTCATTTTTGTTTGAAAATACACGTTGCCAGATGTGAAGCTCTGTAATAACCATCTTAATTATTATTATCTTTACATGATAGGAGAAGTTAGTTTTTCCTGAACTGTTTCCTTGAGTTTGGTCTGTTTCCTCGACATTGGTCTTGCTCTGACAATACCTTTGCTACCATGTTTCAACTACCATGTCCAGCTTAGTGGCACAACAGCAGATATAGCAGATGAGTGGTTGTTATTTAAAATTTACCGTGCCATGCATCAAATATAGATATTTGTAGAAGAGCATTAGCACAGGGCATAACTCCTTTTGAGGGCTATTCCACTGTGACCAGATTTATATGGATGAATAATAAAGTACCATAGCTAAGGGCAGAATTTCACATCTTTTGTATGTTGAAATGCAACTAGAAAAATTTAACAAGTCTCAGATTAAAATAATTAACAATAATAGTAATGTGTGTTTGTATTTTTAAAAATGTAGGTTTAATTCACATTTTGGTGTTTGTAATCATGTCTTTTTCTCTATTTAACCAACAACTCCATAGAAACAAGTGAATGAATTTTTTAAATTCCTCATTGGATATGTTTTCTACACTATGTATTGATTTAAGTACACATAAATTTTTTTTTTCATTCTCATGTTTTTCTAGAGCTGTTTTTTTTTTTTTCCTACTGCTGTGTAGTGGCATTAGTAACAATTATTGCAAAAGTGAAACAGAACAAAAAGTAGCCCCATCTTAGTTATATAACCATATCCTATTATGGTACTTTGATACAGAGTTTTTCTGAAATTAACAAAGTAAAAACATCTCTTACTATCTCAGCATTGGTTTTGAGTTTCATATCAGTTTTAAAATTCATGTGTTTCTCTGCTTCTGAAGTTTTTCAGATATAAATTATATGTAAATGTTACTTTTCTTCCAAAAGCTTACAAAAAGACAGCAATTAACCAACTACAACAGGTGTTTCCTTTCTCAGGGAAAGCCATATATATGATTATTGTAATTTAGGTTCCTATGGGAGTTAAGGAATTGACCTGTTATTAGAAAACATTGCAAGCACTTGGAAAATGTATAAACTGAAGTAGAAAGGTTGGATGAATTTAAGACTGAGACACGGTTAACCCCTTCAGGCACTCTTTACAAGTAAAAGACTTGATACTTGTGTATATGGCTTAGATTTACAGTTACATTTTTTGATTCCAAACATATGTTTTTATATATTGACCTTTGTACAAAAAGCTGCAATGACCATTTCACAATATTCAATTTGTGTAATAGCAGACAAGTATTCCATAGGAATACTGATGGCATATTACTCAGATTGTTTGCTCATTTAACCCTGCCCCAGGTGCCAGAATCTTTAGATTAAAGATACAGAAATAAAAATAGAATAGCCTAGCAGATCATTTTTGGCTGCTGTAACACATAATCATATTCTCTGATCCATTCTAGCTTTCTATTACTTGTTAATAGAAAATTTCAAGTTCCTTGAGTGTCTGCAAAAGGTGTCAGATTGACAGCAATTTAATTTTGAGTAACAACAGCAGAGACAGCTTCAGCACACAGTAATATTACTGATAAAAAAATATGTAAAATATTCTAAAAATGTTGGTGATGTGAAGAATCTGTTAAGACCTCAGGTTGTGTGTATACACATTTGCATTACTTACTGGAAGTAGAATTTACAAGAGAAAATTAGTGTTTGTGTATGAAACAGAGAGATGTGGAAAAAAGGAACATAAAAAAAAAAAAAAGAGTCAAATTCAGTTTGTTATATTAAAAAAACAGATTTTTTTTCTGCTAGTGGTGGGCTTTTTCCTTCACTCTGCTAAGACTTGTACTAAACAAAGCAGTCAAATATGTGTATCTATCAATACATATTGGAGTCATGCATGTATTTTACTAGTGCCTAATTACTCTGCAAGGAGAGAGGGATTTGGGTGGGATTTTTTTTTTCTTACTTGCTGTTAAAATCAATTTAAAGATTTCTTTTTTTTCCCTCTTTCTCCATTTGTTTTCTAGTACCTGTGGACTGCTAGCAAATATGCTATTAGCAGAGTACTGTGTAGCAAAAGCATATATCCAACCACACCAACAAAAAGCACTGTTTGATAGTAGCATTATTTCAGTTGAACCAAGTAAGTCTGGCAATGTTATGCACTTGTGCTGAGAACAGTAAAATTAAAGGAAAGGATGTTTGGTCAAACCATGTCATCTCTGTGACCTGCTCTATTTTTCACCTACTGCCTTTAAATTGTAGCCTCCCTCCTGACACTCTTAAGCACTGCCAGTAAACCACCAGGTTGTTTATAAGAGCACATTGTAAAGTAGTTTGTGTTGGAAAGTATGAGCTGCCCAACAACTTAATAGCATTGTGAGGTGCTGCCTGCTGGGGTGAAAATAAATTGTAAGAAAATATAGGGAGACAGGTAATGGGCACTAGCTATGCTGCACAACACTTCTCAAACTGCTGCTGAATGTGTGCCAATAGATATGGCAATAACTGTCAACAAGATTTACAATACTTTCACATTTACACAGTGAGAGTATAAAGGTTGAAAGAGTTCTCTAATTTTATTTAAAGTTTAGCGCCAACTATTTCTGGACCTACTATTTCCAGGCAACAGGGTCACAAACACCCTGCTTATCTTTCATATGTGTCAGTGGGAGGGTTTTTTATTATCATTGCAAGTCCTTGAAATTTGACGTAAGAAGAATAGCAGTAAAGCAGAGGTATATACTTAATTGTAAAATCCAAGTAGGTACAGATTTTGCCATTTATTGTATATGTTGTGATTTCTGATAACACTAAATCATACTGCCTATGTATAGCCTGAGTGGGTGGTTCCTGCAGGCAACACATTTTCTAGCTGTGCTCGTTTCTCTGGTATTGAGAAGGCACAGATTAAAGCCACTGTGTTTGCTTTGTTGTCTCCTTGGCACTGCATTCCATGCTGTAGAAATCTTCATGAGGCTAACTGAACAATTTTAAAGGTCCAGTGTGCAAGGCTCAGGAGTTGTCTCATCATCCTCCTTATCAGGATTCAGACACGTCTTTCCGCTTACGATAACCTTCAATATTTGTTAGCACTGCCAAAATAATAAAATTACGGTCTTGAGCTAAATTTTCTTTTTCTGGTTTGCACATCCTCAGTGGAACTTGTAAATACTTTCTATGTGTGTTATTTTATAATGAAAACTCTGGTTGCTAGTTAAGTAATTTCATCTCATCAGAAAGGCTTGCTTTTATTTTTCCGTGGTTTCAGCTGCCAACCATAAAGAAGCCTTCTTTAAAATACGGACTAGAGAGCTGTGGATTTGCAATAGATTACATATCATATTTGGGTGCCCTTTTTTTTTTTTTTAGTTTCTTGTGGATCTAAGATACTATTGAATTCAGGAAAAGAAGAATCCAGTAAATAATCTGAGGCTGACCAAACTATTCCTTTTATTGCTTTATATTATATCAAATGTATGAACAAATTGGCAGTTAGTGATTATTATTTATTTTTTCTGTGATAACACCCAAAGGTCTCAGACACTAGGAGCTTTATAAACACAGATCAAATGAACATTTCCTTCTTGAAGTATCAGAGACCCAAAGGATAATTTAGGTTGGAAGGAACCTTAACAGGTCATCTAGACCATCCCTCTCTGCTCAAAGCAGGTCTAATTGGACCAGGTTGCTCAAGGGCTCGTCTAGAACTTGCACTCTAAAATGTCTAAGAATTTATGATCTAAAATTCATTTGCTAAAATCTAAGGGTTTGGTTTTTGAATGCAAGATAAAGAAGTCCAATTTCGAGCTGCATGTATGTGACAGTCAGTAATTTGTTTTATTTTCATCTTTCTTATTCATTCAGTCATAACATTAGCTGATCCAGTAGTCTTATCCTAGATGCTCCTACTTCTTTCTTAGAAATAAGAGTTCTTCACTGGGGATTTGCCTTTTGGAAAAGGCCTCAGAATACCCACCCATGAGCAAAATCAGCACTGTCATGTAAAACCACAGAGGAAGTGTCACCTCTACTGGAATTGATCCTCTCATTACTTTTTCTGATCAATGTTCCCTGCCTTTTCATTTCATCTAAAGTTTGTAAACAACCTTTTTTGGCTGCTTCAGGTGGAGTCCCAGTATGTTCATCAGTTTCTTACAGACCTGATTAGCCCATTGATGGTCAACATGGAGGCACATATTGAATAGTAAGTTTGTGTTTAAAATCATTTAGAACCAATTGAATTTAGGTGAGTTCTTAAACCCATAGTATCTTCTAGAAAGCGTCCCTTCCATTTATCTGGACTCTACATATAGTTGAGAATAAAATTTTCCCCTTCTAAAGTGTTTAATGTCTGCTTATTGACCTTCTACTTTGTGTTTCTTTTGATTTCAATTCTATTTTATTGTGAGAAAGTGGTTGAAAGTTTAGAACCTCTGGATCCCAAAAAGCTTATAGACCTGTAAAAATAATGGTAAAAAGCTTCCTGGAGCGCAAATGGCATCATATTTATATTACCTTCTACAGATAGTAAAAAATTTCTCATATGTTGCCATTTTCTCTAGGCTGTGTGGAAAAAATTTATTCACAATCCAAGTTTTTTAATTTATTCAGTTAAAAATTCAAGAGTCACAGAATGTTCTGAGCTGGAAGGCATCATCAAGTCCAGCTCTGAAGTGAATGGCCTCTACAGGGATCAGACCCATGACCTTGGCATTATTAGCACCATGCCCTAACCAACTGAGCTAGTATCAGTTATTTGCCACTTTGTGAATGTTTAGAACCATTACCAAAGAACTGATAAAATGGATGATTAGGTCTTTAGAGCATGAAAAAGTTATGTTAGTAAGAAACAATCAGCAATTTTTGTTATAACATCGGAAATAATAATGTAGACACTTTGAGAATTACTGAGTAAGACGTAATCAGAAGACATTTAAAACATCAGAAAGTAATTGCTGTATAATTAATTGGAGCGATGGAGTTGATTAATCTAGCTCTGTCTGAGACAATTTATTAAACTATCATTTTCTACAGGTAAAAATCTGATAGTATTTTTCAGCTATAAAATTGCAACTCAATTATCAAAGTATATAGAGATAGTTATTTAGGTATCAATTAATGTGGAGATAAAAAATGTTTATTTTTAATATTTTCAGCCTATAGGTCCTTTTTGATAGTGAGGCACAAAGGCTTAGCTCAAATATCACTGTGATGAGGTCACTCTGTTTAAATAAGTGTCCAGGTTTGCAAAACTTTGTCTGATGAGAACCTAAGCTCTAGCTGGGTGTAAGACAGCATACTACATAATTTCTTTGCAGCAACTTGTATTTTAAAGTAAGAGTCAACCCAATATTAAAATAAAAAACAAAGGAAAAATTTCTACATTATAGACACCTACTGGAGGGAGGAAATCATGATATATACCTGCAATATATATTTTTTCAGTTTTCCAGTGTATGAATTTTGTGCTTATATGGTATCGAAAGAATTGTTTGAATACAAGGAATTAAGAGGTTGCTTTGATCAGACCTCTATGAAATAATTTCTCTTTCTTGAAGGAAATAACACTGAACATCAAATCTAACATTGCTTGCTATGATAATAATTTTAAAACAAATGTATTTATTATGATTGAAATTAAGATCATCTACTAATTACTGTGTTGAATGGTGACCCCTACTAAAACATTTCATTGTATTGCTACAGTATTGTCTCAGAATTGTGATTCCTGAATATACGAAAAGGTCAGTTTAATGAAGACAAACAAACAAGAATGATTGCAGTGCAGTATATGAAAATCCCAAATATTTTATCCCAGCTAGAAAAACTGCTGTTATATTTCTTGTATTTTATTCCCCTAATAGAGAACGCAGATGAATGACTGACAAGGCTTTCCTACCTGGGCATCTCCCTTTGGCCACACTAAAACTCCTTGGGAAGGAGTCTAAAGCAGCTTTTATTGACCCTTTGCTCTGAGCTGCTGAGGCTGGTTGCCAAGGTCTGTGTAATAAACAGAATGTTGCTGATCTTTCTTCAGACATGTTCTTACTACCTCTATTCTGAATACGAGCATTTGACATCATCTACATAACTGCATTGGTCCAGTAATATTTTTTTTTATTACTTCCTACTCACAGGTTCACCTTTATGAAGTACTGTCTACTTTGCTAAATTATTTTAATGTGTTGTGTCTTGTATTCTGAGTTGAGTTACAAAGTAGTCACATGTCAGAAAATTCATGGCAATTTGTTGGCAGTACCAGAAGAGACACAGATCAGAAGGGCTTTGACCATGTTTATCTAGGTCAGGTTTAATTTACTTTTTTATAGCCAAAGTTTTGTGGGTGAGATGGCAATTATTTGTTTGAATGATTAGATTTGACTCAGAGAGAGTCAAAGGATATGATTAGTATAAAACTAGTACTATATTTATGAATTCTTTTTTGTCTTTCTCTAGATCACATTTCTGAGTGTGACTCTTATTTTTATGATTGGAAAAATAGAAAAAGAGGTATTTTATAAAACTGATGGGGAAAAAAGTATTCTTAATGGTATATTGTCTTTTTAAACATCATCCAAAATGCTGTTAGGACTGCCTATACCAAATTGGCAATATGTCTGTTTAGTGCCTTAGAGTTCAGAAGTTACTGCTTTACAAGCTAACTAGAATATTTTATAAAATCTATTTTGAATAACTTGAAAAATATGTGGAATACTATGTCTTGTCAAAATCTGAAAAAAATCCCTAAATTGTCAGATATTTCTTGAGGGTAATATCAAGGCTTGTGTGGCTTTGAGATGACAGGTAGTTAAAGAAAATTTCTCTTGACAGTTGGCTTATGGAAAAAGATTTGTTCTACTGGGGAAATGAAAGGACTGTGTTAAAACAAAAGCTAATAGGAGAGAAGATGGCCTTTTAGCTTTAAAAGTGAAGGAACTACTTGCAAGAACTTGAAAGAGGGAGTGACATTGTGACCAGTGAATTCAAAAAATCACTAGATTCCTTTCATTGTACATGCATTAAATATCTTTTGGTCTAGGCCACATGTTTGATTTTCTTTTTTTTTTTTTTTTTTAAGGGATTTGGGGGTCTTCTTAACATATGTTCCATCATTATAGGAATCTGACAGGCCTATGAAGTTTATGACAAGTCTTGCCAATGTGAGCTGCTAGATAATTGACAAAGTGTTGCTAGATAATTGAAAAAGAAAAATCCATTTAACTAACATATATTACTTGTAGAACATGGTAGATGACACTGTTACATATCTAGCAACAAAAGGTGGCAGAGCATGTGAAGTGGCATAGCTGGGTTATTTTGGCAGGAGTATGAAGTCAGATGAGTGAGTATTTCTGCTCCTTAATAGAAAATACTTCCTGCTGTATGTTAAGACTCCAAAAAGGCATTATATACTACTAAGACATTGCTGTTGGGGTGGGTTTGCACAATGATAGTTCTGCTGCAGGATTTATGTTCTAAAGTATGTGTGTTTACAGTGGCTCTGTTTCCAATGTAATCTTGAAGACTGCCCTAATCTGAAAAGTTAATTAAACCAGTAAACAAAGTAAATCTCTTAATTCAGTGTTATGAAGCATATGTGTATTTGTTGTGCATCAGTTGAAAATTTCCCAAGTATTTAGTAAACACCTGCGCAATCAAAGGATACTTACTAATGAGTATAGTAGCCTACACTCATGTGTGTAACGACTTATAAATGTAAACATTGGTTCCCAGTAGTCTCTATTAATGCAGTCTTCTTAGTAATGTAGATTTTGTGCATTAAACCAACTACATCTAGAGATCACCCAACTTCATCTGTCAATGGCTACTTTTTCTCTTCTTTGACTTCCCTGACCTCCCACAGCAGCTGTTTGTGCAGTGATTATCATCTAGTGGAGAATACTGCTGTAAAACAAGCTTACATTT
Source organism: Empidonax traillii (assembly GCF_003031625.1). NCBI lineage: Eukaryota > Metazoa > Chordata > Aves > Passeriformes > Tyrannidae > Empidonax > Empidonax traillii. Next base: position 1,035,035 of record NW_020955228.1, on the reverse strand, counting down.
TCAAAATAGGCATGTTAATTTAGAGTATACTTTAATTTTAAAAGAATAAATTTGAAATTTGGAGAGAAGGTTGAGAAAAAGAAATTATTTTAAAGCAATTGTTTACTTTATTATGGTATTTATATATCCCCATTTCACCCACCCATAATAAAATACTTTCTAATTGGCACGAGTTCAACCTGCTCAGAATTGGTACATGAATACAGAACTGCATAGCTAACAGTTTCATTTAGAGGACCACACACAGTTGTTGCACATGTGAGGGAAGCAAGCTGACAGATGTCCACATCCCCTGGCTCTAAGAATAATAATAACCCTCCAACCTAACAGGCTGCAAGCAGGAAAGGCTCTCGGAGCACTGTCACCTTTTCCCCCCACTGAGAACCAAGTACATTCCTGCAACTTTTTACATGGTTTTTCCCTAGTCCAGAGATAGAAGCTACGTATGTGAGTGGCTTATAATAAAAATCCCCTTAGGAGAGGGGATTAATTTGTGTTTCTTTGTTATACAAAAATAGTGTCACTTTTCTCTAAAATAATAATACCTTGAAGTCATCTCAGTCTCCTGGAGGCAAGAATAAAAAGTGGATATTCTTCCACAACACGAGGAAGACTGATGTGATAGTTCAGTAATCATCTGGAATTAGTAGGTAAAGTACTTGTTTGCCCTCCACCCTGCTTCACAGAAGACCTGATTTATTTTGCCCCACATGTAGTCTGCACCAAGATCTCGAGGTGTTTTTGAAAGTTTGAATTTCAGTAAGAAGGCTCTAATTTTTGATTCTTCTGGTTGCAGAAAATTATCTGACTGAAACAGAAAGATTCAAAAATTAGAAGGAAAAAAATACAGAATTATGTTTCTTTTGAGAAAAAAAAATCTCCTGGCTATAGGATATTATTATAAGTTACAATAAGTTATAACTGCCTGAAACTATTTTTGCCACTCATTATAAGGAAAAATAGCAAAAGCAGAATTCAGGTATTTGTAAGAGAAGCAATACATTATTTACTCCTAAAATTTCCTAAACTCAAAAGTTAAAAATACTGTCGTAATTGAAAGTTAAGAACATCTAAAAACTGTGTGCTTTTACCTGAGGTGTTCCTTCAATTTTTCCCTGACATGCTGAGTAGATGTTGAAGTCTGCATCATTGCATGAGATACTCAGAAAGAAATGTTTGTATAGGAAGAGTCATGGTCTTTTAATTAGAGACTCTGTTAACACTAATATCAGAGCCATCAGCAACTCCATCCATGCAGTGTCAGCAGTAATTAGCACTGAATATATAGGCCTCTACTCAGGAAGAATTGCTGAATGTATGATTTAACGGCACTTTAAGTGCTCCTACACAATCCCACACAATAACATTTTTAATATAAACTACAAGTGTCTAAAAAGGAGTTGCTGTTTAAGTCTAGATCCTAGCTTACTCTGTGCTAACCTTCGCAAGAATAGACCAGAGTTAGGGGGAATACTGAAGGTGTGAGACATATGAACAGTATAATGCAGCAGCAAATTTCATTTGACAGGAAAATTTTTGTCCTGGCACTTTTCGTCAAGGTGTTGATGTAAGAGTGCTTCAGTGGACTCATTTCTGACTTGCAGTGCAGCTTCAGTTACTGTAATGGAGGCTTAAATCCTCTATGGTGAAGAATCTTGCAAGTTTAGTATCACAAGTTACTTGGACTAACTTGATTACAAAGATTTATACCAACCTATTCTTCAAAAGTGGGTGTTTCCCCTTCAGTGCTAAATACATCTCTGCAAAATTTGTTTACGCGGTCATTGGTATTCAAATCTGAGTTTCTTCTTAAACCAAAATCCTCCATCTTCTTAATAGCATGCAGAACGTAGTCCTAAAACCACAAAGAGGGTAAATTCATTTTTATTTCATTTTTAAATAATGGAGCCTTTATGCATTCTGAAATGAACCTCCTGCCTTCAGCTGGAGATTTCTTCTCTTCCCTCAGTCAGGGGGTTTTGGGTGCAGAAAGCTCACTGAAATATGGGTGAAAATTGTAAATAATTAAAAAAAATACCATACATTCTAAAATCTCCTGCTCCTTGCTGAATTTGTTTTGGCATGCAGAGACACTAATGCACCTGTGGAGAGAATGTTCTTGGTAATGGATGACATCTGGTTTGAAGATGAAAGTGGAATGTCAGTAGACATAGTTAAGGGAATGACAGTGGTAAGAGCCAATCTTGCTGCTAACTGCAAAAAGGTCTCTGAACAACTCTTTGAAACACACACAGCTTCCTCAGAAAACTCTGCATATATATCTAAAATATCTGCAAACTGCTTACAGATATGTTAAAAAAAAAAAAAAAACACAACTTTTTTTGTTAGAAAAATCTGGCTTAAATTTCTAAGATGTTTTAGAAGCAGTCTTGAAACAAACTTTCATTTCCAGTAGTGTATAGAACAACAGCACATCTGTTCATACAGGCAAAGTTCTGCAATCTGTATCATTTCTCATTTAGACAAAAGTAAGGATAAACCTTCTTGAGATTTTTTGATAATTTTTGAAATTTTTTGTTCTATATTAAATTTAGCTACAGTAAATCTAAAGTTGTTCAGCCTTATGTAGCCTTAATCTCTGTTGGATTATTGCATATATGATTAAATACATGCATAGTCCACTTAAAATTAGCTTGTTGATGAGCTTTGAAAGTCTTGATTAAAATTTGTTTAATAGTTTGACCGAAAATTAAGATGTGAAGCCAGGTTAATACTTAACTCTTACAAAAATTCTTTAATTCCCTAGCTGGAAATTTCTCAGACATCATCCTGTCTTTGTACAGGTACTGATATTCAAAGACAGGACATGATTTGTATATGTGTACTTAAATGCATAGGAATCAAATAATTATTTATCTCTGCTTCTAAAGATCCTTCCTGAAAGGAACAGGTCCTAATTTGCACTCATTTTTACTGCATGCCTTATTGTTAGAAGTAAATCCAAAATCCATATACTTCCATTCATTTTTATAGTGAATGCCATGTAGTTCTTTTAGAAAGCAAGTAGAAAATACTTAGACTACTTTGTTGTATGTGATTGACAGTTCTTTCCTACCACCTGCCTTCAAGAGCAAGCAAAGATCTCTTCCTAATTACACTTCAAATTCTGTGTAAGACCTAGGTAGAGAAAGGCTGTAAAAAAAAGTAATAGTGGAAATTGAAGAAGACAAGTAGACCTTTTTAATTGTACAGTCTAGATCTTGCAAACCTTGGCATAGAAATCAGTTCTCATGTTCATCACACCTTTCAACAGTAACTGCACCATGTCTGCCCAACCAGAGCATGGCTCCTCTTGTGCTCCTGAGATAGCTGTTTGAAGTAGATCAAATGTATAAGATTATAGTCATGTCTGTTATTCAGACTCACTTATAGTCATGAATAACTGGAATTAATTATCTACAAGAATATTGCCCTCAGAAACCTATATGCTAACCTATAGTTGATGAAAAAGATGTCCCAATAGCCCACTCACCAATGCAGCTGTGATAGGACAATCTAAAGGGGGCAGAAGATAAACCTGAAGGGTTTTGCTGTGGTAATCCTTCTTCCTGCTGTCTACCAGTTTCCTTAATGTGTCAATATTTTGTTTACCTTTGTGTGACCATGCTCTGAAGGGAATGCTAATAAAGTCTCCAGATGCTAAAATCGTTCTGAGTTACTTCTGTGTGTGGGAGTCAATATGACTCAAACCAGGTGAGAGACTTGTTTGAATGAGTCCATGACAGATTCTGATTTTCCAGCAGCTGTCCCAGAAATTCCTGCCCTCACAGCTGTTTGTATGCACCCCTACACTGAAGACAGGCCACGAGGAGCAGATGGGGACTGAAGCAACTGTAGCTGGGGTAGCCAGACCGATTAGAACAGCATCTCACACCTTCACTGTACAGTGGATCAATATGCTGCAGAGCTCCTTGGTAATGACTAAGAGTTTTTGATGGCTGTGTTTTTAAAGATATGTTCCTCCTGCTGTAAGATCAAGAGATTCTCTTCTGTTTCCAAAAGCAGCAAATCTCTGTGATCCTTTGTAAAGATATTTCTTTTTTAATAGAAAATGGTAAGTATGGCCAAGGTATATATATTCAAAGTCACTGTGGTTTTTGTTCCTACAGCTATGTATATATAGATGTAGCAATGCTAATATGATTTAGTAAAAGAAATGTATTTTAGGACCAACAGTGATAATGAGAAAAGTATTATGTGAAGGTGGAAGTGAACATGAGTTTCTTCCTCTCTTATCTACAGCAGTGTCAATATATAATTTGTGTGACCTAGCATGTGAAATATTTGAAAATATAAGACCCAATATACCTGTGAAACATTCAGCATTCCAAAGGAGTTCAGAGCAGAAATAGCATTACATAAGTGACTATTTTTTCAGTGGAGATATGTTTTTTAATATCATTACTAACAGACAAATAAAATATTTGCAAGTTTATTTGTCTGCATCTGGAAGGCTATACTCACTTATTCAAGTAGGCCAAGAGCCCTCAATTCTTTGGACTAGGGGAGACTAAGAAGTTGTATTTGAGTGCTAGCAAATTGAATCATTCAACAGCATTTATTATTTTGTCCCCTTATTAAGTGCAAAAAGTATAAAGCATAGTAAGCAGGTACAGATCATAAATTGAATTATTTATGCTATTCATAACCTTTTTAGTAACAGGCAGATTTCCAACACAGTGATTTACAGGTGTTGTTCGAGAAACCTAATCAAAGTATCTCTTGTTTTGAGTAAGCCTCTGTACAAACAAACAATGAATAGGCTGTTTTGTTTAGTTTAGCTATTTTTTTTTTTTTTATTCAAAGGAAACTTAGATGCTGGCTATATAAATATACATCTTTGGTTTTAAGGAAAAAAGTATTTTAAGGGTCAGAAACTTCCAGCCCCTTAACAACCAATTTGTGATAATAATGGTCAAATTTCAGAGTATTAATGAGGCTTCTAATATCAGTCAGGAAATTAGATATTAATAGTGGGCCTGAATCTAACCCAGTAAAATATTCCCGAGCTTTGAAAGCATTCACATTCTGACCTGAATAGGAGAGAAACACTTGTGTCGCCATGCGAACAGTCCAGCTAAGTCACTTTTGTACAGGACAGCCTGCACATGCAGCCCAATATTTCAGGTATGCCCCAAAGTAAACTCTTTCCACATCTGACTTCTGTTGACAAAGCAAAGCTGGTAACTTTCCAGATGTTTTCAGACCAGTGTGCCTGCGAGGGAGGACAAGTGGAAAGGGCTCTTTCTGCACAAAACACATACTTGAAAACCACCTAAACTGAACCGGTAACTGAAACAGTATTGTGTGTTTAGTCATGGAAGATATTCATATAACAAAACGAAAAACTATGCTTTCCTGAAGCCACTGTGAATGAACTTGTGCGTCAAACAATTTGATTTGTGAGTTTCTCCTTTATTTTCTATCAAAGGCTGCAGCCCATTCTCATTTTCATGATAGCATCTCATTTTTATTAGTTTACAGAGACTCCAATACATAAAATCCTCAAGGGTGATAGTAGACTTGAGTTTAGTAGTAGTTATAAAATATACTGGATATAACTATTTCCAGTAATTGAATACATTACCTTTGTCTTTGGGTTCCAAAAGAAGTCTTAAGAAAACTGTTTTCCTACGGGCTATGCTTTGCTTTCACCAGTCTCTAAGCTGGTCATATAAAGTAGCTTTCTTTCACATCTTAACACTTTACAGTAAAAACAATTATAATTTTTGTCTGTTGTTTAAATGATAGAGCCCCTAATTCTCAGTATATAAAGCTGTATTCCTTCTCCAAAATAAGATGAAACCGTTTGGGGAAAATGTGTTTGTTTGAAAAGTGCGTGGAAGAATAGAGAGTGAAAGACTTGATCCAGATCCAAGTGTAACATGTGGTGCTCTCCTGGGGCTTTTGACTGAAGGAAAATATAGCATGATTATAAGAACAAGCAAAATTCAGGTTGCACTTTGACAGAATCAGTTGTGTTTCATGCTCTCAGATGAAAAACCGTTCTGCCACAAAGCACCGATCACTCTTCCCGTTCAAATTAATTCATAAGAGACTCATGATCAATATTCCTCTTTAGTTTGTATTACGTACTATACCTCCATACCAGTCTGATTTAACTGGATCAAGTTTAGCAAAAACCAGAATGATTATCCATTTATACCAACAATCTGAATAACTGGCAGAATTCTAACCCTGAGCCTTGTTTTATTTTTCTCACATGCATAACATTCAGTGATCTAGATCCAAACTACATTTTCCACCTGATTTAATATGATGGGATATGCGATAGATATTAGCAGACAGGAGAGAATGTGTAGAAGATGAATGTCAGGAAATTTAGAAAACAAGCCCCCCTCCCCCATAAGACTTGATTTTTTTATGTGTTCTTCAGCAATTTTGACAGATTCTCTCCTAGTTTTTGCATCCCTAGTAGTCTTCCATATTGGTAAACAAGGTATTTTAAGAAGTTGTGTGGTTTTTGTTGTGTATCAGGAAGGAACTTGCTCTAGTAACAGTTTGGCTTTTCCACTGTCGGTATTTCTGTATCAAACATGAGTAGTGAAGTTAATACATAAGACGTTTGGATATAATATTTAGTATGTTTGAGTTTAGGTCAACATGTTGGTCACCTCACTTTGCCAGTGATACAATGTGGAAAAAAAGCTATAGAGATCTACTACATGTGAAAGGGATGTGAATTTTGCTGATAGATTTTATGCCCACTGAAGAAAGGTAAAGTCTTCAAAATCCCAAATTTCAGGTTCTTGATGTTTTGGTTGGTTGGCTGGTTGTTGTTGTTGGGGTTGTTTGTTTGTTTGTTTGTTCTTGTTTTCAACACTAGCTTTTTCTTTGTCTTATGCAGAAAATACGAAAGTTTTGAAGATTGATCCATACCTGTGGTCATGTGAAGGAGAATACACCCAGTTTTAGATGTGATATGTTGGGCTCCATTATGTGGAAATTACTTAAAACATTACTTATTTTAGTTAAGAAGATCAAGAATTTTCAGTTTACTCATTGTTTGATGAGAAATGCTTTCATTAGGTTGACTAGACCAGGATTACCAGTGAGAAGGACTATGAAAAACAGTCCTTTCTGCTTTTCAGAATTTTCTCTGTAAACAAGGTTCAGATTCAGGAAACACAAAAACAGTCTGACCACATGAGCAAGTGGCAGGAACAAGCATGTACTCCTGTTTGCACAGTACCTATTTTACCCCTGCCCTGGCTCTGAATAGCATTCTGTGGCCTTGGAAATTCAGATGAGAAATAACCACAGTTTATCTTCTTTCAAATCTTTGGTGTAAAGAATATTAAACTCTGTTCACCTGAGTGTAGAATTAAGAAGAAACTAAGCATTATGCGAAACATTAGATTGCAGAAGTCTTTGGAGATCATTTCTAGGAACAAATGACATTTCCACTGCCTAACTTAGGTATTGATGTTAGGCTGCTGTACACTGCTTATTGCCTCTTGCATGTAATTACTTTTTGGAAAAGGTGATCGTAGGGACACACATCTCCTCATTTAGATATTTCATTTAGGTACCTAACTGTGGGAAGCCTGTTCATATCTACCCACAGTTCCCAGGTGGCTGTTCTGGTATATCACAATGGTTTGATATATAATGCTACCAAAAGTATAAAGGCATTGGAGCTGTGGACTAAATATGCAGACAGTCTTTCTTTAGTAGTTCTTACTTGGTCAACTTTCTTTGGACAAAAATAATTTATTAAATTATTTTTAAATTCAACAGCCTTCTACTGAAAAAGAGGATTCCTTTGTTCTAATAATGACACTGTGACAGCAAACTCTTCTCCCATCTAGTGAGATTCTTCCATACCTGCTAGTATTACTCTGCTTCATCAAAAAATAGTTATTAAACAGTAAATCAGCAATGGAACAAGGAAAAATTTGTATGAAAATACTTAATGAAAGCTATTCACTGTATATATAAGGCAAAGTATGCCTTAATCATAACCCTGTTAGGTGCTAACATTTAGTCTAACAACAATGAAGTGTTTCAATAATACCAGGATATTATATTGGTTGTGTTTCCACTAGGGAATTACTAAACTTAGCTGAGAAGGACTCTATGCCCACTTTTACATGAGCTGCAAGCTCACTGGTTTTTTTTGGTGGATATGGTGTTAAGAGTAAGCAGGGATGTTGTAAACTGAAGTCAACGTTTATGAGCCCCTACCACATGAGGCCTGATAATGCAGGCCCTTCATTTAGGGAATGGGAAAACTCTAAAACTGCTTTGAAATTTGTAATAGCTGAAAACATCAGCCTTGTACAGATTCCATGTTTCTGTTTGTCCTTTGACTGATCATTAGATTAGTTTAACTTTGAACCTACAAACATAAAACAGTAGGTAAAAAGTAACATGTTGCACTTTTTCCATAATAAAATTATGATTAAAGACTGTTCACCTGGGAAAATTCAAATATTCCTCATAAATACAATAGCACTTCAAAGAGGAACTAATGATATAGTTTATGAATTTTAATTTCTGTTTTAAAAGTCAGCAAGTGCACTTTCTATAAATGTAAACCATCTGTTGGCACCTTCTAAAAGACCAGAATTCAGTTCATCCAAGTATGAATTATTTATTTAGAATTTTTTCCCTAAGTAAACTCTATGTTTTCTTTCTTTCCTCTCTACCATAATAAACCACAATTCTATGTCATGTGAAGTTTCAAAATCAACACATTCATAATGGTGACATACACAATGTGAAATGTTTTGAATTAGTATTTTATCATAACGGTAGTGGAGAGTAGTTTCCTTTTTTTACTATGGAAGCGTATTTTGTAATGTGTCAATTTACACTGCTTTTAAAGGACATTTTTAGCTTCAAGTAGCATTAATTTTGGGTAAAGAGTAAGGCAATGGTGGAGTTGCTATTGTAATTCTATCACAATGCCTTGGAGAAGTATATTGCTTATGTAAGTCTCTATAAGCTTAATGTAAGCATATATCTGTGTAGATTTGATGATCAATTTAATAAGAGCTAAACTGTAGGAATACACTTCCAATATGCATTTATATTGAAACAGAGGGCTGTTGGTGACTCTATTTGGTAGGAATTCTTAGCAAAGCGCAGCTCTAGACCCTAAAGAAACTGTGGCTGGCACTTGATAGTTTTCATGACACTTCTATCTCACGTGGTTTATTTATTTATTTACTTCCTGGCAGCTGTTCTTGATGAGATATATTTGGAGACTAGGGAGAGGAAGCAGAAACAGATGATCTATCTTGTTGCACTTTGCTAATTAGAACAATTCCCAGTGACCTCCATCTGCATAGTTTCAATTTTTCCTTTGAATCATGAATCAACAAACATTTTTTTCTATTTGATAGCCCACTGTTCCTTGTGAACAAATAGCACGTTAGCCTTGTCTTTATTTTCTTTTCGAAAAGAACCTATTTGCAAGGAATTGACATTTATTGCAATGCTACTTGCATTTGTTTGGCAGAAGCAATGACCACATCATGAAACTTAAACAAGTTTTGTCACAGCACAATGGATTCTAACAGGCAGTAGTATAACTGCTTTTAAAAATCACCCTTATTTCCATTAGAGCTTTGGACCTGTCATTCAGGGCCTATCACATTCAGTCTCCAACCATTTCCTGTCTTTGCTAAAGTTACTCAGTTGCTATTATTTTGCCGTTCTTTTACTAGATTATTGTGAAGATGTTTCTTTCACTGCTGTTAATTGAAGTATGCAAAAGGAGGGTGGGTTATGCTGGAAACAGAGATCAGTAAAAATTCCTTTTGGATGGAATTACGTTTCCTCATCACCGGCTTCCAAAATCTATGTGCCCCTTAGCAGTGGTTTCTTCGTAAATCCTGTTTTATTTAATACTAGGTGTCTTCTTATTTCTTTCCTGTTTTGTATCAGTACAAAAGTTGAACTGAGGTGTGATGGGCAGTGGCTCTTACTGATTGCATATTGTGGTGTGATGAGTTTCCTATGTCTGCAGACACCTTGTGTTTTCAGGATCACTCAGGGAGTGCTTGGGAAATGAGAACTCATAAGTAAGCGCTTTGAGACTCATACCAGGTCACCATCTGGGACTGCCCATTTCTGTCCATTTGTTGTAGTGAGGACCTGGAGTGACAAACTGACTTCAGGCAGTAAGTGCCTAAATGCAACTGAAATGAAGGTGCATTTCTCCTCCCCAGCTGCCCCCTCTCCATCCCCTACCTGGACATTTTTTATTTCCTGAAATAATATATATATGTTTTAAATAATTCAGAGTTGTTCATTCTCTAAGTTCTTAAAGTACTTTTGAAATTTTTTTTTCCAAGCAAACATATTTTTAAAAATAAGAGCCTTTTTGGTGTGATTTCAGTTTCAAACCAGATTCAATCCAATGTAGATCTTGTTTTGGTAAGTTGTGTGTGTCCTAAGCTTTAAGAACACTCCCTTGTTACATTATTTTCAATTTACATTCACTGGATTTGCAGTACTAAATGTTCTCATAAATACTTGTGTCAGTTTCTCAGGTTGTGAGACCCCATCAATTCATTAATGTAATTTATATGTTGAACAAGCTTTGTAGTTAGAGATCCATTATGAACATAAAACCTGAAACTTCCTTTAAATACATATTATAAAAAATTATTTAAATAAGATTTTCAATGAAAAAATCAATACAGTAATTTTTACTTTCTTACTCATGCAAGTAATCCCCCCCCCCATTATTAGTTATATGATATGACAGATTTGCCAGAATCAAAATAAAATGTTTCAATGTTATTAAGGCAAATTATTTCCATTAGTTTAGAATAAATTTTGTAAGAATTTTAAGAAACTTTCAACATTTTGAATTTTTATTCCAAAAACACTGGAAACATTCTTACCTACATGATGGAATTATAAACTGGCTACTAGCTTTTCGGTCTCTTCTCATTTTGGATTTGGACTCAAACTGGTAAAATTTTTATTTCTTTCACCTGACAGTTATGTAGTTTTTGTCTTTGCTAACATGCTTTGAGACCACATTTGCACAGCAGAGCAATCTTTTAGATCAAGTAAATGAGAGAATGACTCAAATTCTGTTCTGTTAATTGGTGTGAGTAGTTTTACTTATTTCAGTATAACTGTTCAGTGAGTAACAAAGACAAGCCAGCAAGCACAGGGATTAAATAGCTTTTATTTAAGCCATTTTGATCTTTCTTTGTTATTTCATTCTCCTGCCCATTCCTCTGGAGAAGAAACCAAGTTGTTGGGGAAAGAGATTCACAGTTTGAATTTTAAGAAATTATTCCATGTCATATATATATATAGCAACCACTGAAACAAAATTCAGTATAATGTGCATCCTGGTTACACGGGTTCAGTACATCATTTAGATGGGAAGAATGCTCTTCGCCCCACCTGAATTCAAGCCTGCCTTCCTGAGATAGCAACAGAACTTTGTGCACCTGCAGTGGTACGTATTTGTCAGGATAACACATGCCTTCTGCTTTCACCTCTCTGCTTGCCCAGAGATGCTGCTGGCTGACGCAGAGGGCTGTGGGCCAGCAGAGCCGGAGCTCTGCTGTGTCTGCTTTGGGGGGAACATGGAGCATGTTTTCTCATGAGAGCTCTGTGTACAGTGGCATCTGCTATTATCCTAATCAAGTACCTACATAAGGTTGGAGGCAGCTTCCCAGTGCTATACAGGCGTTTAACTTAAACATTTATCATTACACTATAGCAACTGTGTGAGGCCAACATCTCTCAGTCTAGTTGGCTCAGGGGCTTGTTTTGTAACACTCTCAGAGCTGCCAGCGCTCAAGACATTTGGTGTTTTTCTTCAGTCCCCAAACCATTGTGTCACGTGATGCAGTAAGAATATCTTTCATTTTATTATAAAAAAAAAAAATAAAAAAAAAAAGAGAGAAAGAAAGCCAAAAGAACAAAAAAAAGTCTGAAAAATGAAAGAACATTTTTAGCCTCTGTGAACACAAAGGAACACTTGGAAATATTTCTTTCATCACACCTAAACCTGAATAAAAGGACTCTTCTTCCAAGCTATTTGTTTGTGTTTTTAAGAAAGTCTCATTTCGAGGGGGCAGAAGGATGATTTCTTGAACAACTGAGGATGTGTGTTCTACACTGGAGATACATTAGGTGTTCTTGGGATGCAGCCAGAATACTTTTTCTTCTGTTTATTGAAGAGCTTTCATGTCTTTGGGTATGAGGTCTCCTTAAAATTTACTGTCACTGACATTTCTATTGAATTTAGAAGGTCTAACTTCATATTCAAACATTATTATTATTGATTTGGGAAGTCATAAGAGGAGTAGTTATATTTTAGGTATTAGCACTCTTCTAAGGTCACCAATTACATTTTATGGTGAATAGTTTTCCTCCATTCTGTTAGTGATGTAAGTTTTGAGTAGCCATAAGTTATTTTCTAAAGGTTTATTTCACATTTTAAGACATCAGTGGCTCTGGAATTCTGGTGAAAGCCTGATCTAGATTGCCTAGAATAGGTGCTTGATAGGTGTCTGCCTTTTTTGAAGTAGTAACCGATGCCTAAACAGAAAACGTGGGCACTGCAGATTTTACCCTTGGTTCTGAGTGGACAGCATCCAACTCCACAAATACAGCCAGACATTTTGGCCAGTAATCTGTACTGTGGAAGGATAAACATATTGAGCATGTAGCCTGGATTCTCTCTCCTCTGACATGGTCTGGAGATCACTGCTAGGGCAGCATAAGAACTGCTTCTTACAGGTGTGTTGGCTTGGATGATTTATTTAGCTTTATGTCCAAATCAGGATTGCTCAGTAATTTACAGAAATATCATTTGTAGAAGATGGAGTCAAAATTTGTAGCCACCAGAGACTAGTAATAGTGAAGTAAAATTATGTCAGCCTGCAGGCAGGTCACTGACTGAGTTAAACGAAATCTATTTAGTTTCTTGCCTACTCTGAACTGAAGAATGTAGATTTACCTTGCACTTGGGCTTTTATGTAAATGTGTGTTTACAAAAGTTCAATAATCTGCTGCAATTTTTTATATTTTTCTGTCGTATTGTATCACAGCTGCTGCTAGTACAACACCCTACCACACAGTATTTTATTTCCTTTTTTTCCTTACTTTTTACAGTGCTTTTGAAGAAGAGCATTTAACACTCTCTTTCTCAAATATATGCTTTAGACTTCTCATCCTTTGTAAGTTTTGTATGTGTGATGCCGTGTCGTTGTTCTCTCAGACAATTAGTGAGTTTATTTTTCCTTTAACATTTTCTGAGACTAGAGAATTGGCTTGTGCAATAAGGTTTCCAATTCAATAAATAAATATATGCACATTCAGCTTAAAAATATTTTTTCTAAGAACATTTCTCACCAAAGTAGTGATTTTTTTTAGGATGGAAAGCACAAGAATCCAAGGAGAGTAACTGCTTTGTAATCAAACTATGTCACTCACTCATTTATCCAGTTCTTTCTCTGAATAGCTATCCTGGCTGCTTGACAGAGGTGGCAAAAATTCCCTCAAGATAAATATGAATACCTGAGAAGGAAGATTCTTCCTTACCTCAAGCAAATTATGGTTGCTTTATATGTCTTGAGGCAAAAAGTCTCTATTGCCCCTGAAACTGCAATCATAGCTCAATTAATATTTCTATTTATCTTATTTATTAGAAATTGCTTCAGAATCCTTCTTTACTCACTCCTCCCATATAATTTTGTGCTGTGGGTTCAATAGTTTATTTCATAAAGTTATTTCATAAGGAAGCTGGTGCTTATTTTGAATTATTTTTTAACTTTTTCTTCTTTAAGTTCTCTTTGAGTGTTTCCATTTTCTTGCATTATAAAACAGTATATCAGCCTAGTTAGGAAGCTGTGAAGTCTTGTATTTGGAGGAAAAGCTGAGATGAGAACTGATGATGACAGAGAAAATAGGACAAAATTGTGCTGATGTTCATATGAAAAAGATTTATAGTAGGCTGAAGCATCTCTTTTGGGCTTAGTGATGTTTATGTAAATTTCCCTTAAATCACTTTTTTGCATGGAAAATTATAGGTGAAAAGGTAAAAAAGGACAGCCTTTGTAAGGTGATCTCAAAGACTTTGTTGTCCTGTTTGGAGGAGCTCTATTTTGTTGCCTTCTCAGAGAAAAGCCAGATACCCTGTAAAGTATTTCTTATTCCTTGACACCAGAAATCTGTTATGATTCCTACATCTTGGATCCCAGGCGTTTCTCATCTGTCATGCCTTTGAGCCCAAAACTTTCTAGCTGACAATTTTGAATGTTACTTTTCTCTGGCATCAGCAATAACCTTGTCTAAGCTGTAAAAGCTTGGGTTCAAGCTACGTTTTATTTTATGTTCTCATACCCTTTCTTGGCTTGATTGCTTATATAAGTTTAAAAAAACCCAGCAAGATGGAAACAAAAGCTGCAAAAATTATATGAAAAGGATGCAGTGGCTGCTGTGCTGTTACGCTGTTGATGAATAACAGACTAGTATGTAAACAGGTGCAAGTCAAAGATGTATGCTAAATGGATGAGGGGAAGCAAACAAGAAGAAAAGTTAGGAAAATAGGATTTGGGAATATTTTATTCTTTTTCTGGGAAAATATTGTGCCAGTGGCATGGCAGATCTTTGTGGTGCAGTCAAACAGAATTTCAGAAGAACCTTTCTGCTTTGGGCATACATTAAAAAAAAAAAAAAAAAAAAAAGATAAAATCTGCACATGCACTTCCTGAACTTTTTTGGTGGGGGTTCATCAGATTTGTAGTCCTAGGTTATTGCTAGACCAAACAAGGTTCTGCTTTGTGAACTCTGACAAATAAAAATATCTGAAAGAATCATGTCTGTAGTGAAAGTGAAAGCCATTATCTTATGTTTTCATAACTAAAGCATTGTTTAATTCAAATTTAGTACCATCACCAAAACATGAAAGAAAATAGAGGGAAGACACAGAAAGAGAAGGCAGACAAAGGAAAAATACTTACAGAGAAAATATGCAGAAAAATAACATTCTGGCATTGAAGAACTGAGGTGTGTGTTATTTCTATCATGTTAGTTTTGTTAATGTTGACTATAAACAAATTGATAGGGATCACTTGCAGTGTTTTGAGTTACATAGGATTCAGAAGAGATTAAGCTGTTGACCTGCATGCCATTTGGGAACTATCCCCTAACCTCAGGCAGAGGGGACTGAAAGTCATACTAACCCCTAACACAAGGATAAGATGGTGCAATATCTTGTTTTAAGTAACTTCGGTGTAAGGAAAAAGTGGTTTGAATTGCTCAGACTTTTAAGCCTTATATTGTTTCTTTCAGCTAAGGACTTCCAGACTGGGAACATTCATCTAAGTAGGCACAGAGCATGACAGCAGAAATATTCCCTTGTCAAAAGATATACTGCTGTGTGTCTGTTCTTCATAATCTTAATCTCTTCTCTCCAGTCTGTAGAACTCTGTGCTGTGTTAATTCTGGAATAGTTTGTAGCTCTTTCTATAAATCTCATGAGTACTCTGCTTTTGTACTGGGAAGGGCTAGCAGCTGATTGATAAATATGCCCTCGGTAGTATAATATTCAGTTATTTTTCAATAATAAATTGTATAATTTAATAATTTTATATTTATCTTTATTGTCACAGTAGATTTTCCACAATGTTAAGAAATAAACTTTTTTTTTTTATTTTGAAAAGAATTGTCCTCTGATGGGCATGTTGAGATTTGAACAATTAAAATCCCATTTTAATGATTTCTTACTGTCATAATTGGAGTTGGAGAAGCATAGCAGCATTTGCTGTAGTGTTTCTACGTAGGTTCATTTCAGACTGAAAAGAACGGTGCACAGTCATTCAGGGGCCATAGGTAAAATTAATCGACTCAGCATATTTGTCACCTTAATAATTTTGACACCAAGTTTTTATAAAATTAGCACCAATGTAAATTTAATGGGACTGACACTATAAAAGAAAAATAAAACAGGCATTCCAGAAACATTTCTGTGCAATTTAGGCACATCTCTCATGTTTACTGTCATAAAATTTTATGACTGCATAGAGCAGTCAAATTATCTACAGGAAGCTAAAAATTAATAAATACCTCTTTAAGTATGCAAAAATAGATTAGGTGTTTTCAGAAGAAGTGAGAGCAGTGTTAGACAAAGGAATCTACTGTCACACATGCACATATCCATCCAATTCTGAACCAGTGGAGATTTTGCTGTTGTCTGAAGAAGGTGCTGAATCAGAACTATAATCTAAATAAATACTTCAGTCATACAGTTTTATCTTTTTGTGGATCTTCTTCATTGTAAGAAGAATACAAAAAGGTAGGATGACCATGAAGCCTGAGGTGTCAGTGATGGGCTGGACGCTCCCAGTGCTTCCAGATGGCATAGAGAGAGCAGCAGAACGTGCAGTCAGCTGGTCACAGGAAACCTGTAGGTCTTCTGGCCTCTCTTTTAGTCTCTGTATAGGCTAGGAGAACATCCTCTCTGTTCTATCCTGCTGCACCATGAACTTAGGGCATAAATATGACTTGTGTGCCTTTTAATTTAGATTGTTCATAGTAACAGAGATTCATATAGGATAGTGTAATCCTTTCTCAAGGATTTTGAATAACATTGTCTTTAGGATCACTGTTTTCTCCTTGAAAAAAGTTAGTAGAACTTGGCTCATTAGCTGACCTAGCTTAGCCTAGCTGCATGATTCCTGTATGATCACATAAAACCCCAGAATCACAGAGCACAGGCAATCTTAGACTTGTGCTGTCCTCAGGTTTGACATTTCAACAGTGGAGACTCACAGAACCTGGATAAACTAAGTGGGCTAGTATTAAATCTGTTTTCAGACAAACTGATTTTTACCACCTTGGGTCTACCCATGAATACAATGACTAAGTTGAAAATTTCAGTAATTTTCTTCACCCTTCTTAGTGGGACAGTATAGATGTTATTGACTTCTAGTTTTTGAACACAACTCCTGCTTCCCATTCCAACTTGAACATCCTACCAATTCAGGGGTGTTAGAAGGGAGTACCAGGGCTTCAGCCAGGACGCTGTTACAGAGGTGAATTTAGTGCCTTTTTTTCCTTTCCTGATAACTGATCAGTAGTTGTGCATTAACTT
The DNA here is from genome assembly GCF_003031625.1 of Empidonax traillii. Classification (NCBI taxonomy): domain Eukaryota; kingdom Metazoa; phylum Chordata; class Aves; order Passeriformes; family Tyrannidae; genus Empidonax; species Empidonax traillii. Next base: position 1,017,913 of record NW_020955228.1, on the reverse strand, counting down.
TCAGGCAGTGGTTTTCCTTTGATTATTTTTCTTAAGCACAAAAAACATCTCTTGTGATTACAAACAAAACACAAAATCTGAATCAGAAATTCCCCAGGTGTCTTATGCTTTCTTAATATTTTATGGTAATTATGACAATTTTTTTAATTATGGAGATTATACACCTCTTTTAAAGTGGCATAAATATTCTGAAATATTGTGAAATGAAACAGAAAAGCAGCCTACTGTCATAATATGAACTGTGCAGACAGAAAAGGGATACTCTATTCAGAATCTGGCTTTGTGATCTGATTTGCTGCAAATTTTTCAACTTGAAAGAAAAAAAAGGTTTGCATTCTCAAGTTTTTAATATATTTCTTAAACTATTCTCCCAGAGTAAGGGGGAAAAAGTAGCTAAATAATTAGTAGCTAAATAATTAGTGGTTTCTAGACTTGCAGTTTGACAGTATGATTCATCTTGTGCATTGGGAATAGAAATTTGCACAAAGACACATATCCAGTGTCTGGAAAGATCTTGACTCCATCTTCTTTGCATCTCCCTTTCAAATATCTGTGCCCATTAATAAGAGCCCCCCAAGCCTTCTTTCCACAGGCTAGACAGTCTCAGCTCTCTCAGCGTTTCCTCATAGGAGAGATGTTCCTGATGCTTAATCATCTGGATGGTCCTGCATTGGACACTCTCCAGTGTGTCCATGTCTCTCTTGCACTGAGGAGCTCAAAACTGGACCCAGGACTCCAGGCACAGCCTAGCCATCTTCTGATGAAGAACCCCAGGTGCTTTTCTGCCAAGCTGCTTTCAGCAGGGTAGCCCCTCCATGTACAGGTGCCTGGTGTTGTTCCTCTCCAAGTGCAGGACTTTGTACTTTGCCCTGATGAATTTCATGAGGTAATTTCACAGCTCCTTTGTTGTGGTTTATGAAGGCTTCTCAGCACCTGAACAAAGGATTCATGTTCTCTCATGGTGTGTCTAACAAGGGGACCTTGCATGGTTATAGACCCATATACAGCTTTCTACTTAGGCTACCCTAAAAGCAATACCTAGGAAGTGGAAAGTGATAAATAGCCCAGGCTTGTAGTATTTGCAAAATAAAATTAGCAACCAGGAAGGGGCATCAGGGCTTTTTCTGGAGACTTATTTCTAAGGTGATAGTTAGTCTCAGAAAGTGAACACCATATCCCAAAGGATTAGTGGCCCTAAACTTCTCTGACATGATGGGGTCAACATCCTTGGCTACATTTATGGCTGTAAATTAAACAGGGCAAAGCTTCAAGCCCTAGCACATGCTTATTACAAAGACTACTGCCTGGTGGAAACTAACTTTCCTAGATAATGTCTGGGTACAGGCCAGGGACTGTTCCCAGTAGGCGGTACTGACAAAGCCATACTGTTATCTGGGACGAGAGATTTAACTGTATGGAAGGAAGCCATTCTGTGCCAGTTAGCCTCAGGGCCAGAAAACCTGACCTTGTTTAGTTTAGCATTACAGACAGAATACTTTGATTGGAAGGCAAAAGGAGGGTAAGACAAAATGCAGAGAACACAAGCAGTTGATCCATGGGTACAGGAGGAGGCATCATACCGAGTATTCTCAAATGAAATGTTGAGACCTACTTGTGCAGATAATATGTGTTCTCAGATGATCCAGTAATGCACAGATGTAGTGTCTTAATGGTCACTTAAGCATGGCCTCAAATCCTACAAATTGTCTCTTTAAAAGATCCTTCCACCGTTTGGAAAGCCTAAAAATTAACACGAGGACAGCTTCCAACTCCTTAAAGCAGAAGGGGATCATCTGGTTTGTATGTACATACAAATAATAGAACAACAGAATAACAGAATAACAGTACATACAAATAACAGAACTATGAATAATGGGATTAAATTCTACCAAGAGATTCAGATAAACTAGAAAAACTTGGTAGTGAGAATGAGGAGCTAGGAAAAAGGCTGCCTGGGGAGGTGAGGGAGGATTTGTCAGAGCAAAGCTATGAGAATGACTGAGTGACATAGGGGCACCTGCAAGTCTCTGCTTTTTTTTTTTTTTTTTTTTTTTTTTTTTTTTTTTTTTTTTTTTTTTTTTTTTTTTTTTTTTTTTTTTTTTTTTTTTTTTTTTTTTTTTTTTTTTTTTTTTTTTTTTTTTTTTTTTTTTTACATCTGTATTGGTAATTTTTAAGATTTGTTGTAAAAGTTTTGGTTGCAAGGGAGCATCAGATTTCTCCTGCTGTTGTTGCTCGAAAACTGCATCTTTAAACAATACAGTGCCGACTACCTAAGGTACAGTTCTGTAGCCCAAGGAGACTCTATCAGGTAGCTCTCCAGTGGAACCTGTGTGAAGGCAAACCTAATTTTACACCAAGAGGGAATATCCATGCTGTTGGTTATACCATGCATCTCCAAAAACATACATTTCTTTAATGGAGATTGGCCCTATTCAATTCTGCTTTACTTCCCTTCCAGTTGAAGCCCTGTGTAAGAAAACAGTGGGTAGTGTCAAGCCAGTGCACTGAAAGGAGTAAAGAAGAGGTGCAAAACAAATAATAATTATATAATTTGTTTCCTACATTTACACATTTCCTGCCCTAATTTGTTAATAGTTTTTCCATTGTGGATCATTGATGTATCTTCTGGTTTTTAAGAGTTATCTTCTGCTTTCTTTAGGAAGTAACAATTCTCATTCAGAGGGCAGGACCTCTCAGTGTAGGCATTAACTATTATAAGCTCAGTGTAGTTCTAGAAAGTTATTTGTGTTACTAATCACAGCCCAAAGGCAGTTTCTAGACTATTTATATTAGATTTAGTGTCTTTCCATATTAGAGATTTCAGTTTTTACTAAAAAAAAAATGAGATTAAAAATTCACTATCATAACAGGCAGATCCCTATGACTTCTACAACAATCTCTGGTATTAAAATGATAATAGTTGCATTTTATGAATTAATTCAAATCATGTGGCAGTAGACAGCGACTAGCTTTGCCAGAGCTATAGAGCAACAACTTAGCCTTTATCCCTCAATGTTGTTAGCCTCCTTATTTACTTCCTTTAAATTGAGGAAATAATCAATAATACAGGCTGCAGCTGTTTCTGTCCCTTTGTCTGCCAGCCAATCAGTTTCAGTTGCAAAATCAAAATCAAAAAGAAGCCTGCAGTCATGGAATTAGTGAAACCCAGAGACTTATGACATAATATGTAAGTCTCTAAGCTTTTAAAACTAGAAATTCTGCAGTGAGAGCTAGGTAAGTCCTTATACGTCTCTGCCTTCTTTCTCCGTTCATGGAAATGTACATACACCTACATATGAATACACATACCCATATTTATGTGGTTTTTGCTATATCAAGCTAATGTACATACTATTTGAAAGATTGTTTGGGTGTGCTTTTTTGTTTTCTTTTGTTGTTCCCTGTTTGTTTTTTTTAATTTTTACAACTTCAAAAGGATGTCTAGAGATGTAGATAATGTATAAAGGAGAAATATTTGAATATTGGATTTCCAAATGAAAACTTCCAAAGCAGAGTTGCATGACAGGATCTGTATGTTGGACAATTTTAGAATGAAATCATTGGAACTTAAACCATATATTCATGCAGATATAGTTATCCACCTATTCTGGTCAGACATAATAGTTCTAAGTTCCAAGTTCTATAACCTCACTATTAATTATGCTAAGCTGGGACCACTTACGTTCTTTTAATATATTCAACTT
>NW_020955228.1:850888-1014188 GCF_003031625.1 Empidonax traillii | reverse complement strand
AAAAAGGCTGCCTGGGGAGGTGAGGGAGGATTTGTCAGAGCAAAGCTATGAGAATGACTGAGTGACATAGGGGCACCTGCAAGTCTCTGCTTTTTTTTTTTTTTTTTTTTTTTTTTTTTTTTTTTTTTTTTTTTTTTTTTTTTTTTTTTTTTTTTTTTTTTTTTTTTTTTTTTTTTTTTTTTTTTTTTTAACATCTGTATTGGTAATTTTTAAGATTTGTTGTAAAAGTTTTGGTTGCAAGGGAGCATCAGATTTCTCCTGCTGTTGTTGCTCGAAAACTGCATCTTTAAACAATACAGTGCCAGCTACCTAAGGTACAGTTCTGTAGCCCAAGGAGACTCTATCAGGTAGCTCTCCAGTGGAACCTGTGTGAAGACAAACCTAATTTTACACCAAGAGGGAATATCCATGCTGTTGGTTATACCATGCATCTCCAAAAACATACATTTCTTTAATGGAGATTGGCCCTATTCAATTCTGCTTTACTTCCCTTCCAGTTGAAGCCCTGTGTAAGAAAACAGTGGCTAGTGTCAAGCCAGTGCACTGAAAGGAGTAAAGAAGAGGTGCAAAACAAATAATAATTATATAATTCGTTTCCTACATTTACACATTTCCTGCCCTAATTTGTTAGTAGTTTTTCCATTGTGGATCATTGATGTATCTTCTGGTTTTTAAGAGTTATCTTCTGCTTTCTTTAGGAAGTAACAATTCTCATTCAGAGGGCAGGACCTCTCAGTGTAGGCATTAACTATTATAAGCTCAGTGTAGTTCTAGAAAGTTATTTGTTTTACTAATCACAGCCCAAAGGCAGTTTCTAGACTATTTATATTAGATTTAGTGTCTTTCCATATTAGAGATTTCAGTTTTTACTAAAAAAAAATGAGATTAAAAATTCACTATCATAACAGGCAGATCCCTATGACTTCTACAACAATCTCTGGTATTAAAATGATAATAGTTGCATTTTATGAATTAATTCAAATCATGTGGCAGTAGACAGTGACTAGCTTTGCCAGAGCTATAGAGCAACAACTTAGCCTTTATCCCTCAATGTTGTTAGCCTCCTTATTTACTTCCTTTAAATTGAGGAAATAATCAATAATACAGGCTGCAGCTGTTTCTGTCCCTTTGTCTACCAGCCAATCAGTTTCAGTTGCAAAATCAAAATCAAAAAGAAGCCTGCAGTCATGGAATTAGTGAAACCCAGAGACTTATGACATAATATATACAGTCTCTAAGCTTTTAAAACTAGAAATTCTGCAGTGAGAGCTAGGTAAGTCCTTATACGTCTCTGCCTTCTTTCTCCGTTCATGGAAATGTACATATACCCACATATGAATACACATACCCATATTTATGTGGTTTTTGCTATATCAAGCTAATGTACATACTATTTGAAAGATTGTTTGGGTGTGCTTTTTTGTTTTCTTTTGTTGTTCCCTGTTTGTTTGTTTTAATTTTTACAACTTCAAAAGGATGTCTAGAGATGTAGATAATGTATAAAGGAGAAATATTTGAATATTGGATTTCCAAATGAAAACTTCCAAAGCAGACTTGCATGACAGGATCTGTATGTTGGACAATTTTAGAATGAAATCATTGGAACTTAAACCATATATTCATGCAGATATAGTTATCCACCTATTCTGGTCAGACATAATAGTTCTAAGTTCCAAGTTCTATAACCTCACTATTAATTATGCTAAGCTGGGACCACTTACGTTCTTTTAATATATTCAACTTAATTTTGGAGACTGGGTGGTTTTTTTCCTTCTAACGTTGCGCTGCTCACCTGTAAGTTGAAAGATTATACTTACGAGCACAGTCATAAAAAGGACTGGTTCCTGGTTGTAATACTAAAGGGTAATACTGGAATAGGTTTTTATGGAGGTTCTCAGAACCTGAAATAGAGGCAAAGGGGCAGCCAGGATTCCCTAGATATTAAGGTGTGGTTAAATTCAGCAGGCTGAAGGAGAAGTAAATTGATGGCTTATATGTCTTCATTAAAGTAGTTTCATAAGAGGGAATGTTCTCATTCCCTATGTGCTTTGTTTCCTAATACAATTCAGTCTGAGATAGACTGCCTTCTAAAATGAAAATCTTGGTTCCTAATTAGGACAGTATTTTAACGAAAACATCGATAGCATACCCAAATCCAAGAAATCTGAATTGCATGCCTTGTTGTTCCTTTACCAGAGCTCACAGAACAGCTTTAGTGGTCATTTATGGTGTGCTTCTCTGAAAGACAGAACAGAGAAATCTGTGCTATAAAAGCTGCTCTGAAAGCATTCCTGTCTCCCAGCAATGCAGTGTAACGGTGTTCGGGAAGCTCAGATCTGTACCGGGGGGAGCCATGAATCCCACCAATGCCTGTACAAAGTTAAACCACATGAACTCTGCTGTTACCTGATTTTCTATTGAGTAAAGAGAGAGCAGGTGAAATGGCAATATTCAACTGTTCTTAAAAATTATTTTCAGAGATCTGAAAGTGAAAATCTAGTGCCTTTTTTTTTCCCCCTAGCAGAACTAACAATATTCTTTCTAAAATCTTTGTCCTTACGGGAGCATGGTTCCATACGTTATAAGCAATTTAAAATTACAAGTTGTTAAAATAAAAAATAGTATATGAACATTTGTGACTTAATTCACCATGATTCAGTTAATCTTTATGCAAATATTGAAGTTGGAAATCCTCAATATAGAAGCTAAATAGTTCTGAATGTTAGTGTTGTGTGAAAAATGGCATGGAAAAATGGGTTATTGTTAAAGTCCTTTTTTTGTGTGTGTGTGTGAATTGTGTTCTCTTGAATAAATTTCTAGGAAAAGATCTTTTTCTTTAGGGTCAGAAAAGGAGTGAAAATATCATGACAAATTAGTAATATCAAATTATTTATTGAAAAAATTACAGAAATTATAATACTATATTATGAAGTCTAGAGAATTGAGGGAAATTATTTAAAATACTAAGTTTAAACAAATGTGAAGACGAACAATGTTCATAATATTTTCAGAAAAGTGTGAGCTACCAAAAATACTTTTGTGTAGCAAAATAAAAATAAAAAAATCAAGCAGTGGGAATCCTATGAAATAGAAAAACTACATAATCCAGAAATTTGGGGATTGCTGTCACTTGTGTGGCTATCAGTGTTTAAGCTCTTTTAGCCTTTTTTATAGTATTCCTTGAGAAATTTCATTACACTATCTTATGAATTTATTGTAGGTGCAATTTAATGTAGCATATGATAATATTACAGGTACTTTATTCCTGCTGAGTTTATGGGCTGGACGTCTTTCCAGCAAAGTGCTGTACCCTCTATGGGGATAGTATAGGGAGCCTCAGAGACACTCTTATTATTGTCGGTGTACTCTGCTGTATCCATCACTGTTATTCTTGTAACTTTGCCTGTTGCAGCACTAAAAAAACAGGTTCTTTTCCCATTTCCAAAGACATAACCTACTCTGACTGGAATTGTGTCTTTTACCATGAGTATAACCTTCTGTTACATTACAGACCTTTAACACTTTACCACTGTTTCAGAAATGTTTGACTTGTGTTGGAGATTTATGTTTCAAAGTCATCAAGATGACATTATGTTATGTTATTCTTCTAGCCAGGTTATTTGGAGTTGGGTGCTTTTTGTTTGTTTGTTTGTTAAGTTATATGCACTGATTTGTGCAGAAATTTCAAAAGGTGATACGATAAAAGTACATGTTTCAACTTTTTAGTTTGGGTAGAACAAAAACTAATAAAAATTAAAACCTGTGGAGCAAATGCAGAGTTCCTGACCAAAACCACACATGACCCAATTGAGGTTTGGTCAGCCAAGCTAGCAAAGCAATAGCTGAGTTAAATCTGAGCCAGATTCCTCTTTTAATGTATACATGTCCGATACTTAATGTAGCCAAAATTCTAGGAACTAAGGTCCTTTAATCCCCCATGATGTTTGCTAAATGACCCCTTGTAAGTTTGATTTCTCCCTGGGGGAGAAGAGGTGGAGGGGAGCACTCACATACATACATGCACAATCTAATTCTACAATTGCAAATGCAAGCTTATTTAAGCAAATCAGGAAGGGAGATCTGGCATGTTGATTATTTTAATTGAATTGTTTCCCTGGATCAGTCAAGAGATCAGAGCTTGTTTATTTCTTTTTCTCAAATGTTTTTCTTTATGCAAGTGTAGTATGAGTATTTATGCTTTTAATTCTTCTCTGCCCCTCTTTTACCTTACTTTTCTTTGGGGGAACAATTTCTCTTATTCTTTCCCCTGTAAAACTATATAGTCTACTGCAAAAGCTTCCTTTTACCAGGTTTCCATCCCTATTAAATGTCTGCTCTTTAAAAACAGAGGTTTGTACACTGTAATTTAGAACATATTATTATATGTCTTATTGATTTTTATTTATTTGCTTACTATAGGTATTTTGTATATGGATTTACACATGCTTTTTCTCCTGAACACGTGATGCAAATCAATTTGGGAAGAGAAAAATTTTATACTAACACGGCATGTAGAACTTCTTTATTCTTTACTGGGCCCAAAGCACAGCATTAGTAAATAGTACATATTATACACAGGAGCAGCATAAAATATGTGATTTTTATGTTACTACTTTGAAGTGACATAAAAACTGGTTTACTGCCCGCTACCAGAGGATAATATTTTCGAGCATGACTCTTTCCTTGGATTAATGCAATTTATTGTTTTCATTCAGTATTTGCTGGATGTCTGGGCTTTTTTCCACTATGAGGTGCAATGTTCTTTCAGATCAGCAGAGTATTATACTGTCCCTGTTAAAGAACAATTAAGTGTTTTTCTTATTCTACCACAAGTTTATAATCTAGCTACAGAAATTCCCAAGGTCAAAAGATGATATTCAGGAGTCTGAAGGACAAACAACATATTTTAAATCTCATCCTAGCGTTCAGTTTGTAAAAGTGTAATAGGCACATATCTTTGATAATTTAGGAACTATTGAATTTTCAAGATTGGGCTTGAGGCAATGAAATTAAGTAGGATGCAGCATAACAGTTCACTGTGCATTGTGACATTTGGTAAGATCTGCAGGAGAAAGTTCTGTTAAATCAATTTAATATCAATTTAATACTAGTATTAATAAATAGACTAGATCCCAGTAATCTAAATACAACTTAACTTTTGATTGAAGTGCCTAAAATCCATCTAAACCACAGACAAAGATCATACTTTTAACTTCTACCACTGTTTAACCCTTCCAGGAACTGAAATGCTTTAGGCACTGCTCAGTTGCCTGAAACTACCTGCTTGGTTAGATACAGATAACAGCTGTAACTTCTAGCATTAATCTGGAGAGAGAGAAGTGTGCTTCCTACCTCAAGCTCTGTTGCGACTCAGTTTGGACAGGGAGATACCAAAGTTCCATACTAATCAAGAGCACAGATAACTCTTTCTGGTCCTTTACTTTTTCACTATGGACTGGTAGGTAGGGGCCTCATCCAGGAAAGATGTCTGGATACTGTTCTCTCACTTTGCATGTAGCTGAATCCATATTCCAGTTTTCAGGAATACTTTTGCTTGCTTTCCTCCTAATCCCATGACAATTATTGTTGTTCTCACATGCTATGTCCCCCAACATGCTATGAAAATTGGTGGGCAATCTTCTGTAGGGCTTAAAACAAGGGTGTCACCTACTACCAGGAGCTGATCATTAAGTACTGCTACTGTGGCTATAATTCTTTTTCCTAATAAGAGGAATTATTGATTCATCAGTGCTCATCTTGTGATGTGGTTAAAGTAATCAGATCCTAAGTGAAAGGGAGTGTTTGACACTTGCTTCTTCCCTATGCAGCCAATGAAGAGAGACCTAATGGAGGTAGGTCTCTATGAGACAGGGAACTTGGGTGTGTGTCTGTAGAGGGGTTGGATACACTCAGCTCCTTCCTCCTTCAGCATCCCTTGAACAGAGGGGCTAGCATTTAGATGCAATGGATTGCAATATGTGATAATAGTGAATAAATCAGTTACGTCTAAACAAAATTAAAATATGCTGTGTTTTAAAAGGAGATACTGTGACATTAAAAGAATCAGCGTGCCAGTATCAAGTAAGCAGTGTTAGTAAGAGGTGGCAGGACATGGAACATGGCATAGAATGAATGATACAATAATAAAGGCACAACAGATGGCTGTTCTGGTACTAGGAGTACCAGCGTGGTTCTCCATAAGCTGAGAAAATGAAGGAATTTACAAGAAATAAGAAAAAAAGGAAAAGATTATTAAGTATATGTTATGAATCTTGCTAGAGCAAGATAGTAGGCCAGAAAATACTTGCACTTTCCAGAGGAGGTGAAAGGTGGTAATATAAGAAATCTGAACTAAATAGTAGACTATAAAAAAGGTAATGTAGACTTTACTATAGGAAATTGTCATTGTTATCAAGGGTTTGGGTTGGGATTTGTTTGGTCATTCTGAATCCTTTTAGCCTGTTTTTTGCCCTGTAAATTAGGGCTACAGTTGCATGTTTGGTGCTTCGGAAAGTATTGGTACTATTCGGATTATTTCCTTGAGAGTAATTTATGGGCATGGAAGGAGAGGGGAAGGGGATAGTAAGTGTTCCAAATTCCCTTGTTTGTTGGCAAATATGGCTGTATCAGCTAACTAGGAGTAATCTTAGATGGCAAAGCCCTGCATCAATATCCATTTAACATGTGTTGGTATTCACCAAGTAGCACAGAATCTGCAGTTTTTTGGAAATATTCATCAAGATTTGCTTTGACGGTTTTGCAGGGGTTTTTTCTTGTCCTTCCTCACCGTGTCTTCAGGTTTGGTTTTTTTCAGTGTGTATATATAGAGGAGCAGTGAGTTAACTTGATGACAGTAATTTACAGTTAGTGACAAGGAAGTAAAACAATACCAAAAAACCCAAAATATATACACAAATCAGTGGGGACAGATGATGTTCAGTCAAGGGTTCTTAAATAACTGTCAGAATAGGTTGTGAATCCACTAGCCATAATTCTGACATGTCATTAGAACAGGTGATGTACCAGGGGTCTGAAGAAGAGCAAATGGTTTGCCAATTAGTTGTAAACTGGCAGATTGGACCACCTGGTCCAGCTGTATCTAAAATGTATTTCCCTTAAAGTTTTCCTTCCAGATCTTTATTCCTAGGCTACTGGGTTCACAGTTTGTAACAAGAGAAATAAGTGAAAACACAGAAAAGGAAAGAATACACAAACAAAAACAAGCTCCACAAGCCTGATTTGGTCTTTAAACCTTGTTGTATAGTTGCTACTTGTGAAGCTTGCTCTCTTCAGGGTTTTTTTTTTTCATTTTCAAAGGATCTTTTTATACCTTTTCTGACTTATTTGTGAGCCTCGGCTGTGCTTTCAGCACAGAATCAATTTGGAGGGATTTAAAAATATAAATGGTTGAAAAGACACTAGTATCAATGATCACTTTTGGCCATCACCCAAAAGCAAAAAGCTAAATAAAATGCCTTCAGTTCTTAAATAAGAAGGCAATAAGTATGGAAAGTATTCTTGTAACTGTTCCTTTTCAAATACTATATGTAATTTGTTTCCACAAGCAAGTGTTAACACTCATACTTTCAGGTCTTAAGTTGGAGTATCTTACACCAAATGTGGATTTAGGTTGTAACAGTCACAATTTGGTTAAAACTGAAGATAGTTGGATAAAGAAATATTATGAGATATTTAATGTTAAAATTTTTGAAACATTACAGTTAAATGTTTGTCTATTAATTCTTATGGGTTTTTCCAATGTTTAAGACTGTTTTACATACTTCTAAAAGATATATTTAATTTGATATGGAAAAAAACTGTGTTGTAATGAAAAAAAGTTGTAATAAGCCAAACATAATGTGTAGACTCATCAATTTTTCTTCTATGGTATGAAAATAAAAATTCAATGTTGGTCCAATATCCTCCTATACCTATTCAAGTATATACTTTAAAATGACCAGATAGAGATTTCTGTTTATCTGTGAAAACCACAAAATATTATGGCAAACAGTTAAATAGACTTTTAATTTCTTATCATCATGTATACAAGAAACTATATGGAGGGGTATATAAACAGTATTTTATATAAGTGCTAATTGAATACAGGGGGATTTTTTTATTTCTTCTCTTTTAAATTACAGAAGTTGTCATTTTACATGCTTTGTGTATGGCGAAAAGCCATTTAAAAAAAAAAAAAGAGTCTGGATGTCTGAGCAGCTGATGTTTGTAGCAAGAGGAAGAGCAAGGACAGGCTTAATTCTGCAACCAGTGCTCACATTGAGTAACATCTGTTCATGTGAATAGTCCTATTGAGCTGCAGGCACACTCACAAGCTCAGAGAAAAGCCATGCTACTGTATGCAAGCGGCTTTATGATGGTCAGCCTAGAAGGAGATCATTGGCATTGTTCAAATGAGCAAGGGCTAGTCAGCTTGAAAAACATGTGAAGCCTGAATGCCCAAGTAATAACTGAATTTAAGGGTTTTCCTTTATACTGTGAATTTCTTTCATAACTGTCCTCATTCATGCCTATTAAAATCCCCATGGATGGAAAAATAGTTGTGAACAGTAAGCTGGCATTTTCAAGAAGGCTGAGTGATTGAGCTAAAGTGAGGAACACTTCTCAGCTCAGCCAAGGAAAATACAAAGTTAATCATCAGTCTGTTCTGGGGTGGAATTTCTGCTGAACTGGGGAGGTAGCACTGCTCAGTGATATTGCCTAGTGCGCACACTCTCTTTGCCAAACCTCCCTTGGGAGTCAGCAGTGTGATGCAAAGCATGTAGTTTACATCTTAATCTCATAGATTAATAGTAGCTTTTTTTTTTTTTTATCGTCTCCTCTTGCTTATTGTTTATGTATATTCCAGTACCTTCTAAGGAGCCTAATCAGACAGTAGAGTTACAGGGAACAGAGTACTACACAAACAAAAAAAGTGATCCATGCCCTGGAGAACTTTGCAATCTGCTTGGTGTTTTGTTGATGATCATGACTGATCATTGATTTCACATGTGAAACCTGGGTATGGAAAATTTCGTAAGAATGTGTATAAACTAAGGTTTTCCCGTTCCTATGAGATCCAAAAGAATCCAGAACTATAGCAACTGTAGTAGTTCTTTTAATTCAATAGCTACAATTGGACCAGGGTTGTAGTTGAGATATGGTGCCTTTCCTAAAGTCACATAGCAGTTATATAAATGAACTGAATGGAATTCAAAATCCCTGACTTTTCTCCCTGTGTCTTTGTCACTCTGTGATTAATATATAGATAAAAATAAAATGAAAGTGTTTAAGCAATGATGTCTTACACAACTCATTTGATATTGCATCCATTTAGGAAGTTAAGACACCAAACACATGGTGGTTATTTTATTCCCACAGAACTGGCAGGCTTTGGAGCAGATCCCAAATAAAGATCTATACTTCATATTATTAGCAGTAGTCCTGATTCCTATGATACAACCTCAAAATATGGTCCTAGTTTGTGAAACAGGAAAAGCAATAGGCAGTCTTTGCCTTAGCCTTTACAGCTGAAATATTGCAGCAAGAAAATCTGTGTGATGGGGGCTCAGCAAAATGTAATTTCAGTTTTAGATCAATTTTTGACCAACGGCTTTTGCCAATTACAAGATTAAAAATGTAATTGAAAATAATTTACAAGAAGTAGGATTAGACAAGCATAACATTTATATAAAATGTTTATTGTATATGGATGTGAAAAATTCTGTAAATTTACTTTTATTTAGTATTTACACTGAACATAAAAATTAAGTTAAAAGGAGAACTGAAGGCTACAGAGTTAGACCTGAACATAGAACACAAAAACAAAGAACATAAGAACAAAGAACTTTGAACATAAAACATAGAAACTTCCAATATTCAGACAGTCAAACCTTAATTCAGTCCTCATGTGAAGACCAGTTTTCTGGACTTCATATAGTGTTGTACATTGTATTTTCCGTGGTAAGTGCCATGAACTTCAGTGTGTAAACTGTACTTTGATGGTATAAAGAACTGTTTAAGCACTGGGAATTAGCCTTGGCAATGTCATATTCCAGGATATTTTGGAAGAAAATGTATGATGGAGAAAAAATATCTCAAAACTTAGCAATTAACTGTTTTCCCTTAGTGCTCTCCTTTTATCTTCCTCTTTGGTTTTGTTTGTTTTTCAGGCTGTAACCAAAATAGCATTAATTAATTTTGTTTTATTCTGAGAGGATACTTTTCCATTTATTGAACAGATTTAGAACTGAGTCCAGTTCTCATTGTATCTGAATACAAGTTGAGTCAAATTTTGTTGAACTTTCTCTATGCTTTCTATTGAGAGAACATTTTTTCTTAGAGTGATATTGTTTGATTTTTTTTCCTTGCATAAATCAGGATCAGACATCTTGGGTTTTTCCATATATTAGCTGTATAAGGATGTTTCTGCTCTTGCTTGTTTATTTATTTTTTTTTATATATCTCTTGAATTTAACAATGTTTCTATTAATTAAAATACCTGGAATGTTCAGTTGGTTTTGCAACAGCTTGGGGTTTTTACAAATTCAAAAATAAGTAAAACAAATATAACACAAGCCCCTGAATTTTAAGCTCAGATTGACTTGGCAGTTCCCTTTATATTAACTGTATACATACTAGTTTCTTACAAGTAGTCAAAACACTAATGTTTTTACTTGTACTTTTAAAGCCTTTTTAACTGAACATTGCCAGAAATTACAAGAAGCTGATAACTGCCATACTGTTACAGATGTTTCAGCTTCTGAAGTAAGAACTCAAACAATATTTTCAAGAACATTGATATTTTTAGCATTTTGAAACTCTAGTGACCATTATTGGCTGTGAGAAATTAGATACCTTAAAAGTAGCAAATGGTAGCTTTTACAGTTATTAAATAAAGGTTTGATTCGTGTGGGTTGATGGCAAAATTACAGCATGTTTAACTCAACTCTTGAAATATGATTAACATAAGCTGATATTGTAGTTAAATATTTAGGTGATGCACACGACATTTTTTTTTCTCATGGATTCCTGATATTTTTGTCATTTTCTGGAAATATCACAGTTTCTATCACACATACCTATAAACCTGGAAGAACTCTCTTTTCCTTTAATTTTTCCTATTCATATAGGGGAGGATTAAAATGATGCTAAATTTTTTATAAGTCTAGTATCAATAAATGAATATTTAATGAAAGAGAAAACAGGCATACAGAAACTGGTTTCAATAGCTATGAACAGGTTTTCGTTTAGTGCATGGCACACTTACCTAGCATTCTCAAATCAAAGAAATTAGTTATGTTATGAAAAGAGGACTATGACTACTGATGCTTTATACAGTACTTTTTCTCTATATAATCCATCAGTTGTGAGGTGTTCTTTCACAACTCCTAGAGCATTGTTACTTTTCATTTTAGTCAGCCAAAGCAGCTGGGTCTTTATAGCTGCAAAATGCTTGCTTACGGCCAACTGCTGTTCTCTACACCATTTTTCATCACTAACAAATATTTTATTTTTCACTATTACTCCACGCTTGTCGTAACTTGTTGAGGGGCAATGCTGTAACATGTATCCAATTAATCAATGACTCCTTTGTCTCTTCTGACCTGATTTCTCCCATGAGGTATGCTTAGGAAGGTGTTCTGCACTCTGCAGAAGGTCCTGCAGACTGGCAAATGGATCTGTGCAGACACAAAAATACATCTGTAGAATTCCAGCAATAGGATGATCTCCTTAGACCTTGACACATTTGTGGTAGTAGATTGAAGTAATTGGTTGGCCAAAATCATTCTAAAGATATTTTGAAGTGTGCCTGAGATGTCTTCTGACAGGGACATTTGATACACTTTTGAAATGTCTCCTGAATAACCACAGCCATTGGGTTTATTTTAACCGTCAGCCGTATGGTTTGTAATCTGTTGCTGCAGATCTTTCAGGACCCCCAGGCTGTGATCTCATCCTCAGGGCAATGACTCTGATGAGTCTGTGTTGTTACCCTTGTCTAGCAATAATAATAACAATGCGTACAAGAAATATAGATGAACCATATGGACATATGCATCTGATACTGTGTGATTGTGCAAGTTCATCAGGTTCATGACAGTCTATCACTAGACATGAGACTGCTTGGGAATCCCAGGTCCTGCAGACGGGAAAAAAATCATAGCACAGCATCAGAGCTCAGAAATTGAATGAAGTGAGTTTTGCTAATGTATAGCAATACTTGTTTATGAAAGATATTTTAAAGCAACCACCCAATTATTTCATTTATTTAGAATTGCAACATGCTTTTACCAGATGGTGTTTCATATCAGGTCAAAAAATAACGAAGAAATTTGGCATTAGAACTAAGTAACAAGAAAAGATGAGTGACTAGGGATTTAACATTTTTTATAGATTTTCTTTTTTTTTTTTTTCCTAAAATCAAGCTTTTATAATGCTTTTTGAGTCTCTTCCCTGTGGATTTATTTGTATTTACTTCATTTTGTCACACCTTATTAGAAGTTACAAAAGATAATTTACAGTGTGGTGAAACAAATGCCCAATTCTTAGAGAAGTGTAGACTTAAATAATTTGTCCTTTCCTTTTTTAGAGTATTTCTTAGGCATATTCAAGAGGTTTTATCAGTGGCTGGGGATGGAAGAAGGTACATACATTCCATCAAAGCTCTTTATGTCCTGTTTTACTATTGGCGATGTTTTGTTCCTGTCTTGAATAGAAATGTAGGTTTTGTTAGCAGTGCTGGACAAATAAAACCTGGGGAGCTGTGGTTCAGACTCATTAGCAGTGCATCAACACGAGTAGATTTTGTTATCCCAGAATACAAGAACTATTCTTATATATATATGTATATTTTTTCCTTTTTACCCTCCTCTACAGTCCTTGGAACAGTCTCAGCTGTCATTGGTGTCACTGTAGTAGCAAACAGGCCATTGACTTCGACTTGAACTAACATGGCTACGCTGGTAGTTTTTATAAGTTTTCAGCTTTAAACAACAATTGATTCCTGAAATATTTGCCTAATTAAGAAATACAAGAGCCTGAGACAATTCAGTTAGTCTTAATCTCAATGGACTCTGTTTGAATCTCAAATATTCCAAAGATAATTATGTTTGGACTTCAGTGAGTATGTCACAAGTGCCAGGTTTTGCGTTTCCTACTCATCATTTCAGACAGCTGTCTCATTCTTTCAAGTGTTTAAATTTTCTACCAAATGTTACCAATATTTCTACGATTCAGGTATGTCACTTGAAATAAAAATTTTCTTTTTATTTTGAAGAATTAATTTAAAAAGTGACTTCACGTGAAAATGTAGTATCTCCCAGAGGAATGGATATTCTCAGAGAAGTGAGAAGTTTTAGTCCAACTTTAATATTTTAGAGAGGAAAACTTTCTCTATGGGCATTTGATCCACATTAAATAGATCAAAGGTACAGTCTTCCTTTAATGGTTCTCTTTTTTTTCAGGTTAAAATGCTCATTTTCCTCAACCATACATTTAGAAATTACTAGTG
This sequence comes from Empidonax traillii, assembly GCF_003031625.1. NCBI lineage: Eukaryota > Metazoa > Chordata > Aves > Passeriformes > Tyrannidae > Empidonax > Empidonax traillii. The sequence continues at coordinate 1,000,678 of NW_020955228.1, read as the reverse complement.
ACTCTGGCTTTATGCTTCTATGACAAGCAAGACCCAAATGAAAAAAAAAATAAAGCCCTGTGGCTAAGATACAGGAAATGAAGAATTGCAACCTGTCTTTTGCTATGCTGGAATCTAAAGCCAGATGTATAATACAAATACTCTAGTGGAATATGAAGGTAAAAGAAGAGATAATCTGATGTATACAGATGCTAGCAGTCAAAACCACTCAAGCTGTACTGAAATGTCCTTTGCACCTGGCACTGGAGGTGTTAGCCATGCCAGTTCAGTTCCCCCAACACAGACAGATGTTCTTGTTGTACCACTTCTTGCGTGTAACATTTAGGTTTCTGTTTAGCTTGGCATGGCACACATAAATACTGTACTCCAAAGGCCACCCATTTATTAGTGCACCTGCATTTTTACTTTCTTTAATTCCCTTTGTATATTGCATTCCTCTTGTGCTACTGATCCTAGTGTAAAGTAGTGTTATGGAAAAGAAAATGCAGCTAGCATTACAATGCATGAATTACAAGGATCAAAAATACTTTTCAAAATCAATCATACATTATATTTTACAAGTAAGGCTGAATTTTCAGATGCCTCAAATATGTAAATTCAAGCTTGCTTGTTGTACACCTTATTTATGTTGCTTTAGAATTAGTATTCTGAAAGCATATACCATAAAGTAGTTACCATAGCAATAGGCCTGTATAAACAGAGCACCTAAGAGTTGTGCTTGAAACATGGATGTAGTCCTTTTGACATTACTTAATATTCATGCTTAAATGATTTGTTGGGCAGAGACCAAAATTAAAGTCCTTTAAAAATTTATCTCAGAATTTTGTTGAATGTAGCCTAGAAGGTAAAAACTGCTTTGGCCCCAGTGCCTAGAAAAAAAATTTAAACAAAGATATATATTATAAATATGAATTAGTGAAGTTAGAAAGTTTCATGAATTCAGATGCAAGGACTGCTATTCGGAGTAGAATTGTCATATTCATGTTTAGCGTAGTCCAGTCTGAAAATAACTAACATGTATGTTTTCACATAACTCTGATCTCATTATCTGTTTCTCATGTACTTTCTCTTACTATCTGTCCTTCAGAAAAAGAGTGAAAAACAAGAATGAAATGAGAAATGAGAAAAATGCGAATGAAAATAAGATGAGAATAATCTCCTTATTTTCTAGGTCTCCTATTTTGTATTAAAATCCTTGAGAATATATTTTTCTTACCATATCAAATCTCTCTACAGCAAATCCATTAGGCTCCACATTTCAGTGAAGATTTTCAGCACAGGATCGTGGGAGGAGTTAGCTCTGGCCAAGGACTTTGCTTCTGTATTTCTCAGATACCTGAAATGTTGTGAATGGTATTTCAGTTCAGGTAATTTATTTTAGTGAAAGATTGTGGCTTTCCTTTCATGGCAGAATACCATAAAAAATAAATTGTAACCAGATCCAGGTATTTTTGTAATTGGTCTTTTCTTTTCTTGTTTGGAATGAAATAAAGTTTCTTTATTTCTATGTTATATTGTTCAGGACTAGATCACTAAAAATAATTTGAATCTTGCTACTGTGATACTTGCAACTGACTCTGGTCTTTTTGTCCTTCAGAAGAAATTTGGAACTCTTCTGTACTTGATCCCAGTTATGGAAATACCTTTTCTTCCTACTGTGTTGTAAATAAGTGTTGACAAAAGATGTTGAAAAATATCTCTATGTCAGTCATTAATATTTGAAATATTGAAAATTATAATAAGAAATTTATTTTTGCTTTCTTTGTGGTCCTTTGAAATGTAAAGCACATCAAAGACATTTTCTTGCACTATTAGAGGTAACTTTTCACTTTGATTTTTCCAGTCAAAAATGGTTTCAGCGTATCCTGGATCTCTTGTGAACCAGTAGTAGTACAAAAAATATGGAATATTTAGCAATGTGTTGGGTTCAGATAGGAAGAAAAATATCTGCAGTTGTCTTCATGTGACTAGATTAGATAGCAGAGACCAAAACCCCCAATGACAACTGAGAACAGAATCAGTGCAACGAAATTAAGACCTATGAGAATCTGCTCACATACTTGGAGCTAACAAGCAAACTTGTCACCCACCAAACAGTGAGTAAGTAGAGGTTGTACCACTTCTGCAGGCCTTAGCCTTCACAAAGAAGCTAAACGTGTGGTTACTTTGAGTGGTAGATTCAGCAGAGCTCCTAGGTTGACCAAGCTAACTTGTCTCCCAAGATTCTTCTTGGTGAAAACAGAAAAATATGTTTCTCCAGAAAACCAGACCTCTTAGACCCTTCCTCTGAGTCCCTGTCAGGAGAAAACTCTAAACTTTCTTCAGTTCTCCATATACAAGTTCCTAACATCATCAGAGTTCCTCTCAAAATACAATCTTTTCATGTACTTCTGTTGCTCCTTTGTCAGGCTTGTCAGCCCACTGGGAACGTCCTGGAAATCCTAGGCCACCTCAGACAACACCAAATGCATTTAGTTTTGTGGGAAACTAAATAAACGCTTCTTTAATTTCACTGACAACAGGAAGTTTAGGAAGACACTCTGATCTACATAGATGTTACAGATACCTGCCCCAGGGCTCACTGGATTTAACTTCATTCAATTTCCTGATGCTCCTTCTGTACAAAGAGAAGATCTGAGCAATGTTTATAATGGAAACTGCAATCCAAAGTGTAAGTGTAGCATTTATTGAATTAAAATAGCCCAGGTACTGACGGAGTGAGGGCAAAGACACTTAAGAAGCACACCAGCCACTGAGAACGTGGAGTCTCAGCAAACTCAATCCATTATATTGATGCCATGACTGCTGTTTTCTTTCCTGTTAGTACCTATCCAAATAATCACCTTGGATATCTCTACCATGCTGAAGATTTCTTCTCCAGCTGCAGTAGAAATACATAACTAATAATGCTTTAACACAGGCATTTTACACCATCATAAATGATTAGAAGTAATCTATGAGACATCTCATTGATGTGCAGAATACTTTCCTGAGTTAGAATCTTGGTTAATAAGTAAATACTGATGTTGGTCAAACCAGTATCCATTCTGCATAGTGTGATCTCCAAATGCCATAGAATACTAGCATGGTAGAGGAAAGAAATGGAATTGGTTCTCATGAAGACAAAGAGGAATGAAGATCCTCTGAGGGTTTCTGAACTCCTGTACCAAAACCGCTACTACTTTAATCAGAAGAAGTTTTAATACTCATGTAAATGGAATGAACATTTCTTTCTGGCAGATAACTGAAAAACTCTTTGGTGGATAAATATAGGGATAATGCCATTACTGGAGTTTTCTACCCTGCAGAAAGGAAACATTTATCCCCTGTTAGTACTAGTCCTCCTAGAAATGTACAAATCAAAGCTGGTTTTCATTGATCAGATTTCTACATTTCCATCAATATTACTGTATTTTTCTTTTCTAGGCTGTGGCATTTTTATAAAGCTAATCAAATATCCAATATTACTAGGAGCCATTTAAAGTGAATGCCAGAACTACTAAGGAGTAATTTGAGAATTAGATCTATTTTTGTTAGTTGAAATGATCTTGACTTGCTCATATTGTATTGTACCTGATGCTTAGTAATATGATAGTACTGATACAAATAGCAAAATATCCGGTTTGAAGTTCTTAAATATCTGTTTAAAGTGGTGAGCCGTCCAAGCACATTAAAATTCCATTTTCCCCCATACAAGTGTTTGCTGCAGATGACCCCCACTGATCTTAAATATATTTCTGTATCTGTAACTGAATAGAGGTTTTCCGTACAGCATGTTCTAATGGTACTCTGGCCTTTAGCCAACAAGGCACTGAATAAGGCTATTTTTAAAATACAGAAACTGGGAACAGCTGCAGCAATCAAATTTGATAAAAACAGAGAGGAACTTTGCTTTTTTTTTTTTTTTAAATGGTTTGTCCAAGTTTAGACTCCTTTCATAGAACGGCTTTTGTTCTGTTGGATGAAGGGGGTATAAGAGTAACACAGTGAAATCCTTTTGAACAAATAACTTTTAAAAGAATACAGATTAAAATAATAGAGGGCTTTTTGGTGCAGCAGCATGTTCAATGCAATTGTACCTCAAACTATTAGAAGAATAAATCCATTAAAAAAGAATACATTTTATCTGCCAAGTTTTGCCATAAAAGGCTTATACATAATGCTCTCCCAAACTGGAAGATAAAATCTCTTGTTTCAAATTTTGAACATCTAAACATTGGTATTTAGCAGTAGTTTCTAGGTGGAAGTGATTTAATTTGACTACTCAGGGGTGGATTGGTTTTGGTTGTTGGGATCCTTTTTTTTTTTTTTTTCTTCTTTTACCATAAATCAAAATGTTCCTATGAAGAACTCTCCTATCCTTCCCCATGCTGAGCTGGAAAAAAAAAAAAGTTCACTTAAGGAAAAGTTTTACAAAGGCCTTCTGTGCATATAAATGTTTCATTAAATATTTAATTATAAGGCCTGATTCTTCCTTGTTTGTCCTCCCTTTTTGTGGGGGAAAACTTGTCTTTCTATGATTAGTGAGTGTCAGAAGATGACTATGTACCCAGAAAAAATCCATTACACAGTGGTAGACTGAATTGTATCTGTTACATGATTCCATCTGAGGATAGAGTCTCTCTGATAGACTGATGCAAGGCACAAGATACTGGCTGAAATTCAGGTTACACTGAAATCAGTAAGAGTTATGCCACTGAATTCAGAAGAGATAGGATTTTATTTATTGTATTCCTTTTAAGTGTCAAAGCTAGCACCTTTGCATTCTTACTCCAACAGAGCTATTTAGTGCATCATCAGTTGTGATGGTGGAGCAAAAATATACTGAATTTCTCACATAATATGAATGTATAACATATATGTGTATGTCCACAGAGGTATATAATGTGTGTGCACTTTTGTGTGTGTTTATGTATATAAAATATCTGTTTAACTTAATATCATCATATCTGAGTATCTCTTCAGGGTGAGAATTACAGCAGTGATATACTTTCCTTCAGGCTGAAAGGCAGGCTTAGCTTGTTGGGGCTTTTTTGTTTCAAAAACAGGAAAACAAAATATGAAGAAAAGAATAATGACTAGAGAATCAATACTGGCATGAAATAGATGTATGGATCCACCTGAAATTTTTAATGTTTACAAGCAAACTCAGCAATGCAAAATACTCAAAACTGAGTCAAATACTATAGATATAGGACTTGATGTATATCCTTGAAGTCAACATTAAGAGGGAAAACAGACTTTTGAAAACAGAAGGTTTAAATTCAGGATTTACTGATTTATTTCCTGTCTCTGCCACAAACTTCACATGTGATCTTGACCAGGTCAGTTCTGCAAACTCATATGCTTAACTTTATGTGGTAGAAATAATATTATTACTCTTGTGGATCTACACACAATATATACAGCTGAATATGAGAACAAATATTTTGCAGGACCTAAACATATATGTGTACAATTTTCACTTTGTAAAATAGACATAATAATATTATTTCCCCCCCCAATTCTTTGTCTGTTTTATTTGTCTATAAATTCTTGGGTAGGAGAACTGATTTTGTATATGTCTGTGAATCAGTAACAAAACAGAGCTTGACATCATCTGGACCATGTACAACACTGATATAAACAATTATAAATGTTGAGGCATATGTTACTTCAGGTAGCTTCTCTAAAGGAAAACATAACAAACCCCAGGATGTACATATTGCACATGATTTACTGACGCCATTAAACACGTTTTTAGTATTTTTTGCAACAGTAGTCCCTATCCTTGCATATGGAAGCAACCCCACATTCCTGCATAAGGGGTGACTGGAGATTTAATACATGCTGTGTTCTAAGAAGATACTGAAGCATTCATGAGGTGCAGAGCATTGAGCTTGGGAGTTTTTCAAGGATCCTTTGGCATCATCCCAGCTTTCAAATTCTTGTCCAATATTTTAGCAGGAACCAAAAAATTTCCAGCGTGATGATTACTAGGGTTTGATTACATTTATTAAGATATGGAGCCCCTTCTCTTTAAGACAAACTGCTGCCAGAGACAGATTTACCACTGACCAACAGTGTTTTTATGCAAATGTGCCTGAGTGAGTGCAGTAACCCCAAGTTATAATAGAGTCATTCAATCTCTTGCCAGGACAGCAATATTTATATATTGCAAAGATAAATTGGACATCAAAACCAGTTCCATTACAGGGAAAGTTCTCTATGTAAATCAGTATTTCTAATCACACCATGCTTCTTCCCACCCCCAGCCCCATTTTGCCTTCCTTGCTTTATCTTCATAGATGAATTCCAAATGTGTTTTTCTCCTGTGTGTTCACTTTGAATATTGAAGCATTCAGCTAATGCCAAACTAATGGATAATGTAAACTCCTCACTATGAAACTTTAAAGTCTCCAGGTGTGTTTCTTAACGCCTCAGGGAAGGGCTATACAAGGCTCATATTCACATACAGTGTTTTGTCTGCCACTTGTGCAAGTTTCTGTTTGAACTTCTCTTTCTCCTGATGCCTGATGGGAAGAAATGGGCAGTCAGCTCCCTGGTGACTTTATCTAACCATCAGGAATGAGTGCAAGGGGTCAGATGCCCCTCTGCATGCTAGTCACCGTCTGCTGACAGCAGTACTCCCCTGGGAGAGCTGGCTTTGTTTACTGACAGGGCTAATATGAGGAGACACGTGAAGTACTTTGGTTTGTGGAAAAGGGCAGGAGAGGCATGGTGCTGTGAAAACATTCCCACACACTCTAATGGCTCATTCACATAGAAAACAAGCGAGAGCCTTCAGCTCTTTCACAGAGCTCAAAGTAGAACAAACAGAGTGAGGAACCCCAAGGCACCAGTCAAAAAAACACTTTCCTAATAGACTAATACCGAGATGCTCTTGGTGATAGCTTACCTATCAGACTTCAGCTCTCATTTAGGTAACTAAATGACTTGGCTAGAATGAAAAACTGTTTGGTATCTGGCAGTTGATTTTATTCACTGTTAGGTGCAAAATTCTTCTTGAAAATCTAACCTTCAGTCTCCTAAACCCAAACTTTCTAAAATTAGTTATAGTAGGTGAAGTGTGAACTGGAGAATTTCATCAATACAATCACCAATTATTTCCCTTTAGAATGAAATTTGTAGGATGCAGAAGAAATGCAACATTCCTAAAAGGAGATATGTTTTTTTGCTTTACAGTTGTTAGAGACACATGAGTGTGTAACTTTAGAATATAATTTGAGGATTGAAAAGAGTGGCTTTCTCAATTAGATCTCAAACACAGTAGGGATACATGTCATGGAAAAGTCCACATTATAAGCTGTGTTAAGTGATGAATGATTATTAGTGAACAGCAGCATTCATTGATCTCCTCTAAAATTTATAAGATGTATAAACATCAACAAGAACAATGATTCTAGATCAATCCACAAGTTCGTGTAGCTCAGTATCTGACTTCTAACAACAACCTGTATTAGAAATAAGGCATAAAAAAGGAAACTTGCAGTGATTTTTCTCTTAAGATATCCTACTGAATATATATAATATTTGATTTAAGCAATGTCAAAGTCTAGTATGGCATGATGGCATAACAAAGTATTATGTAAAACAGGATTTCTTGCTTATCTAGAAGTGCTATGAAGTTCCTTGGTTCTTGCATTTTGCAAAATACTGAATTACAGTACAACACTTATGATTTTCTCATCTTTCCTCCATTCATCTCCTTACCTCCTAAAGGCTACTAGTCTAATTTATTTTCATACAGAAGTTGTTCCATAATTGTTACCATGTTTTTTGATCTGTTGTTTCCGGTTATTTTATCTCCTCCTCTTCACTGCTGAATGGACTATAACTACTCTATACCTTATGAATATACCAATTGTAATATTTGATGATCATAAATTGAGCATTGTGCTGATATTTTCATAGAACTAGCCCCACTAACTCCACAGTGTTAATTCCTACATGACAGTTTCAATTGTAGTTCATCGAAATAAACATATACAGACATATATACAGGAACCCACACACCATATTTATTTCCAAAAGTTATACATATGTATATAACAGTTCTACATATCTGTAGTTAGCTCTGTTTCCCCTCATGGGCATGAAGTTAAATATATTGAACTTTCTGCCTTCATACAGCTCTGTTACTCAGTACTGTAAAATTCTTAACTTTTTTTATAATTGGCTTTTGTCTTTCCATTGTTGAATCCTCAGTAATGCGCTACTTCTATTTCCAGATTATTTAGTGTTATATGTTGAGCAGTACAGAGGCCAGCACAGATCTTTTTGAGAAATCAGTTATAAACTTCCACCAGAATGAAGAACGACTTCCCTTTTCCTATCTTTTCATTTAATAGAAGATCAGATCTCCTTTAATAGAGCTTAGTCTCTTTCGGAGTCTTTGGTGAAGACCTTTAAGAACAAATGTCATTCATTCATTGATGTTTGACCCTTTATATTCAACCAGTGTACCTATGCCTATAGCCATGTAACATCATTGAAGAGTGGGACTAAAATAGACATACTCCCTTTTCCAGTTTTGTTCACTCTGAGTTCTTATCAAAGTCAATATATCTCAAGGATTTGTTTAAATGGATATACTACTGAAAAGCACGAGGTCAAATATATTAGCAAGGGCAGGGGTGTGAACTAAGGCGGTCAATAATTTCATGTTATATTTGCTTTAGCTTTTACTGCTTCTGAAGGAAAGTTATGTCTAATTTAAGCTCGATTCTAAAAATATTCATATTTTGCCTAAAATAACTCCACTTTGGGAATGTACCACTGCAAATGTGAAGTTTTTGAAAATGGTTCACTTTTTGTGGTAGATGAGAGTATTGTTCAGTTCCATCTTCCAATGTTTAATATACCACATTTTTTGAGAAGTGTGGTATAGATCAAAGAGCAGGATTTGGCCCTTAGTTACCTGCTGTTACTGGCACTAATCTCACAGCTATTGAAAAATGATGCATCAAATTTATATCGCTGCAAATGTCACTATTCTGAATCTTGCACATGTTGCCTGAGCTGTCAGAAATAAAAATCTGTTCTTAATTATTCTCCCATTTAAAAAATAATAATTTTCTAATAACCCAATGAATAGGAATTTGATGTTTTCTTTGGCTGGAAACATTTTAATGATTTAGTACATCTATAAAGTTCTGTGCACTTTTATAGTATAGTAGCTTTTGAAAATGAGTAGGACTTTCCCATTTAAAATCCCTGTGGCTATCAAGAAAAGCAGAATTTGTTCAAATCTCAGTTAAGTTTAAAAGTGAGTAAAGTAAAGAAAACATTTCAAGAAAAAAATATTTCAGTAGAAAGCCAGATATACAAATTTGGGTTATGTGTGTTACAGGGATGCAAAGTATAAAAATGTATAATTAGAATTGTGTATTTTAACCTTTTGTCTATCCTATTTTTCCCTTAATAGGAAAAATAGTGTTCGTTTTTTTCTTCACCAATTTTATATGGAACTGTGATGAGAAAATGAAAATAGCAGAGAATATTAAGGAAGTATAAGAACAAAAGTGAAGGCTTTGGATAGTACCAGATTTTCTAGTTGGAAGCAAAATAATCCAGACCATAAATCCTATTTGTTTTTAATACTTTTCCCCCCATCACAGTACTTTGTTCAGTTAGTTACCATCATTGAAAGCCCGAAGAAGTGAACAGAAAAGACTCTCATTGAAATTTTGGAATAGCCTCATAGATATGATTGTTACCCTGCAATTCTACCTTCATTAAAGGTGGAAGAATTTAAAATATACAGAGTAAAGTGCTCTCCTTCTTTTTTTTTTTTTTTCAGTGTGTTGATAGACTAACATTTTAGGTCCTTGCTGTGCTTGACAGAATAATGAACCTTTTGGAAACACGAACATTAACAGCAGATTCACAAAGCGCACATATTACACGGCTGAAAAAAGAAACATTTCTTTTTCTTGTCCATTTAGTCTTGGCAACATGTTTTTACACAGAAGCATATAAAACATTTCATAAAAAACACTATAGTTGATTCTGGATAATATTTCATTACCTTGTTTGATTGCCTCTCAAACCAGACTACTGTATTTCTGGTTAAGGTTCTGTTTGTACCTGAAACTCTAGAAAAAATTTGTCCTTGCTCTTTGAAGTCAAGCAAACTAATATTTATTTTGCCATATATATTTTTTATTTAAATAGTTTTTGAACTTTAATGCCAAAGTTCTATGTAGTCAAAAAACAGTGTGAAACAAAAATATATAATAGAGTGCAAAAAGCACTACAGAGTTCAGGAAGGCTATGCTCATAGTTACTGATAGAAGGTGTTTTTCTCCCTTTTTGCATGGCATCTGAGCGGTAATTAAGACAACAATCAAATGAAAAAAATAATAAGCAATCTCATAATAATAATGCATACACACAAAGGCTGAATTACAGCTGTACACATCATCTGGACTGTGCTTTATATAAGAAAATTCAAGAAGGTCTGGCATTTTCTTTAGAGATTTTAAGTATCTGTTGAAAGAATGAAGAGCACAAATTTCTGAACTGCAAGCATGTCATTCTGTGTGGCTCAGGTAAATCAAATGAAGGAACCTCTCCTATTTTCTCATATAATGAGATTATTTGTTCAGTATTTATGTATTAAAATAAACCATGGATAAAATTATTGTATTTTAGAATAATTTTGGTCAAGATATTTTTGAATGGTGTTACAGCAGGCCCAGTTGTGTCCATCTTTAAAGCTGCAATCACTTCTTAGAAATACTCATGTTTGCCTATTCTGTTCTCCGCATTTTTTATTATCAGTTTATCTTCTGACAGCTCTTGCTAGTCAAGATGATTGCTGTCAAAATGCTTTCTAGAAAAAATGTGGTTTTTTCAACTTTTTGCAGATCTGAGTGACCAGCTTATGGAAGTGGTTGGTCTGGAAGGAGCCATGGAGATGGGACAGATATACACCGGTCTGAAAAGTGCTGGAAGACGGCTTGCCCAGTGCTCATCTGTTGTCATCAGGTATTATTAAATCTGTCAGTATGTGTGAGCTGGTGATGGTGGACTATGCTAAATTCATTGTGTCTTATCATTTCTGAGCTAAAAGTGGCCAGAACATTCACAACAAGGACTGGAAAAGAGAGAAGTGGTTAATTCTTTCTCAGTGAAGAATTCTTCAGGATGAATTTTCCAAAATTTATTAAAATCATAAAGTCTAAAATTATAAGCCTCAAATGAGCATAAAACAGAAGAGTAATAATAAAAACTTTAAGAAAATAAGTAGAATTTTCCAAAGGACATTTTATTGAGACTCTCCTCAAGGACTGAGTGATGTTGACTTAAAAAGTACTCTCTCATATGGATGCAGGAGAGGAATAAGATCACAGGGCTATTCCAACCTTCTCTAGACACCAAGATGTGGATTCTTATAATCCCACATCAGCAGGACCACAACTGCAAAAGATTCAAGCCCTTCCAGAACCATAAAGTGAGAGTTCATTAAACATTCTTCCCTTCCTCTATTTATGGCCATAAATGACAGTGGATAAATCCATGAGCTGTTCATTGTTTTCATGTAACGTCCAAATCAGAATTTCCACTGACCAACATGAGGGATCAGTTGACTAACTTTTCCATTATTAAGTTTATCCACTCCATGTTATTTCTAATAGTCTTGAATGCAAACTATTATAATGCAGAAATTCAGAGAGGGAAAACTAAAACAAAACAAAACTAGGGAGAGAATATCTCTGTATCTTTATGTTAAAATCAGCACCCCTCTACTATCAGTTTGAATTTATAGCATGGTATAGACTGAATATAGTACAAGCCTCATTCCCTGTGTGTTCTAACTCAGAGACAGACACAACGTAAAAACATCTTTTATAGTTCTAATAAATGGTGATGATAGACCTAAAATTTATATGTTTCCTTTATAGTATTATAATATACAGAATGATATATAGTCTAAATTATAAAAAACAGTAGAAATTTCTCCGTCTTTACAGTTAATAAGGTTTATTACTGAAGTTCTTGTGTAATTCACTCTTTATTTCCCAAATTAGACTTTTCTCTCTCGAAAGAGTAGCGTCTTACTAGTAACATGTGTGAATGTTTGCTATATTTTTGCTTTGTGTGTTGAAAATCAGATTAAGCCTACTAAGTTAACTACATTACCTTTGTATGCACCTTGGGTCATACTAGAAATTACATAGCAGTTTAGGAGTAAATTCAGGATTATATCTGTACACCACCACATATATGTCTATTTAATAAATACATTTATCAATTTTGTCGAGTTTCTTTTTCTTATATTATGAAATTTGTCCCTTTAGAACCAGCAAGTCTCTGCCTATGCAGATAGATGGGGAACCTTGGATGCAAACTCCTTGCACGGTAACTGAAACTGATTTTATTACTCGTTCTTCTTTTTCAATGATAAAAGGAATTTTGTATTATTATTATTTAAAAGACAACCATTTTCATCAGCATTAACTCAATTTACTTAAAGAAAACCTTCACACACTGTTTTTATATACTTCAATAATCTCTGCATTTTCAATTTATCATTCTGGTTTTAACCACAGATTGGAATGGAATAAAAAGGCATTTGTATCAGAAGTTTGGAAAATACTTGAAGGGTGCAGTCTCAGCATCTTTTTATCTAATTTCATAATTTATTTATGATGATGCATCAGATTTAGAGTCTCTATTGCTGAGGAAATTTCAACGTCTGTTTTGATGCTAAAATGTATAAAGTAACTACTTATTCTTAAAAATTTAGAAATATTATCTATTGTATTTTTTAGAGTTCATATCAAGAAGGTTTTATTTAAATCTGAAATGTTAACTGTGCTGATTAAATTATACAATAGGACTATTATTTTTTAAGTCCTTACAGTTTAAAGGCAAAGTAAAGAAAATTAATTGGTTTCTTGTTTCAGTGCCCACACATACGAAGTGAGGGCAGGTAAGCACCCATCTGGATCAGTTGGGGTAAGATAGGATAGGATAAGAGCTTGCTCAGAGAATGTTCTTTGAGTAACTGTTTACAGACAACACAAGAAAAGTGGTATCTTTAAGAACTCTCCATTTTCATCTCTCTTCTGTAAATTATAGAGGCTAACCAAGCATTTGGAGAAGATGTTGAAGAAATCCAAGCTCTTTACTGTTGTTTGTAATCTTAATAACATGTTTTAATATACATTCCTACTAATTTTATTTCCCTAAAGAAGACATATTTTAAGTAGATCAATTGCTATAGGTTTATAGCTTGTCCATATGAGAAAACAGTAATGTGAAGAGGAAGAAATCCCACTACAGATGGGAGTAATTCTCCAGAAAAAGGATACTGGATCACTTTCATGAGCATTATGTCTGTAGTAGAATTAAAAGCTACACATAAGAGTAAAGGCAGCACCTTCAGTAAGATGTTAACAGGCATGCAGCTAATAATATATGGGTTAGAATGACAGAAGAGGGTCATGATAGTTCATATTTACCAGATACACTGTAGTGAACAGCTGAACAGCATGAAGAATGCCTGAACTCTCATTTTCCGTGGAAGTGCTCAGATTCTGCAATATTAGGAGAACCACAAGAACACATAGTGTGTGAAGGCAGAACAGTGGGGATTTTATTGCAGGAAACCTTTTAGAGTTAAGAGATATCATTATCTTTACCTCGTCAGTGATGGCTCAGTGCAGAGCAACAGTACTGAATCAAGCAGTTACATGTTCAAGAAAAAGACATGTAATTTTTCAGTTGCCAGATTTTAGAAGAGAACCTATGGAGGGATGCTGGCAATAACATGTGCTTTTTTTTGTCTTGATTGCTTGCTCTGTGCAAAATCCCTGCTATCTGATTGATAATGCTAGCAGAAGGTGCCTGTGTGACTGAGGACAACTGGAAAAAGAGATAGTTCTTTCATTTCAATTACTGACCCAAGGAAACAGTAAATTATTAGTGGTAATTACGGCTGTCCAGTTGAAGTACTGTTTTAAAGGGGACAGAAATGGCATATACTTTTCTGTGGAATTCATTCTTTTTGCTATACCATTGTTAAGAGTATATACTTTTCATTGTGTAGGAAAACCATGCTGTTAAATGTACTCAGTTCCTCTGAGAAGAAAATATATGAACTATTTGGCTATACCAATGCACCTCTATAAATTTAAATATAGAAATATTATGTTATATTGTTAATTTTTTGGGATTTTTTTTTCTCTGCTTAGGAGGTAAATTATTTATTGCAATTGCTCCTTGCATTACTGTCCATGTACCACACTCTGTTTTCTACATTTTCAAAAGGAAAAAACATGTATGGTCCAACCTCTTCCCTTATCCATAATTCTAACTACAGTACTTTTTCTCAAAGTTCTCTGCAAGATAGCTGGGAATTACTCTGGAGACAATGAGAAAGGTCGACATTAGCTTTCTCTCAATCAAAGCTTAAGATTTGATTTCTAAGCTTGTGCTTCACGAGGGCCTTTGTTTGGAAGCCAAAGTGTACTTGATCACATAAATACCAGGGTGATATCTGTGATGTGTAGTACAAAAAGAAACCCCATAAAATCAAAACAAGTCCTTACATGTAGCCAACTACATAGTCACTTATTTGAACCAGCTAGAGCTCAAAATTCAGGAAAAAAAAAAAAAAGGAGGCGAATACAAGAATAATGGGGTTTGTCTTCCTAGAGAAAAAACTGCAGTGTTCTCCCAAAATTTCTGAGGGAGAGAACTCTGCACCTTGTTCAGTTGCACCAATCATGTGCATCAGTGAGACACAGCAGCTGAGCCTCACTCATTTTTTTCTCTGATCATCTTATTAACTTCAGAGTCATCTAAGTTCAGTAGTTTTAGGGACTGACCTATTTTACAGAAATTAAGTGAGAAAGAAATTCATGCAATCAGCAGATATTGAATCAACCCTTGTCCAGGTTGCAAGTGCTTAAGCTCAGGAGTCCTTTTCTGGTTGGTTTCAGGTTTTGATATAAATGAGAGTATTTTACAAATGACTTTTCAAGAAATCAAGTTCAACTGATCAAAATTGTCCTCCTTTCCCATAATGCCTATTAAGGTAAACAAGTTTTGAATCAAATCCGTATTATGCATGGGATGCAGCCTGCACATGCAGGCTTGGAAATGTACTTGCTGTTGAGGGAATCAACAGTTTATCTTTACTGCTTCTCCATTCTGACTGGAAAAAAAGTTTCATACAAATAGCACGAGTTGCTGACAGCTGTCCCTTCTCATGCATACACAGACCGTGCTCCCCCAAAATGACAGTGTGAGCTCTAAGAAAATAATGTGGGATGTGATAGATAATGCAGTGATTCCCCAGAGCTGTGATCTGTGGGTTTTTATCTTCCTGTGATCAATTTCAGTACTAAAGAAATTGTTGTATGCTTCTTTTAACATCTTTTATGATCTTCTATTGCTCATGCACCTAGCACCTCATCTACATGAGAACAAGAAGGCATCCTTGTAGATTCTGCACATACTTAAAAATGTGAATGCCTTCATCTAAAAATTTGTCATCCAATATTATTCAGTATGTTGAACACATGCATACTGCAGTGTCTAACAAAGTCACTCTGCTCTGGTATAATAAGACGCAGCATCTGAGCATCAAATTGTATTATTTTCACTGAGTTTTTTTATAGAGGAGTCTTTGGGAGAAGGAAAGATGATAATGCTAATGTTATGTTAAACATCTCCTCTGATTAGCTGAAGAAGAAATTCTATCAGAGCTCTCCCAGACAAATATAGACACATGAAAGATATCTATGGTTTTACCTGATCTCCAAATAGGTCATTAATAGTAATGAAACTTCAAAGACTCTCAAGTTAATTCAATAAACTTCAGGCTTTTGCCATCAGGCTTTTTTTAAGAAAAGTAATCTTTCAATTTAGCTACATAAATTATTAGCATTGTTTTGAAAAAATCCATAAGAATGTTCCATCTTAATTTGAAATAACTGTGATTTCAGTTCTTTCATCTATTCCTAACTTGCTTGGCATAGTATCTGAAAGAGTGTCAAGCTGCTAGAAACACAAGACTAAAAGTAGAAGATGGAAATATCTATAGAAGATGCGAGAATGTTGCCTAAATTAAGAAATGAAAATGAAAATCCATAGTCAGAAGTCACCTAATGGATTGCCAAAAATATAGTTTCATAGACACGTCTGAAACACATAATATTTTTAGAATTGTTTACTGACAGAAGAATTTGTAGTAAGTCATCTAAGAATGAAACCCAGAATTATTATTTCAAAATATTATCATTTAAATGCACCTTAAAACTAAGTTTGGAATGAATGGATTCTCTCTGGTTTTTCCTTTAGTCCCTAGAGATGTGATGAACCAGAGCCCAGAGATCCTACTGTACCATAGTTAAATCCAGAAAGAAACAAGAACTAAAACCAAAATTAACTAAACCAAGCTTTTATTAATAATCACTATATACCAGAGCTCTGTGAGAAAACTAAAAGAAAGTCACAGATTTGCTTTTATGTAGACCCATTGGCTCCAGCACCCTATAAATCACATGAAGAAGCTGCAACTGTATTCTAGACTCTATCTGTAAAGTATCTTCTTTCCATGCCTCTGCCTGTATTAGTATTTTCTTATCAATTGTTTATAAAAAGAGTTTAAACTTCTGTGCCTGCTGCTTTAGAGCAAAGAGGAGCTGGGTCCTAGATATGGTGGCTGATTTCAGTAGCATGTTAGCCAATTACTACATAGTTAACCCATAAATGGAAGTCAGTCCCTAGAAAAGGGTTTTGGTGTTGCAGTAAAACGCTGTATTTTTCTCCCCTTTGAGCAGCATTTGTGCATACATTTCTGCTTCAATTTTTTGAAGGCCAAATTGAATTTTTGAGTTTCTAACATCTTATTTTGCACCTGGGCATTATTTTTTCTGGTCACAGGTACACTGCACTTTAATTAGTTTTGTTTACCTATGCATATTTTTTTCTTAATTTCACGACAGTCGTTTTTTGTAATTGACAAAGCAATTTACTGCATGTGTGCTTTCTGCACCCCAGACAAACATTAGAACATCTAATGCACCTTTCTTTCCAGTTCAGATTGTTAAGAAAAGAATTAGTTGTGACTAATTGCCAATTAATTTGCAGTGGTTTTAGGGAGGAGGGGTGAAAAACAATTGCACCTACTAATTAAATTTTAAAATATTCCAAAGTGTCATCTCTAGGTATCTGTGGAATACATAATTTCCATTTTAGTTCTGCACTGGATCTGTAACAACCCTGAGCTGACAGCTCTATTAATTTAAAACCTCAGTGATACCTATTAGTACAAAACATGAAAAAAATGCCATTAATCATTTATTTTAATTTTGCAGCTCTGTCATTTTCTCAGTATGTTTAAAAATTATGATGACACCATAATGTTTTCCAATCTACCTGTATGAAGGGGAAACGGATCACACTACTTAGGAGAGAGACTAGAGTATATTATTAGAGCTTAATTAATGCCAAACTGATTAGATTTGATTGCACTTTGCACAATAATATTGTTTAGAAATTTATTTATGATGTGTTGCATAACGCTATATTTAAAACAACTAGTCTAGATCTGAGAGATTTTGTCCAAAATGTCACATAATGCAAGTCACAGGGTAATATTGTTCAGCACTGCCTACATTCTGTGGGTCTTATTCACATTGTGATGCTGCATACAACTCTTGAAGGAAGATAAAACTATTTGATACTTCTGTGATATAGAGGTGTTGCATCCCTCCATTTCCTGTATGGAGAGCAGCATTTAGGCATCTTTTTATGGGAAAACCCTCATAACCTCAAAACAACCAACATTTAAACCCTTCAGATAACATGGAAAAAAGTGGCCATAAGCTAAAAGATCCAACTGGATAAGTTTTAATTCTGACAGTTTTTTCCCCTCTGTCCTTAAAATACAGTAATATGTTCCTTAACATTAATTGAAATATTATAACTGATTATCTCTGTTTCCAGCTTTCTACTGTCAGTTAGGACAGTACTTTACTTCCTGTATTTATAGCACAATGTTCTCTGAAATAGTAAATATTTAGAAATTCTGTGAAGTCAGGAGCATGAAGGTAACCAGCACATATTGTTGAAAAAAGAACATGAAAGCAAAACTGACTGACCTAAAAAATATTGTTATCACACTAAAATTATTGATGCTCACTGCATTTCATTAAGTGGATGCATTGTATTAATGTGGCTTCAAGGCATATTTTGAAACTCTGACCTGCTCCTGAAACAAATAGATGCCTGGTTTATGCATTTATAAATATCTTTAGTATCAAAATTTCAGGCTTCTCCTTTATTAGAAAATTTTCTATTGAGAAAAAAAAGGAGAAATTATCACCTTTCTTTTGAGAATTATGCTTTTTTAATTAGATCTGATGTTCCTTCCCATGAATACGTCATTGGACACACTTTGTAATATTGGAAAGGTGATTTCAAAATTAGAAATGCAAAATTTTTCTGCTAAACATATTTACTAAGTATACCATGGGCCAAAATTTTGGCTTCAATTAATGCATGAGAGGTTTGTCATTGGCTTCAACAGTTTGAGTTTAGCCTAAAAAATTGTACATCAGGTTCCCAAGAAAAATCTATGATATCTTAGCAATTCATGTTGCTACTTACATACATGGAATTTTGTTATTTCCTGATTTTGCCTGTTTTTAAATATAAAATTGTAACAAATAACTTTTTTTTCTCTCCAGCAGCACTCCAGGCACTCCCCTTAATTTATGTTCAAAATGTCCTCCATGTTATATTCAAGGTATTATATATTGTCAATAAAATTGAGTAAGTGATCTCAAAAACTATTTTCAAGAATTCCATAGTAATTTGTATGAGTATGTTTGTCAGGATATCATCAGTTCCTAAAAATATATTAGGCTAGCTAGGATTTTTTGCTTTCTCCATTTTTGTCTGAGCAATTTCTCGTTTGTGTGTGGGATTCACAGAGTAAATCTAGGAAAAATGAGAAATAATTTAAAAAATCATACTTAAAGCTTTTATAACTGCGTTTCTACTAAAAAAGACCTGAAGTTGCTTGCTGAATGAAAGAGAAACTGAATGGTAAAAGTTAGTCTTTAGACTCTCCATGTGCACGCACACAGAATCTATATACAGCTGTAAGCAGGAACTTTTAGCTTAACAAAGTCTACATTTCTCATACGTAAAGCTTTCTCTCTCTCTCTCTTTTTTGTCCTTTCATAGAGCACTTTCAATGTTCAGTCCTACATTGACCTACAACATTATTTCTCTGTTTGAGATCCTCAGTGCTTCCTCCTACCTCAAAGTGTGTACCGTCGCTTGTCACCCAAACTCAAAGCTCCAGCTCTGGCAGTGCTGCCAGTATAACAGCAGCAGAAGTGAGAGTCCAGGGCAGACATGCAGTGTCTGAGAGTCTTAAGAAAGACAAAATTAGCCTGCTTCAGGCAAAATAGTGCAATGTTTTGTAAACATACTGATCTCTTTTTAACAGCCAAAGATAAGACTTTTTAAATTTTTTTTCTTTTTACAGTAGGAAAGTAAGGAATTGATGGTTATCATTGTTAACCAATGCAATAGTAACAGACACTACCATGCAGAAGTAAAAAAAATATACTTTCAGTTAACACATTATTTTTTTGTTTTCAGAATGTAAAATATATTTTGTGCCAATTTAGCAGTTAAAAATATGTCTTGGAGAAATGCATATAGGACTCATCCCCATGCACGTGAGTGGTTAATCATGTTCAGGCATCTTAGCTGATCTCAGCTGATAGGAAGCAACATACTGAAGAGGTCATGGTCTCTGAAACAGATGGCTCAAGCCAAAAAAGAACATTACAAATGATAAACATTTACTGAATATGTAATTGGATTCATCCTAAGCAGCACTGAACAGCCCCAACCCAACATTCAATCTGGATGGGGTCTCAGGATTACCTCAGATCTTCATACAAAAGCCATCTTTTGAGCTATCCTCTTTTATTAATTTTAAAATGGAATTACTATGACTTATCTCTGAAGCTCTGAGGGCATTCCTACTGCCACATCATGGCCAAATCTTGCAATAAGCTAAACCCTTATGACTCAAAAAATTCACTCCCACCAGCTGCAGCTTACTTCGTGTATTGATCCTCAGGATCAGGTTGATGTCATCACTGTTCTGAGCCCCAAAATATGTCTTATGAAGCATGTGAAAGTTACAAAAATTCTTGAGGCAATTTTCCAGTACCAGATCATCAGCTGGTACTATGTGACATCAATGGAATAGTGCCCATTTACCCCAACTACAGATTTGGCTCCCAAAGTGGTGCCTGAAGCAGAATTTCTTGTGAGAAAATATGTTGGTGCCAGTCTTTGAAAGCAAGAGTTATTATCCATATGAAATTGTTCTAGGTTGCCAAAAAAAACCCCATATGCTAAATTTGATACTAATGAACAGTGTTGACAAAAAGAGGTCACGCGTAAAATTTGAGACTGATGAACTAAGGTGGCATGGAAATGAGCATTTGGAGAGTAAAGCAAAGGCTCTAATAGAGTTAAACCAAGCCACTCACTCTATTGAGATTTTATGTTTCTGTCTCCTTATACTGAAAAGTAAATTTCCACCCCAAGAAATGTCCTGATCTATATTTTAATGAGCCTTTCCACGTGACATACATTTTTTGTTTCATTACTATTAGTGAATGACAAGTGAAGGATATTCATTTTAACTTGAAAATGTCAGGTATGTACTTTAAGAGATATATTTTTCCAGTTTTTAATGAGGTGGTGTTTCTTTTTGAAAGAAATACCCATCTCTGATGTGGGTACTATGGAGGTGACAACTGATATTTAATAAGTGATGGTTCTTGTATTAGTCGTAGTTCACTAAAGAAAATGTCTCGGATTGCTTTTGAAAAACTCTTAACGTCACTAGCCCAAAGGCAAGATGTGACCTTTTTATTACATAATGAGAATCATTTATTATCTTACAATGTATCTTAAAGTCACAGACAAAATGCCACTTTGATAATTGCTTTCAATTAGCTTTGAGCATAGCATACATTCATAAAATGTCTTCTCTAATTTAGACTTGAATTAGAGAAAATTGCAGACATAATCTACTTCAGGGTTGTCTCATTTAAGGTGATTCGTAGTTTTATATCAAAGAAATCAAAACGGGTGGCTTTAGAGCAGTATTACAAAGTGTTTTAAATAGTCTTTTCAATATTTGAGTCCATTCTATTAACAATTAATTAACAATTTAGAATGCTAGTTCATCTTTTTTGACCTTTTTTGTGTATTAACTTTGTACTTTCATTCATAATGGTTATTTTGAAATTAAGCAGTTTCCTGTGGTAAAAGAGTACACACTGATGAGATATATAAATAAAGCATATGAAGACATGGCTTATATCTTAATAATAGACAACAGCTTGGTCTTCCAGCATATGTGTTCTTTTCAACTTTTAAATTCTTCCTCAACACCAAGCAATAAACTCCACACTCAAAAAGTAAAATTACATATTGGCATGGATTTTATTGCATACAATTTTTAGTGTGCATTGTGTGTGTAACTTAAATTATTTGTGGAAACAATGATTACACATAGATTGGTTTACTGCATATGTAACATCTTTCATAAAGAAACACAGGTATTTTCCTTTTATCTTAGGTAAAATGGAGAAGGTTTGGAAGTCACGTGTAAAGATAATTCAGGCATCTCAGATACTTGGCATTTAAGTAGCCCAAGGGATAATTCTCGGTTTTTTCTTTCTCCCCCCAGATAAAAATTACTCACAAGAACCAAGCCCCCATGTTGATGGGACCTCCTCCAAAAACTGGTCTTTTCTCTTCGATCATCAAAAGAACAAGGAACCACAGCAAGGAATAAGCCTATGTAGTTTAGTTTTCAGAAAAACAATTAGCTTTGTTGGGCTTTGGAATATTTATGCTGGAAATCTTTCGAGAATTTTAGAATATCTTCTACTTGCAAAATCTTGGATTTTGGTTTAACTGTTTCTGTAACTGAGCTAATGTAAAGCTATGCTACTAGAAAAAATGTTGTCACAGTTTTGTAGGCATTTTGCATGATGAAAGCAGATGTTTACATAAAGTGATGCATATTTTTTGTTGCATGCATTACCATTTACTAATCTATGGGCTAATTCTGCCATGGAATATGGGAAAAGAATGTCATGGGCAATTTGATTTTCTCTCTTTTCCATTTCAACTTTTTCTACTACAGTGATCACATGCCATAGGTTCCATAGTATCTTTTGAATCAAAGATCTTCACATCAGTAGCTAATTTGACTTGTTTCAGAGTAAAGTTTACTACAGGTCTCATTAACCTGTATTTTTAGTTTACCATTTCTTTCTACCCTGAGAATATTTTTATTCAACTGAGTATTGAAATCTTGGATCTTATTCTGATAACTCCTATGTATATGAGTAACTGTACCTGCTGAAAAGAACTAACAATATGTACAGTATTCAAATTATCATTATTACTCTTGTGTAAATTTTTTGTTAAGATTGGAAGCCAATGCAAGTTTTAGCAAAAATTATAATGCTAAGGAAATCATACTGAGTGAAGATAATAATACTTGTAAAACTAGCCATCAGTATTGTTTGTTGAAACACTAGAATTATTTTCATGAACAATACATCTCTGTAATATGTCACACTTTAAATCATTCTGCATATTGACCAATAGCATAGTGCAAATGCACACAAATAACCAAAGCTCATGCCTAATTAAAGTGCATTTCCCACCAAAGATTTAGTGAAGGATGCTTCAGAGAAATGGGTTAATGCATAATTAATCAAACTCACTGGAGTAGACTCACTTCTGCAAATTTACAGTTCTTTTGATTACATTGACAATGTCCAGACAAATGTTGGGGTAGGAAAAAACATTAAATTAATCGCAAGTAAATACTCACTTTTCATTTGTTTCATAAGTTAATAGACATAGTCACATACTCTAAATATTGAGACATCAACATGAACTCTAAGTATCAGAAAATTAAATTTATATCCAATTTTTTGCAATAATTCTTTATAAATTTATGCCATCCATAATTTACTCATCACCTAATTTAATCTCTTAAGGAAAAAATAAACTGCTATCTATTCCCCATTTGTAGTCTGCTGTCTGGAATCAAAACATTTCTTGTCATAAATTCTGGGGAGGCAGTTCTCAGGTTTTAACTTTCTTAGCCCTTTTAGAGACTTCCTAACAGCTTAGAAATCATAGTACAGGGATTTGTCTGAGGTTTGCACAGCACTGTCTAACGTTGAAGGGAAGTCCAAGAATGGCAACTTTTTTCAGTCCTGCATATAAACAGTCTCAATCAAAACTTTTTATGAAGTCTTAACATTGTTTTCTGTTCAGAGTGAGCTGCTTCTCAGCTCTGCATGTCTTAAGTTTTCCGAGATTTCCTCAAAAAACAAGGAAAAAACAAAACTTTGCTTGAAATGCATGATTTTCCATTTTTATCCAGACATAAAAATGTTAATGGTTTATTAAATCTATTTTTCTATTGATTCATTCATCCATTTGAAAAGTAATACTTCATCATGCTGTAGTGCACGGTACTGTGCATGTATTTAAATAAAGTTGCTATCATTTGTTCCTCAGTATAAGAATTCAACAGAGTCGTACTTAAAATAATAGACACTGAAATAAAAGTCAATATATAGTTGGTAAGGATTATGTCTTTGAAATATAAAGTCTGTGTTCTGTAAACGTTAGGAGGTAAATACCAATTACTGTTATGTTCAGCATTAGGTAGAAAAATATGAAGGTGATTATTTGCTAAAATTAAGATCTTGTAATTCACCCTTCTTAGGTCCAGTGGTGTTGACAATTTCAGTCACTATAGGAGTAAACTCGTATTTTTCCTGTGCATTGCAAACACACACACACACACAAAGAGAAGCATTTGATGCACTTAACTATGAACGTACATAAGTACAGAGCAAAAGTTATTTGCAGGAAGAAGGAATTTGCTGACATAATGTTACATAAAGTGTACATTGGTTTTATGAAATTATGGTTACAGGTGATAAATATTTTCACATGACATAGGTTTTTCTACCAATGCTCTCAACTTTTTGTGGCAAAAATGTGTTTAACAATAATATATAATGTACTCTCTATAATTATCTCATGAACATTGTAACTCTGAAAACAAATAAAATTATACATAAGATATTATTTAATAATGTGTCCAATTTTAAATGTGCCAGTCTGTGATAGCAAGTTGCTCACAACACACTTTTTCATGTAAAGAGGGATAGATGAGTTCATGTAATCACAATTACATACCATTCTGATTAAACATATAAAAGGTAAATCAGATATGTTGTTCAGTACATATCAAATTCTCACTCCTTGTTTTATGTTCTGTCGTCGGTAGTATAACTGTTAATAGTTATGTCACTGACTGAAAGATAATTAGAGCCAACAAACCCAAAAAAAATCGTACCGGAGAATTATTAAAATTTGGTACGAGTCTAACTTCCATAACTACCACAACTCTTTTAGAATCTGGTGTATTTTGTATTATACTTTTCTTTTACCAACTAAAGATGAAAGAGAACTTCAGAGCAGGATCTTTTTTTTTTTTTTTTCACTTCAATATGCACAGAGCTAACATCATGAAATTATTCATTGGTATAAGAAATGAAGCAAAGAATGTATGCATATATCTTCATGCAGCTGAAATAGAAGCATTGTTCTTACATGGACTGAAGAGCAGTATCTGTAAACCTTCTACTTTTTGCACTGAAGCGTTCTTTAAAGCTTCATTAATGATATTTGCAATGTAAATGGCAATTACAAATATGTAGGAATTAAATGTGACACTTCATCTCCCTGCTAGAGCATGTCAATTGGGCTGTGTGCTTAGGAAAGAACATGACATGTCAGGAAAAAACTTTAGCTTCTGAAATTGGTCAGTCAGTCTCTCTCACTTCACATGAGTTCCTGTTAAAAAGAGGTGGAAACAGTATTTCTTGCAGAGGCAAACAGAGAATTATTGTTTCCAATACTTGTAAGATGTTTGTATACACATCATCAAGATTACTTAAAGCTAGGGGGTGAGACCTCATGATTTAGGCTTATTGGTGGGCCTAATAATATGTGTATGTGCATGCTAGATCAGGTAATGTGCTGATAAGCTCAGGACTTTGAAGAGCTAGAAAGCCCTTAGTTTCTGAAACAGAAGTAGACCTCCTATTGCTCACTCTTATCAACTTTGTAGTGTTGCATGTACATCACAACAATGATTAGCTAATATCCAAAATCATTTAAGGCAAATAAAGTTACAGACTATACCATATTTCAGAATGTGAGAAGTAAAATAGTCAATTATGGTAGGAAAGGAAGAAAAGACCTTTTTTATTTTTTTTAATCTATAAGTTAATATTTATTTGATGAGATTACATGTGTTCAGTGACTACTAGTGATTTAGGGTACTAGTGATATTCTGTGAGTTACTGCCTTCAACCCCAAATGGCTTTTGGGGCATCTAATTCTGAAGTGTACCATAGCAAGACCAAGACCTTCTGGGAAGCAGACATTTCAGGGAAGCGTTGCCCCTCATCTCTCTGGAGGAGTGACTAGGGAGAATGGCTACAAAACTGGGGAAAAAAAATTAGGAAGAATTATCTTTAGACAAGGAAGCATGAGAAGAGCAGAGATCTCTGCAAAGGAATGACAAAATATGCTCAAAGTAAGATATGGTGGGGTGGATCGCTCCAAGGCAGTTCACAAAAATGGTCCTGTGGGACCTGGGAGGCCAGATGAAGGCACTCAGGACTAATGAGCAGTGATGAGCTAGGGAAGAGGGCAAATTAGATTTATCTAGAGACCCCTTCCATTTAAGACTGAAGGAGATAAGTAGTGCTTCTTTGTTTTGTGGGGAGAACGACTGAGATAAGTTGGACACAACTGAGCCCTTCACTTGAAGTGAGAAGGACTTGCAAGAAAAAGAGGGCTGAAGGACAGTCAAAGCAAGGTAAAGGACTTGTCAGAGCTTTATTTATTTATGCGAACTTACATACTCTTAAAAAAAAAAAAAAAAAAAAAAAAAAAAAAAAAAAAAAAAAAAAAAAAAAAAAAAAAAAAAAAAAAAAAAAAAAAAAAAAGGAAAAAAAAAAAGGAGACAATAAAGCCTGAAAAGAAAAAAAATTTAGAAAACTGAGGTGGGCCAGAGAAGCACTGATCAATCTTTTATGCAAGAGTGGTGAAGAATGTGTCAGCCTCTTGTCAGCTAATTGCTGTTTGTCTGCAGCTCCATCAGAAAGCATTCTGCTATTTCTCCTCTGTCCATAAGGAAGGAAACTTCTTGTGGTCCTGGTGAGGTGAGTAAAAGCCTTATTGTAGCACTGGCTGGAAAATGAATAAAACATGGGCAATATCTGGAAGTTGTTAATGAGATACAAAGTAATAGGTTAAAATCTGTGGCACATAAGGCTCTGAGGGGGTGCTGTGCAGCAATATGTGATGTGAAAATTGTCCTCTGGTCTGTCAGGGTTTACTGGTGTCTGCCCAACCTGGGTTTGTGCCATGGGGAGCCTGCTGGGTCTTGTTCCCCATTTTTGCTCAGACTATGGATTTTCAGTTGATTTTGAAATAAAGAGGTTTGACCTTTCTGTTCTGAGCTGTGTGTGCATGGAGCCTTCCCTTATCCATTAAGGTTCTCTTAATTTTACAAATACCTCTGAAGAAAAGAAACTTCTCTATGACTATTGACTTCTATTATGTGAAACTGCCTGACAGCCTGAAACTATAAATAGGCAACGATACGTTCTAGCCTCTAGAATCTGGGTATGGTGATATTTCAGAGGCTGCTTTCTTTCCTTTCTGATTCATGATTCAAAGAGACTCCATGAGAAGCACCTCAGGGCTCTCTTTAAATATGACTCATACAAAAAGTGATAATCATCAGGCTTTGTTATTTATAGAAAGGTGGTAGCTGTGTTGATGGTAAAGCAGCAGCTTCATAGTGAGGTACCCAAATTCTAATAAACATGAAAAATCATTTGCTGGGTCTAACTGAGTGAGAAGGAAAGATTTTGGAGTTTTCAGGTCAATTTGTATTCTAATGTTGATAATGACTGAAAATACTTGCCTGCTGATTACCCTATTTGAAATAAACTTGTTTGATTGGTTGTGTTTTACCTAGGGTCAAATTCACATGCTGTGAAGGAACGCAGCAATTCGCATTAAGTAGGTTTTTTTTCGGACAGGAAAGTGAACATTTCTTACTCTTTTGGTGAAAATCATATTTATGGGCCAACTTGTGCCTGCCAATAAGAAAATACAAACTGTCCATCTTCAAGGCTGTCAGTCCGTTTTCATTAAGTATACAAAAAATAACTGAAACAAACAAACCACATAATAATAATTCTTTTTAAAACTATTTGTGTCTGCAGAAGGAGAGTGGTGATTTGTATGTCCCTCACTGAGACAAAGGAACTTTGCAACATGAGCTTCAGCACTATAATTTCTGCCCAGTCGTGAGGTTGACTGTTGCAGAGGGTGTGGTGTAGGGTTTAGAGTCTGATGATTTGTTGTTTAGTTGGGGGTTTTTAGTGAGTTCTAAACATCTTTTTTTATCCTAGAATGATAAGAACTAGAACTTTGATTCAGATAGATATAAAATATGTTTATGGTATACACATAAGTCAGCAAGCAAACGCAGGAAGATCTATTCCATCTAAGCTGTACTTTACTTCCATATGCTTCAATTCAGTCTTATTACTAAAGGAAAATAATAAGAACTTGTAATTTAGGTATCTTGGGAGAATTTTGGGGG
The DNA here is from genome assembly GCF_003031625.1 of Empidonax traillii. NCBI lineage: Eukaryota > Metazoa > Chordata > Aves > Passeriformes > Tyrannidae > Empidonax > Empidonax traillii. Next base: position 972,879 of record NW_020955228.1, on the reverse strand, counting down.
AAATAGGTGTCCTGTGGTTTTTCTCCTTGGTAGTATGACCTTGGAATGACAATATATACATATAAATTAAGGAACTTCAACCTCATTTACATCAATCACTGTTTTCTGTGGCTATATTATGAAAAGTGATTTTTTTTTTTTTTGAACCAGCTAAATCTCTCTTTTAATGATCAATATAATTAATTTACAAGAAGTTTGAAATAAGTGGTCTAGCTGACTGATCTACAAACTCAAGGCTTGGATTGAGATGCAAATTCAGGCCTTTATACTCTGTCAGTAATACTAGTCAAAAATTCCTTAGCCTCTGTTCTATCAAAATATACAAAATTGTGGGGAGGAACTTGCTTTCCTTAATCAATTTTTTCAAATTAGATTCAACTGGATTCTCGTTTAAGATCAAAATCAGACTGATTTTTTTAAATGCCAAAATATTTTGTGCTTGAACGTTAAAAGAAAAAGTAAAGTTTTAATTTGTTTCATTCATTAATTCTGTTTCATTAATGTAGTGATTAACATTGTGGAATAACTGACTTCTCACTTTAAAAAGCAAAAAATGAAAAAGAAAGATGCATTATTCATTCAATATGAACATAATTCAATATGAACATAATTCTTATTTCCTTTAGAAAAATTTTTAAATTCTTGAATTTGTTCAAGATCCTGAAATGGAACTTTCAACTTTTGTGCTGTTACAGTTGACACAAGACTAAAAGCTTGCACATCAAATTCTAGTATTTAGGTAAAATCTCTGCATTTTTATTATTTCAACAGGTGCACAACTATGAGTTATCTTCAAGAGTTGACTTTGATTCATAGTTCCTCCTTTTTCAGATTATTTTGTTAGTACAAGTCCACTTTGTCACTGAACAAAAAGAGAAGTAACAGAAAAATGTTTAAAAAATTTATTTCATATAGCCTAAAAGTTTACTAAATATCTTGATAGTTCTCTCAAAAAACAGCAGTGGACTCTGATTTTCACTAAAAATAGAGTGGGCAGATAGTTAAAGAATGGAAATTCCGTTTTTAAGTTATTCTGATTATTATAAAATAAGCAAATAACGAGAATATTTTAGACTCGGGATTGTAAAATAAGTTATTGACAAGGCAGATATAATGCTTGTGTTTCTTCTAACTTACACTGTAACTCAAAAATAAGCATCTGATTACATTGATAAGGCATTTGTGCATCACTGTAAATTTCAAATGTGTCTTTAATGTGTCTAATATGTCTCTCAATCTTTTGGGTAAATTATCAGCTAATACTGTGTGATAACTAATCTGTGAACACTTGTCATCTCACCATTACCCAAAATATGTATACTATCTGAAGGCTTCCTATCCTCTTTGTGATCATTGTATATTTATCACTAAGTATCGTTAGAATGTCTCACTCCGATTGATAGTACACTAAAATCCTTGCTGTGACAATCATCAGTCTTATTTTTATGATCTTGAGACAAGAGGTGAGTGGACTCACATCAGGTTAATGGGCCTTTAAGAAAATGTTACGTTTTTTTGGTGCAAGATAAGGTTCCCTTCTTCTGCTGGGAATCCTGTCACTTTATAAGATATAACAGCTTTCTCTGCCAAAGAGTTGAGATATTAGTCTGTGTGAAATGATCTATAGTTTTTCCTTGGCTTGCCTGCTGAATCTTGGACAAAAAAATAGATATGGCAGATGCCAATTGTTCCCTTTTGATACGTGTGTAGAAATATGTGCTACCACAAGAGCTTGTAAAAGCATTCAAATACAACCAGAACAGTTATGCTGACAACTAAGAACAGAGCTGAATTCCTGGAGTCAGACTCACATAGGCATAATCTGAAGGGTTCAGAAAAGGGTTAAACTTTCTTTACTTGTTTCTAGGGTGACTTCTGTCTAAAAATGTAAAAGTAGGTATTAAATGCGTCTGTAACTTGCCACTGCTAACACTCCTATGTCTGTGCAATATTTGTGCTATTTTCTTATCTGAGATATACTGCGAATGGTAATTTTTAACTATTTCTACTACGTACTTCCTCCACAAAACACAGTGCAAATAGCCTAACATATAAAAACAGATTTTAATAAGGGCAATAAAAAAAATGTTTTAGGGAACCCAAGATACCTTGTGGTTCAACATCACAGGACAGAAAAGGTATTTGCAAGAAAAAAGTTGCGTAGTGCCAATCTGTCTCTTCTCAGTAAAAGTTTGAAAGAGAGGACTTCCGGACAAATTACAATGTCATTTATTGTTTTAATCAAACTTGTTCATAAATAAATTTGGAGAGTTGCTATGATATGAGCCTCATCAGAATATGCAGCCGCAACTGCATAAGGGAGAACTGAGAATATTTTGGTAGATCTGGTTTCCCTTACGTTCAGAACTTCTCCTGTAAATTTTCCTTGATTAGAAGCAGGCTGCTTACAAGGTACAGAAACACAGAAGCAGTCACTATTTGTTTAACTACTTGGTTACTTTAAGGTGTTAAAACATTTTTTCCCTTTTTTGTAATCACAGCTCTGCAATGACTACTGTGAATATTTTTTGGCAAGAATAATCAGTATTTAAGATGACTTGTATAGGAGATGGCAGCATACAATATAGATAATTTGCATGTCATGCTATTTCTGCTACAGTAATGGAGATCCCCTTGAGAGCATTTAAAGTCCTAACGTAGAATGTGATACTAAGTCATAGCTTTGGAGATTATGATTAAAATGTAATCTCCTTGTTTGAGACAGTTTAAAGTGAATGATGTGGATGTGAAATCCCAACTCCTACTGAAATCATTGGTTTGCCATTGCAGCCACAGAGCCTGGGTTTTATCTCTGGTGTCTTGTGGTAGGGCTTAGAACATCTTTCCTGCCCCAGTTAAAATGTCTCCAGAGAAGTTCAGGTAAGAGATTGAGACATTTAGTGCATTCACACCTCTGTAAAAACCTATTGAATGGTTGCAACTGCAAAGTTTCCCCACACTACTATCCTGGAAACCAGGTCACTAGGTGTCTTCCCTTCAACAGAGTACTCAGGTTTTCCTCCTTCTCACTGTTCTATGTCCTTAGCAGGTCTGTATTTCTGTCTTCAAAAACATTGGCTTCAACATTTTTTTCATCTATGCAGTTCTATTAGTTGGTGGTTAGGTATTAGGCTTAGAAATGGAAATTTGAAATATCTCAGGTCAAGGAAGAAATCAAAGACTCCAGTTTTCTGGCAAGCACTGTAAGTGCTATAACCAGTGTTATAAGTGAGCCCTGCTCAGTCAAGGACTCCACCCTCTGAATCTCAAAGGCATGAGAATTTTCAAACCCTGACTATAAGAAGTTTACACAACACATATATTTTGCATTTTTCAATTCACGTGTAAATTTTATGGATTCTGTGTGGAACTGTGCTTCTTTAACTATTCAGGGCCCTAAAAATCTATCATTAGTATCTGAATCACCCTGCTGGGGTAATGTAACACCAAACTTGAGTATGAATAAACAGTTGCTTTGAACCTAGATTTTAGGACTTTAACAGACTATTGACTTTGTAACAAATGCTGTGCTGTTGCCTTAAGAGGCCCTGACACAGTACTGCAAAACCATGTCTATGTACAGCATAACACAACCCACTCCTAATTATTTCTGCCTAAAGCAGCTACTGCTGTTGGATTTCTTGTCTTTTATGCTTAAAACAGCAGTGACGCAGTAATGAGTCAGGCCTTTGCCAGTGCTTAAATATCCAGTGCTAAGTGCTATATAAAAACATTTAAATTTTTTTCTAAAGCTGGTATGTGTGTAAATCTTGATTAGGATGTCAAAGGTATAAGGTATGCCAGTGATGTACAAAGTGTACATCTTCAGTCTCCTGTGTTCACATATAGTTTTTTGTTCACATTTTTGTCTACTATCTGTAATAGTACACATCTGACTGCTGTTTTATTATTTTTGGTACCCATTGCACACCTTCAAGCTTGTACTGTCCTAATGTATGAAGCCAGTCTCATAGCTCATTTTGTTTCAGTGTTTTTAGATTGCTAATCAACAGTTAGCATACAGCACATATTAAAACACAAAACCAAAACAGATTTTGTGGCACTTTTTCTTCATAACTTAAAAAAAAAAAAACAAAACCAAAAAAACAAAAAACAAACAAACAAACAAAAAAAAAACTACGAGTCTCATTCCTTAGAAAAATGTTGCATGTAGAATAACAAAAATATTTCAAGTTAACTCATAGTGTCATTCAGATATTCCCATGCATGCCATTTAGGCTGGACTGCTATGTAGCAATTCTCGGACTTCTGGCTCATCACTGTTGTATCTTTACCTTCAGTCATAAAATAATAACTTAATGCTCCTCAATCTCTGAAGTTTTTCTTTGTTTTCGCATCACTTTGTTTTTCATCTGCTAGTTTGCTGCCTTTGCTTTGTTCGTACACTTCTAATTAAAGTACTTGTTATATTTATCTCAGTCACAACCCTTGTAAATTTTCTTTGTTATTCAGATCTCTTCAGAGTTCACCTCAAAAGGATTCCTGGTCTGTTAGTTCCCAATCTTATCTTCTCTCAGAAACCATTCTTAAAATGTTTTTTCCTCTGACACCCTGCCCCCACCCCCCTTCCCTTCCAGTTATCTTAGGCACAGGTTCTTTGTCTTTACTTGAGGCCTTTAGTGGCTTATGTCTACCTTAACAAAAGGTATTTTTATATCTATGCCTAAAATCATTTTGAGAGCTCTCATTGTGTAAAATCTGTTTGATACAAAGGCAAATGCTTATTTGTGTGATCTGTATCCAGTCAAACCATGACAACATTCAGTAGTTTTAGATTTTAAAGCAAATATTTGGGGGCCTTAGCATATTTTATATCTGACTAATATTCCTCTTGAAATGTCTACAAAGCTACTCCATTATCTTCTTTCATATCCTTCTTTCAGCTGTTTACAAAAAGACAGTGTTGTAGCTATCAACACAGAAATCAGACCCTGTTTTCTTTCATATGCCCTCATAACTGTATTTAACAGTTTTTAAATTACAAGTTTTCTTTTAGGGATGAGGGGAGGGGAACTCTATGTTCTGTGGTGTTAGAGCATCTAGCACAATAGGAGTTCTGATCTACAACTACATCATTTAAATGTTAAGCCAACAGAGATGTATCTATGTAATTTTATGTTGGCAGATGGATTTATAGCCCACTGATGATTACATAGCATGTCCCATCTGTACATGATCTGCAGGGAACATGAACCTAGCTAGACTATTTACTCTGTCACAGTTTTAGCTTACTGTTCTGAAACTTTTTTCATTCACTTCCTCTTCTACTGGTCAAAACAACAACTGTGAGATATGGAGATTTCACTTCTTACTGTATTCTCCCCACTGGTAGAAGAAACTGTAAGACCTTTGTCCCACAGGGGCTCTGTGGATGTGCTTCTTTAAAATCCCCCTGCCTGCAAAAAAAGGAAGAAAAAAGGGTTTGGGGGGAGTGGGTGGGTGGACCCATACATGCAGTCCCAGATCCAGCAACCTTGGAGGCATCCTTCCTTTCTATCCTCTGTACCTCAGGGAAGCTGGCCTTGTGAAATTCTTTTAACAATTAATTGATTTCCCAGTGACCTGATCCAGGATCAGAAAGAAAGATGTAAAAAATCTACAAGGTGCTACAGCAGAGAAGGATCACACACTCCTCTTTATCAATGTGCTTTATTTGCTTTATCCACTATCTACCTTCTGTGACTTGTTTGGTTTTCATTCCTCCAGTGAGAAGCTGCGTTGCTAAAGCTCATTCCATAACTTCAGTGGAGGAAGTTCAAGAATAAAGAAGTGTATGTAATAAAAATGAAGAGAAATAACAAAATGTGGAGTTTGTCATAACTTCAGTAAGCTACTTCAGTTTTGTTGCCCCCATCTGTTATTTCCCATTGGTGTTTGTCAGTTCAAGGATAAAAGAGAGAAAGTAAGATTACTTAGAGTCAGGGGAAATTAATGTGTTATTTGCAACAGAGCTGAAGTGGAGTGCATTCTATAGAAGGTAGCTTTAATTAAAACCTCTGTTTCAGAAATAAAAGAAATAGGTTGAAGTCCACATGAAACAAAGGAGGGGGAAAAAATTGCATTGTCTTGCATTTTTCTGCTTTAGAGGCTGCCTGCAAGCTGAAGGCACTCTGTGTGCCATGCTGTGCCTAGTCTGTCATGGGCTCTGCAGCCAGGTGAAAGGAACACTGGCTGGCTATGGCCTCCTAAATTGGAACCCTTATAATAGACTGGATTTCTGCAACTTTCTCAATCTACTTTATGAAGGAAGCACTATCTTATATCTACATAATACTGGTGACCCCACCCTTCTTTCCAATGTGCTCTGCTGGCCTGACACATTTTAATAAAATTCAGGAAGTGTATTTAAGAGTAGTTTACAGGTTGTTCTTTAAGTTTTCTGACTTCTCAGGAAAATCATTTCAGTGCGTTTTGCACCACTGTATGTAGGTGCAGTCCTTGCTTCCTTAAGTTTTCCTGTATAGTTAATTCTTCTCCTAGACCTTATTACCTTCTTAACATAGGAACTAAAATTTCAGAGAACTTACTGCACATTATTTCTTTACTATATATATGTTGTTTGGCAAGGAAATGGATATATTTCACTTTCCACTCATTTACTGAGCAGGTAGTATGCACAGAGAAAGCTAAGAACTAAAAGAATTAAATACTTCCTTCAAGATTCCTGAGATATTGTTTTTATTTGCTACAGTCTGTTTCCTGAATGAAAGTATAGAGGAAATATCTCTGTTGCTGTCTTAGTCCACAGCAGTCAGCTAAATTGTTCTAGATCTTACATGAGATTAGAATCTAAGCTGGAAGGCTAGTTAAAATAAGATCAGGATAAGGAATTGTTCTGAAAAGCATTTCAGGTTGCATATAACCATCTGGTTTAAGTCTACAGCCATCAGTGGGTTTTGCAGAGGTGAGAGTAAATTCCGGATTGTGCTATCTGTACTGGCAGTGGTGTTCTTACTGCTTTCAGTGGTCTATCCTTTCAGCAGCAGAATGAATTGCAAAGTCTGGCTCTCATCCCCAAGGGAGCCTACCTGTTTTAGAAGAGATCTTTTGTTCAGCAAACCTGTCTTTAAGAGGCAAAACTTTTTCAACTCCATAAAGAATTATTCATCAGTTATGTCAGAAGTCCTCTAGTAAAGTGAAATGGTGTTCAATGCATGACTTGCATTTTTTAAAATAAATAGCTAGCTCTTGCAAAAAGGTTTTCATCCTGTAGGTTGGAGAAAAGAAATGCAAATGAAACTTGTAGTATTAGGGGTTTTTAAATAAATTCAAGCAACTTTTTTTCTTAATTTTTTTATTGACATAAAATTATAAAATTGATTGCCTTTTACAGAAGAAAATGAACTTTTGGGACATCTCTCAAATTCTCATTGAGAAATTGCTTAGCTCTTACTCAGTTCATGTTGGGTGATGTGATCTCACCACTACTATGTTTATAGCATTCAGTTTATTTTGAAGACGGACTTCTTGTTGATGTAAAAACTTATCTAAGTTTTGCTGGCAGAGGAGATTCAAAAATTTGACTGAAGATTTTGAAATTTGACTTACAGTTTTACAGTTATCAAGGCAACTCTTTACAATGAACAGAACAAGAAGCTATAGCCTGCAAAACCCACACGGCAAGACTGATTTTGTCAATTAAACACCTACTTCACCATAGGCAGCTAAGACTCGGGACCTAACCTGAGATGTGGGGCTTTGCTTGTTGTTTTACTCCCTGTGAGCGTTTGTTCACTTACTGCCATGCAGATAATGCATTGCATTTCACAGCACAGCAAGTTTAATCAGGACATGTCATCATCAATTTGTACCGATATGCACTGATGGACAGGGTTTTCCAGGAGCATGACTAGCTGTTTATCAAATGATCGTCAATTCTGGAGAAGAAACGGTGCAATCCCCATGTTGTTTTACAGCATCTGCTTTATCATCTGCTCACAGGAGCACCTTTTTTTTTTCCCTCTGTCCCTGGGTTTCCCTTTGTAGCTGTCACTTGTAGACAGCTTCATTTATTTCTGCTGATTTCTAATTCCTTTAGGAGAGATGTCTAAAAGATGTGCTTGATTTATTGAAGCATGTTGTGGAACTGAAATGGTTAATGATGGCAAGACAAGACTAAATACCACAATCTGCATTTGATTTCTGATGCTTTCCTGTTATTTACAAAGTATCTCTTTGAGTACCATAAATAATTTACAGTTCAAAGTGAATACTTCCAAGTGCTAAAAAGCCAAACTCACATTTATTTCAATTGCTAATGTTTTCATTTTATAGCACAAAGCATAAAACACTCCTCTCACTGCTGTATAGTTTAACAAAAGAGCTATTAGATTAGCACAGAAGCTCCAAAGGACTCTTATAACAGCAGGTTAAGGGGAAGTATCAATTGTTCAGTCTTGCAGTCCCTACTACAGTAAAATTCTAACTCCAAGCACAGGGAATTTTACCTGATAAAGGACACCAAGTTTAAGCTTTTAGCATTCAAAACTTATTATCTCACAAATGTTTTGTTTTATTGCTTGGAGGAGTTGAACAGTGCGAATAACTCTGAAAGCTGACCCTAGAGAATTATTTAATTTTATTTGGACATACTGTTACTTGTTCATAATAGGTAGAATCAGCACACATGACTTCCAAAATTAAATCATAATAGCAAACGCTTGAAGAAAAAAGGAGCCACAGAAATCAAAATGTTTGTCAGTGATACACAGATATGCACATCAACTTTAAACAATTCTTTCTGTTCTTGTTACTCTCATATAGTCTAAGCCAAGGTAGGGGAACCAGTAGAAGCACTGACTAGCTGAACATTTCTGCTATTTTACCTAAAACATGAAAGTCTTCGTTTTATAATGCCTAGTTGTTTTTGAAGCTGTGGAGCCCAAATGCTACTGGCAAAACAAAGGCAGAAGACAAAAAAAGAAAAGGGGGAAAAAAAACCAAAGCAACAGCCATTAATCTTGGGGCAAAAAGAAAAAACTCAGAATTAAAAAAGCCTATTCTTTAAAAAATTTAGCTTAATGTCTATATAGTAATTATCCCATCTCAAGATAATTAGATAATTGACCTCTTTGGAAGATTTGCTGAAGAAGATGGACTTCCACTTCTCATTTTCTGGTAAAAAGATAAATATAAGTTCTGTCCCATGTATGCAGACCAAACAAATCACTCTAAGGGACATCATAATTCATGTGAAATAAGAGATGAGCTATATCTGAAAATTATTTCCAGTGTTTGGAATCTTGTATAATTTTAATACTATAGCATCAAATATTGATCAAAAAAATCAAATATCTGCAGAACCTTTGTAAACAGAGGGAAGATGATAAGGATCTGTCTGTATTCAGTATATTCTAGCAAAATAGTCTTAGTGTTGCTTGCACTGATTGATGAAAACCTTGGTCAATCAGATGTATTAATTATCTGTCATTATTTATATACCAGCTTTTCCTTCTAAATTATCAACATTTATTTTGCCCACTAAAGCCAACATAAAGGATTGCTACATTCACAGTTAAAATTTGTCTCCAGTGTTTGATGTTGCCTAACAACTTCACACAGTAGCGTAAAGGGGGAAGAGGAAAACAATCAATGCCCACAAGGAATTTTAGTGAAATAGATACTAATTCATCAGATGAACATTTTGGCACTGGGGACAGGTTCTTAGCCGAGGTAAATAGGAGTAGCTGCCTCAGAGTCAGTGGAGTTGATTTATTACCAGCTGAAAGACCAGCACTAGACCGACAATGACCCAGCCCCTGTGAAAGGACGTGTGCTATTCTCGGTGAATACCAATGGGGTGGGCCTTTTGAACGGGCCTGAGTGGACGTTTTGTACCTCTATGTGATTTGGCAAGTAGTTTCGTTTTCTGAAGCCTGAAACGATTTGCAAATTTGGAGAAAATACAACCAGAGGAAGGGAAGGGGAAAGGAAAAAAAAAAGGAAAAAAAAAGCAAAAGCCAAGATTTTGGTAAATGAAATCATAAGGACAGGGTGTCTGTTCAACCCTTCTAACAAGTGAGATGGAGCTAAGGGCACTTTCATGGCAAATACAAGCCTCAAATCCTGTTTGCATTAAAGGACTTGTGCCTTGATCCTCCAGTTTCTAAGAGAGCTCTCTATCATGAGGCCCAGCATACTGAAGTGGAAGGTATCCTTTCCTCTAAAAACTACACTTTAAATATACTTTGGAGCAAGCCTAGGATGTGTTTATTGGGAAGGAACTAGTAGATAGACTGGCTGTTTCATGGGGAATAACTACCTCAGGGCAAGGACTTGGATTTCTCTCTGAATTGATGGGTTTCAATGAAGTTGCATGTGACAGCAGAAGAAATGAGGATTTTTTTTGTGGCAGGCTAAGAAGGTGCTTTGTATCAAGCCACCAACTTTAACTTCCAGGGCTCTCTGTTTCTTCCAGAATTGTCAAGGAAGAAGTGCAGGAGAGGAACAAACTGGTGGTAGCCCATTGGACACTTAGATTGCAAGTGCTCAGCCTTAGTTCAAGTACAATAGTGCCCAAAATAAGATCCTTAAGTAGTATATTTGATTTAGCTATTGATACATTTTAAGTTTTCTCAAGTGTATTTGATGCCATTGTCCCTCATAATACCCAAGTTTAATAATAGGAAGCACAGTGTGTGAAGTGGGCAAGTATTGCTTGTGAAACAGTTAGTTTCTTCAGCTTTTTAAATGAGTTGTTTGCCAGCATTTCAGAAAGAATTGCATACTATCGAATCTGGTCTTTGTTCCAGCTGGCAGCATTTAGCAAAAGAATAATGTTTTATGAAATATAAATATATAGCTATACATATATATGCATATTTATGAACTGAAAACTGCTACAAATGTAGTAGCTATAAGTTAAATGCAACAACTAATTAAGAGTTTCACTTTCAATAAATAGAACTATGGGCTTGGGCTTTAAATCTAGTTTTTCCTCTCTTTAAATTAATCTTTACAATGTAGGTATTGTCTTCATAAGTACGGAGGCAATGCATTTCTCTTAAAAAAAAAACATAAACAACAACCCTCGCCCTAAAACAACAACATCCAAAAAAAGCACCCAAAAAAAGCCAAAACAAAACAAAACAAATGCCCCGAAAAAGGAGAGGGAAAGTCTAAAGTGCCAGAAGTCCTTGAGCTATATATTCAAAATCTGAAATGTAGTTAGAACAGCAGGCAGCTTTAATGGCAATGCTAATTGGCCCCCGACCCCCCATCTCTGCTAACATTCAAATCCACTCTTTGTCCTGGATTTCATTTGGCAATTTCATCCCACTCAATATGAAGGCGTGTGAGAGAGAAAAATCAGTCTGCTAGCATACTATATTGGACCCAATTTCTTACTCATTTCATGGCACTTAGACTTCTTTTATCTGCAGGAATGCCAGCTGATAGAGCAAATGACAGATGAAGCACTCACTTGCAACAGTTTGGCTACAGAATTAGGGATACTTTTTTTCCCCATTGTGAAATACCCTTTGGTACTGGCAAAAAAATTCCCAAACTAACCCAACAACAAGGAAAAAAAAAAAAGAGCTTGAAAAATCAGCCACGTTTTCAAAGGCATCCAAATGAGTTGGCATTCAAATTTCATATTCTGTACCATCACACAAGAGCTCCACATATATTTTTCCTAGATACACAAAGTGCTGAAAGCCACCAGTCACCGACTTGTTGAAGAAAATGAATGGAGTGTCCTTAATTTCTGAGAGACTTGGGTTATTCTTGTTAACTGACAGGTTTTCTAGTTCACCAACATGTGGAATACTCCAGGAATTGTACTGCAACATAGGAAAGATGTATAATTTTTTTAAAGGTAGTAGCACAGTACTTCGATCTTTTCCTATCTTAAAATCTTTTAATTTTATTCAAAAGGTTTCCCATTTGACATTTTTAGGGCTTCTGATCTTCTGAAAAAGAAATTGCTTATTGCAAAGCTTTCATGGGAAGCTTCCATTTTCTTCTTTATTAGTAATTGCATTACTAATTAGTGTTTGGTCCTCGCCAATTTTTATGAAAAATTCTTGTACAAAATCACAAATTAGAATCAAAAAATAATTTCAGTAAATACCTCTCAGGATCATCGGGTCTTAGCCTCTTGCTTAAAATGGACCTGCAGGCCTAATGTCTCTGAGGTTAGACAAAGGACTTATCCAGTTGAGTTTTGAATATCTCCAAGGGTAAAGGTTTTACTGCAGTATCTGACCACCTTCTTGAGGAAGATGTCTTTGTAGTGTCTTGTCTAACTGTAAATTCCTGCTAATCACGTCCATTGCCCCTTCTCTGCTTCATGAGTTAAACTGATCAGTCTGCAGTTCCCTAGATCTGAAAACAGGTGTGACATCTGTCTGTCTCCAGTCCTCAGAGAGCTCCCACACCACCATTCACTCTCAATGAAACTTGCTGGCTCCCTTAGCAGCCTGTAAAGATCATTCAGTCTGATCCCATGGATTTGTATGTCAAATTTGCTTTGAGTCTTTCACACATATTAACACAATTAATACATGTCCCAGCATTGTTTCCCAGGATTTAGAGGTAGACCTGAATGAAGCCTTTGCAAGTTAGAACAAAGCAAAGTAGACATCATGTTCCTCCTTGTTTTCTTGTCTTCTGTCATTAACTTCTCTGCCCCATTCAGCAATGGATCTACATTTATCTTTCTGTTTCTTCCAAGATAACAATAAGTTCTTACTGGTTTTTGTTGGGGGGAAGGAGTTTGGGTTTTTGTTTTGTTTGTTTTGGTTTGGTTTTGGTTTTGTCTTTTGTTGTGTTTTGTCTGTTTTTGTTTGTTTGTTTTTGTTTTTTGGGGGGTTATATATATATATATATATATATATATATATTTTGCTTGACCTCAGTCAGGACCATTCTGATTGACCTTCAAAGACAGTCTCTTCAAAGTACAAGAATTGTCCATTCCAGTGTGCAAATTAGTCAAGCATAGGACCTGCAGTTATAAGCCTTCTTCGAGGTTTTTCAAGAAGGCTTTGTCCATTTTTATATCAAGTGGTCTGTGATCCATCCATTGCAGTCCTCCAGTCATGGTGTCATCTCCTGTCACATCAAACTGTAATCTTTGATTATATCTGTAACTTTTTTTTATCACTGAAATTTAGAGCACAAATTATTTATTTACCTGTCTGTTTGTAAGTTTCCATTTATCACCCTCTCAGAAAAATAGCTTACTCAGATTGGGACTTGCTTTAAACATTAAAATCCATGCATTTCATGTTTAGAATATTGCTATCTGGGATGCAGGTTATACTACAAGTGCCCTGAGTTTGTAGTAGAATTCACTCTAAATGTTCCTAATGTTGATAATTCTCCAGTGAATCTCTAGGTTTTTGCCAAAGGAACCTATACATAACTAATAAAAGACCGTGAAAGAATACATCATCTTATCTTGGAGAACCACAGGATGCACCAGATTCACCAGTGAACACAGGGACCATGACAATATAGAAACCAGGATATTACATTTTGGGTGCACTCTTGCAGCAGCCTAGCCTGTGCTATCTGAGTTTCCAGTCAATAAATTATGCTGTGCAGGTAAAGCTTTTGTGTTTTATAATGTATGGCTATATTATGTCTTGAAAAATAATATCCTGTCTTATGTCATGAAAACATAAGTTGTAAACACATTATTTTGATTTACTGAAATTTGTTCTTAATCTTCATGGTGAAAGAATAAAATTACTTGAGGTTAAGTTTCAAGAAACAAAATGAGACCAAAATGTTGGTTCTGCCTTGAAGTAATGAAAAGACTTTCATACACCCACACATAGCAGAATAAATGAAGTTTGAAGAAACTAACAAATGATGGCTTAAAAATCCCATGTTTACATTCCTCTTACCTATTTTGTTGCCCACAGATTTCACCTAGAAGTTGCTGAACATCTAGAAAAAAACTGAGTGATCTCGTGGTGTAGCTAAAAGTTAGAGTTACCCAATTACATTTCAAAGACCATCAGCGATCTAAGGGCAAGAGCCTGAGACTGCAAATCTTAATAAGATTCACTTGTGAGCCTCTAAATATACAGACCTTGTATATATGGTATATAATATATGGTATTTCCAGTAGTTTGAACTGAGGAAACAGTCCTGACATTGACAGCGTCCTTGTCACTTGACTGCACTGAGTGGAAAATTCTGCTTCTCTTTGATCAGACTTCCCTTCACTAGGATTCTCTTTTCTCCTTAATACTTCAAATAAAATCTTAAATATTTCCTCAGCTTGCCAAAATTAGTGCAGTCTGGTTGCTAGCTATGGAAATGGTGGCTTGGTAGATGATTTTAAAAGAAGGTTTTTGTATGTGAAGTAGTCCTTTAAATTCAATAGATTTATCTTAAAATTCAATATTTCTTCAGGTAATCGTGTTCTTCTTTTTAGATAAATTTCATGAGCCACATTTTTGTAAGTAATCAGAAGGTACTCAGCTACTACAGATAAAAATAGCAAAAATTCTTTCTTCCTCTTCTGTGGAGGAAATAGCTCAATTAGCTATTTTTACTTGCTTTCTTGTATGTATGACAAAGTAGTTACCATCCATGCAGAAGTTAGATCCATTCAAGACAGTGAGTCTAGTGACCTTTTTCCTAAAATGATACCTCTTTATCAATGTCTCAAACCAGTTTTTTATGTCTAGGACTTATGGATTGTGAATTGTTGCTCAGGGTAATTTTTTTCTCAGTTTTACAGATTTAAAGGACTCTCTGAGGGCTTTGTTTGGAAAGAAATTTTCTTGCATTTCAACTGAGAGAAAAAAACCCCAAACCTCTTTTAATTCTTATCTTCATCTCCGTGGGTTAGGTACTCACATAAACAGGAACATGTTAATCAGCTAAGCAAAGGAGTTAGCTTCTGTTAAGGGAGATCAAATGGGGTTCATAGACACAGATAGGAAAGATGGGTTCCATTCATCCAGTGTCAGTCAAATGAAGCTGGGACCCAGTATGTTTATATGTTGATAAACAACTATGGAGTGTGTGTGTGTGTAATTTAATCATGAGAGGAATTTAATGTTCTTTCCTCAGTGCTATGTCTTTGACATAGGTCTTTCATTTACTACCACTTTTTATGGCAGTGATGAGTTATTCCTGCCTATTTCTGACTTTGATCTGGAATGGATATTGGTTCAATCAGAAATACAGGCAATAGCCAGCAAATTTCTGAGTACATGATGAAGGGGTTCTTTTTTTAGTTTTCTGAAACTGAAGCAAAATTGAATAGTGAGAAAACTAGAAAAGAAGACCCTCAAAAGGTGCCCAAGGGACAGCAGAGAAAATTTCTGCCTTGTTTGTAAGCTTATATCATTAAGAAAATAAACAAGCAATCTACCAGAGCAATAAGGAAAAGATCAGAGAGAAAATTGATGCTTAGACTTTGTAAGGATAGGAAGAAACTACTTGACTATTCTTGGTCTTGTTTCTATAGCTGCTTGTCTGATCTACTGTCTGGAACTCTTTAATTCACAAACATCTGGCAATAAAATTTACAGATTACCTTTCATGTTTTCATCACTTTCAGTCTCCAAGACTTTGAGCACTCTGCTTCCTTGGTTTTAGAAGTTCATGGAATTGGATTTCACTTTTGTGTAACAATACAGATATTTAATCACTGCAAATGAGTTCCAGGTGTTATAATCTTCAGTACACAGGCTAAGAATACATTTCTGAAATACGTGCACTCAGTAATTTTGTTCCTATGTAAAAATGTTCATTTCATCTCTCACCCCCAATTGATTGGTGGTACCATTTTTTTTTTTATCATAAATATCTCTCTTTTTCATACAAAACTGTATTAGTTGATTACGGAACCAGAAAAATGAGTTATGCTTTGTGTTTCTTTAGAACATTATTTAATTTTTTTTATTAATATTTGGAGCCTTACAGTTTCAAAGGAGTTGAAATAATTTGAGAATATATATCAAGAAAATTACAAAGTGAATAAATAGCTGTTTTTTAAAAAGAAAAAAAAACTTCCTGAAGATTTTTTGGTAGTATGTGACCCAATATATGTATCTTTTAAAAGGTAAAAATCCTTTAAATAGAAGTATTACAATTTTGAAAACAGGGGGCGGATGGGGATATATGTTCTCTTCTTTTAATTGAGCCTTACACTACTGAATAAGAACATTCATCTTTAGAATTATCTGTTACTTATTTCATCCCTTTTGTTTTAGAGTCAGCTGCAGATTACTCTTTCACTCAAGAAAATTTTTAAGAACTGTGTTAATTAGCTTGTTTATTATATGACTCAATATTTTTTCTGCTCTGAATTTTAGCAGTTTTCTTTGGTCACTGGATGACCTTGTAGCGCAGTCCAGCTGCTGTCTCACCATTTTGTTCACTACATGCTCCACAAACAGGACATAGATCCTAAAACGAGCAGTGCTCTGAGGGAACTTATGTATTTCAAGCATAGGATAGATTGAGGATCTGTGGGATTTGATTCTCTTCAGTATAAGGTTAGATGGGGATTTGGGTTTTTTTTTTGGTTGGTTGGTTGGTTGGTTGGTTTGTTGGTTGGTTGGTTTGTTGGTTGGTTGGTTTGTTGGTTGGTTGGTTTGGAGTTGTTTTTAAATCTCCTGTCTAGATACAAACTGCAATTTCACCAGCATAAGGAGCATATTAGGTCATAGCAAATCAGACAAGGTGCAACCCACTTCCTACTCCCCGAGTCAGTGAGGAAGAAAAACATTACATCACCTCTTTGTAAAAGTAGGTTTCTCTCTGATTTACTTGGCTCACTAGTCAAGTCACTGAGAAGTGAAGCCAAAGTTACTCCTTTTTTTTTTTTTTACTTCTTTTGGTCCTTTCCCAGTTTTTTGTCACTGGAGTCACAAATTGAATGCTGCTGAGAGAGGGGAGCACTATTTCCCTGGATAACCTAGGAAAAACAGTGACGCAATCTCCCTCTCTGTAAAAAAAGCCAGTGGTCTTGTTGTCCCTTGAATCTGTAATTGGTCAATGGGAACCCGGGGAGGATAGGAAAAGTACCTGTGGAAACAAAGTACTTGGGGTTTGCTCTGGGATTCTGTTACCTCAGGAGAATAAACAAGGAGTACTTTGGTAGGAAGCACAATAAAAACAATACTCTGTTTACTGTTTGTTCTTTGAGATACGCATCCACTCCTGCTTTTTACTTTGAAGTGTATGCGTGTGTGTGTGGAGGGGGGGGGGTGGAGTGTTCTGGAGCAGGGGCAAGGACCATAAAGCCAGCTTTTCTCTCAGTGAATAATTAGAAGTTTGACTGGTAACATCACGATCTCAAGCGGAGGACAGGCACAGATGCTATGGGAGCAGCAGTCACTGCCACAGTCATAGTACGGCTGTGATAACAGACACAGGTACACTCAACCAGTTTTACTAACCTGCTTTCCTGGCATTCCAGAAGAATGGGCTTATCTGTTCAAATTACATTATATTATGAGTAACAAATAAATTTGTATTAAATTTCTCTTGGTTGGGTTTTTAATACGTCAATACTTCAGATATTTTGTTACTCAACCTAATCTAACATCTATTATTGAATTTTCAGTTCCCTAATCTGACTTCCATACTTTCTCAAACTTTTTCTTCAACATATATAGCACAAAAGAAAAACACATTTTCATTCATCTCTGTCTTATTTTAGAACACAGTGTACTTTTGATCTTGATTTGTTCCCTTTTTGGCTTAAGAAAATGAGAACGTTAAAAACAAAAGAGAACATTCTTTTTGGTTTGTTTGTTTGGTATGGGAGTTTCGTTGTTGATAAGGGTTTTTGTGTTTTTATTGATCTGCTTGTAAGTGGTATTTTTTGTTCTCATTAATTCATCATATTTTAATAGTATTTCTTTTCTATCATCTTCAGTGTATGCATTTAGTGCTTGTGAAAAGTGACAAACTGGACTGCCTTGTGAAAGTGAAGGTTTCTGACAGTCCATAAAGCAGATACCCATAAGCAACAACAGCAAATTTCATCCTCATTGTATTGTATGTCATTTAAGAATTAATCGTTGGAGTATTTCTAAGGTTTTATATCTTGCTTGTGGACATCAGATACACAAATGATGGCTGCTTTTACTGAGGCAAACTAATATACTTGTCTCATATTTATAACAAAATATTGCCTTTTAAAAGGAATTTGGATTTTGGGGGGTTATTTCATGCTAGCCAACATCTCTGAATTCACCTGGTTCAAATTCATTCAGCAGTTCAGGAAAAGATCATTAATTATGAGTTCTTTAAAAATTCCCTGTTGTGCTACTTCTAATAGTTTCCACCTTAACGTTCTTCTTATATTCCAAAAACTGTTTCTAGTTCTAATACGAATACTGTATTGGTGGCAGACAAGGTTTTTTTGGGGGGAGTTGTATTTTTTTTTTTTTTTTAAGTTTTACTAGAAAAAGAGAGAGAAATGTCTTTATGCGTTTATTGCACTTCAATATATGCACCCATATAGATAATAGTGCAACCTACTGGGTAAGATGAGGAAGCAGTAAGAAATTGTAAGAGAAGGCAGCCAGCAGCTTTAACCTGGAGTTAATGATGTTTAATAAATTGATGACAACACTAATAAAAGGATTTAAGTATTTTACCTTTAAATGAAATTAGAATTAAACACCAATTAGGCTTGTTTTAGAACCCTCATTTTTATTAATTTGCTTTGCAATCTATCTAAACCTCTCACATTTCTAAATTCTGCATTACATTGCAGTATTATGAATGATTTGTCTTCAAATAGGAAAATAATGGTGTTTATTAGCAACTGACTAGAGCTCTTCATAAAGATTCTTACTCCTTCAAACACTGTTATGATCACCATTTAAGTTTTAACTAAAAGCATACACCTTTGGTTGAAACAAATATGTGGAACTTATGCAGTTATATGTCTACTTTGAACGAAACTATTTGGAAAGGTTACATATCTTAATGATAATTTCTGATACCTTTTTTCAGAAATTTTTTAGTAGATTCTACTATAATAAAATTTATCCCTTTTTAGACCATTTATAACAACACACTGCATATTTAAACTTCTAAAGCAGCTTTGAACAATGTATGAATGCTCTTTTCCAATTCAACTGGTGCATCAAATGTTTATTTACTCAGAATGTACCTATTCATTAATCAGTAGAGACTTAGGGCCTACTTTACTACATTTGTCATTTTGCAGTGGCATCAACTGGTTTCCTCCTGCTTTCTACATCAATACAATAATGAGTCAAGTTTAACTTTTACCTCCCTTTCTTGCTGCTGCTGATAACTTTGGGTTTCTGTCTGATTATGTGGCACTTATTTTAGCTTGAGTCAAGTACATTTGATGTGCAAAATGATACAGTTCATTTCCACCTCTTATGTCTGTGAATCTGCTACTAGTGTTGGTTAGATACAGTGTATAAATAAGCTGAGGAAACTGTTCCTTAAAGCAGAGTATCACTTGCATTGTTTGTCTGTGTTGGAGAAGAGCTTGTGTTGCTAGCAACACAGGGAAAGGGAAAATATTTTTTGAAAAGGAAAATATGCTTTCCTGAGAATTCTCCTGCAATGCATTGAACTATATGTAGACTTCAATGAAAATTTCAGGCACAAGATTTCTAGTATGGTATTTCCAACAGTTATTTATGCTACAAAACCGTACTTATTAAAAATAAGTTTTTCTGATTATAAAAGTGCTGCATAATATGTCAGTCCTACTCCTACAGCACAAGAACACAATGGATCCAGAAAATTCATGTACGTAACTGTGTCTGCCTTAAAGTTTTTGACAGCATTTGGCAAAATTCATATTCCTAGAGCAGGCAGAGTAGGTATTGGCACTACTTCAGTTGGTCTTGGGTACAAAGAGACCACTAGTAGTTGAATACTAAGCATGTTAATATTTCCAGAGAATACATAAAAATGTAATAAAAATTAAGCTTTTAAACTAACAACAACAGCAAAACAACAACACACCAAAACCATGGAGAAGAAAAATTAAAATGATGCTGTCTTACTAGATGGAGAAGAGAATTAAAAAGCACCTCTTTTTCGCTCTTAGAAATTCTTCTAATTAATTGTCCTCAGTGACTGAGAACTGTCTCAGATCTAGGTCCTCTGTAATAAATTAGGAAAATTAGTTTTAAAGTAAATGAGTCAAGAAAAATGGGTACCTATTTCATGTAATTTGTATAACTGTTGCTACAGTTCAATTGCTGACCTAAACTAAATATCTCTGCAAGTATTCCAGTTTAGAATTCCATCCATTTCAGATGTCTAACAGTGCATCTAAATACTTAAACAAGACCCATATGAAGTTTATACTTTAAAGAGACTAACAACTATGTGTGTCTGTCTACAATACTTTTTTACATTGTCAAGATTTTTGTGAAGTTGGGCACTATTCAGCAGTGGGATGCCTGTACAGGACTGGAGGATGTGGCCAACAGAGCTTATCTAGTAGGAAAGAGAAAGAATGCCTTAAAAGCAAACTTTTAATTTACTTGCCATCAGACTATGATACATACTTCAATCTCATTTTGGTGACTCCCCAAATGTTTTGATTATTATCACCTAATGGTCAACATTTGATACCTCAAAACAGAGAGAAATTGCTCAAACCCCAGAATCATGTGCTATATGAAAATTCTATTTCAAAAAGGCCTTTTTTTTCCTTATCTTTTAAACCGTATTACTTGTGCCTGTACAGCTTATTTCATTACTTGTGTAAGATGTATTTTGTTGAGTTAGAAACTTAGCAACAAGCTAGCATGACAACTTTTTGCTTTTTTATTTTATGGTTTTTTTGTTCAAAGGTAAACATATTTGACTTGAACTTCTTTTTTCATTGTGATACGGAAGAGGAATCCAGGTACCTTTTTTGTTCATGTGGGTTTTGCAAAAGCAGAAGAGTCATTGTCTGTATTGTTATATTGTCTACATTTCATGACCTTTGAGCTTTCAACCTTCAGCCTGTTGCAAATCAAGTTTCTGCTAGTACAAGCATCTCCTGAAGCATCCACTTTGGTCACAGTCAACCTACACGATTTTCTTGAGGACGTTCACCCTGTGGTTTCACAGATTCTGAAACAGGAAGCAATTTAGCAAACTCTATTCACTGAAAGAGTCCAATGCCCTCTGCTTAGAAAAAGACAACTGACCTAACATGCATTACCATCCAAGTGGAAATAACTTCTTGGGTTTGTTGCTCAGTTACTTTTATTGCTTTTCTTACAGAGTTAAACATGTTCTCTTGTTTTCTGTTTGTGCTTTACATTTTTCACACTGCTCCTTTCAATAGATGTGTTATATGAACACAGATAAAATTTTTATTTATCATCTATACACAATTTACACTTAAATACAGACAGATCTGCCTAACGCAGTAGTTCTCTCATTCTCTGTGCATTGGGGGAAGGAGGTAAGGTAAATTAGGTGTGCAGTTCAATTACCAAGCTCAGGAGTCATAATCTTGAAGTTGCTATTTAAGCTATATGAATGATGACAGTATATTCAGCTTTGAAAATAAGAGCAGTTACTTTCAAAGTGATTTTTTTTTTCTTATTACTGATGTAGGAATGAATAAAGCTTGAGGTTCTTTCCAGAAACAAATATGTACATTTCCCCTAGATGCAGGAACAGAACTTATAGAGGTTCATAACTATTGTTTCATCACTATACTTTTTAGTGAATAAATACTGCTTATCAATAAAACCTCAGGCAGATGGTCAATAATGGTTAAATATTAGGAAAGGCTACAACAAATGTCTGCATAAATTTATAGGTTGTTGGTAAGACAACTCCGAAGAGTTGGTAAGAAAACTCTGAAGGCTTAAAAGAAGGGGTTTATGCATTCTGTAGAGATTAGAGCCAAGTCATTCAATGGAAAGCAGGTATCTTCGTATCACTTTGGGACACCTAAGAGTTATGTAGGATTTTAGTATCAGAAATGTTAAACAACAGTTAAGTCAGTAGCATTATCTTGTCCTAAAGTTCCTTGCTTAGTTCTAGATACATTTTACTTAGTCCCATTGAAAAGCAAAATAGATGTTTGTTTGCTAACCATCTATAATGAGTTATGCCTTGCACCAGAGGAAGTTTCTTTAAAAATTCTAAATGTTTTATACAGGGTAGCTTAGAGTTAGATATATGTGGCAAGCCATGCTTTAACAGACTGTGAACCTAGTAAATAAGAAAG
Organism: Empidonax traillii; assembly: GCF_003031625.1. NCBI lineage: Eukaryota > Metazoa > Chordata > Aves > Passeriformes > Tyrannidae > Empidonax > Empidonax traillii. The sequence goes on along the minus strand of NW_020955228.1, from coordinate 950,696 downwards.
TAAGGTGACAGCAGAAGTCACCCTCTGAGATGGTGTTAGACCACATAGAACCCCTTGTTTCTAATTCTGTGGTTTAAACTTAAAGCATTTTCTTCTCTATTTGTAGTGGACATACATTTTTTTATTTTTTATGACACCTAACAGGCAGACTGTCCGTTTCTTTGTAGAACTGAGTGCAAGTTAGACAATTCAAGAAAAAAAAACCCTAAACGTACATTTTTGAAAATCTAGGCACAAAAGAGAATTTCTAATTTGTTCTCCTGCTGTATAAGGTCACACTTGAGAGCTTTGTTATCACACTGGATTTTTCTCCTCCCTCCTTATGGGTTCACAGCCATTTGATCTGGCTGCTGAAAGTATTGCAGAATCCTTGTTTATCCTTTGTCTGCAATAGGTACCAAATGTAACATTGTCTAGAGCTGACTTATGTTTTTCCAGGAAACTTAGCAGCATAACAAATTTATCTCTGAAAGCCTTTCAGTCCATCTCTGAAATGTTTTCAGAAACTTCTCATTGTTCACCTGCTTTGACTTCCTTTGCGGCAAATTCTGGACAGCAGAATATGAATTAGTGTTTGTTTGTGCCTGAGTATCCTTCTTGACTGGTGCCCTTTATGGTTCCATCAGGAAAATGTGAATGACTTGTGTAAAATAGTATTTTCAAGTGAAGAAAGGTCCTGGAGGCTGCTTGTACGCCACCACCAAAATAAAACTTTGACTCAGAACCTGTAAAATGTGTAACTCAAATCCACATTGTAGATTTCTTTATGATTACTTTGTTCATTAAAAGCTATCTTTGAATGATCCTTGACTGATAGGCACCAGGATGCCTATGATACAAGATATCTTTCCAAGGAATAGTGTGTGGGGGGAGAAGCACATAATTACTTTTTTTTTTTTTTTTAGAAGGAAAGGAGTGTGTTAAATCTGAACATTCTCTGAACCTGCCTAATTAAAACATCCAAATATCATTTGGCCTTTAATTACTGATGTCTTCATAAATATGAAGAAATGGAGTCCTATTCATTACCATTCTCTGCTTGCATAATATTCAGAGGACTTTAAGGGTCTCTTGGCAGGGAAAAAGCCTAGAGAGAAAGGTAATTTGGAGAGAAGATAGCCATTGTGTTAGAAGGCAAGTATCTCTACCAATTGGAACGGACCATTTAAAAATATGGCTTTTATCCATTTTGCACATTATTATCAACCATTATCAACGAGGTTTTTCTGTACATCTTTTTTGCCTGTGTGAAACCAGATGGTTCAGTGAAATATATTCATGTTCATTTTCTTGAATAGGAGGGATTATTTTGCAAAGATATAACTAGAGGTATCTACCTAAAAAATTAGTGCTGGAAACATAGAAATGGCCATATTCCAGTATACATAATAGGTAGAGCAAAGCTGAAGCTGGAGCTGAACTAGGTAAGGGATGCAAAGAATAACAAGAAAGGCCTCAGGTATGTCAGTGAGAAAAGGAAGGTGAAAAAAGCATAGCCCCTCAATGAGAAAGACTGGCAAACTGGCAACAACAAATGAGAAGAAGTCTGAGATGTTCAGCAGCATTTTTACCTCAGTCTTGTGCGGCAACCTCTCTTTCCACATCTCTTGAGTGAATGGACTGCAAGATGGGGATGGTGGGAAGCAAAAAGAGGGACCTGGACAAACTTGAGAAGGGAGCCAAAGGTAACCTCATGGGGTTCAACAAGTCAAGTGCAAGGGGTAACCTCTGGTATCAGTACAGTCTGGGGGATGAATGGATGAAGAGTAGCCCTGCCAAGAAGGTCTTGGAGGTGCTGGAGGAGGAAAGGCTGGACATCAGCCAGCTGAACATGACCCAACTATATCCTGAGGTGCATCAAAAGGAATGTGGCCAGCAGGTCAAAGGCAGTGATTCTGCCCCCCTGACTGAAAGAGGGTAGGTTTAGATTAGATACTTGGAAGCAATTCTTTACTATGGGATTGGTAAGAGACTGGAACAGGTTGCTCAAAGGGTTATGGATACCCTGTCCACAACTGTCCCTGGAAGTGTTCAAGGCCAGTTGTGTGGAGCTTTGAGCAACGTGGTCTAGTGTAAGGTGTACCTTGGAACCAGATTATCTTTCAGGTTCCTTCCAAAACATTCTATGATTCTATTATAAAAATTATAAACTTGCTAGAAGTATCATTTTGGAGTCTGTCCACAGAATGATGATGTTTGCTTGATGAAGAGAAGTTCACAATTATTTGCAGTTGCAGATGTATCTTATGTGGGGTAGATAGGACTTTTATAGAAAATAGAGAACAAGAGGACATTTATCATTTATCTCTCTCCTTTTTTCTCTTCCCCTCCCCCCACTTTGTGTTCTTGAAAGGTAGCAATATATTACAGAATTTTCTGGTATAATGATGCTACTCTGAATCAATACATGAAACCTCATGTTGTACAAAGGATACTGAGCAATTTTATTTTATAATAGGTTGCAGAAAGTGACCACACTTTGCATTTCCTGCCTTTACAGTGGTTTTTGGCTTTCAAAGTCTCCATCAATATAAAGAAAGTAAGAGTCAAGTGAGATACAACATGTAGCGAAGAGACATGGAAACTAACGACAAGATAGGAAGCAGACAGATCTATACCAAAGTTCAGGTTACAGTCCTGCCTCTGTCTCCATGTATGTTGTCACACCACCCTCAAATGCTGAAGACTGCTGCACTGAAGAAGCTATCAGCATCTGAGAGACAGGTGCTCTGTCTGAAGAATAGTATATAGAAAAGATCAACATTGGGCTCTGCATTACCACATTGCATTTAATTAACTAGCAAAAGAGCCCAAAGTAAAATTAAATTAAAGGTCTCGCTTAAGCCAGGGAAGGTGAAAAGTTTCAGAGTTAATTTGCCCAGTAGTATTTCATCATTTCAAAGGTAATCTGTAGCTCTTACACAAAATCAGTTATGGCCAGCCTGGTCTTTGACACAGTAAAATTCTTGAATATGTCTGTGCCTTAAGCAGAATTTCTTATCTTTTGGAGAAAGTAAATTTACATCATTTGCAAAGAGCTTATACAACAACTCCGTGTTGGCTGAGATGAATTATGCACGGTGTTTTGGGATCAGCAAACAGACTCACTGTTTCTTTCTTTAATTGGATGGCCAAGATAACACTCGTGAAGTTCTTACTTTTCCTTTACATTTGGAAAATCTTAATAAGGATGTAGCTACTTTAGAGTGCAAAAGGAACTTTCCACTTACCTTCTGTCTTTTCTTCATTTAATTTATGTGTGTGCGTGTAATCCATATCACAATCTATTATTCAGAGTTTCTAGTACAGAAGCAAAAAAGCCCTCTTTCTGGAAGAAAATCAGCATTGGCTATCTGTTCATAACTGACAGAATACACTGGAAACACAGAGTGAGTTTTCATACTGAACTTCTCCATTTCTGTTTAGATAAGCTAGTAAAATAGCATATCTAAATATGCCAGATATTTACATTTTAAACATGAAAGATATCAAAATGTTGTTGATTTCCTTTCTTTTCAGTAGGCAAATGATGTATAGATTTTTTCCATTGACATCATAATGGTTGAGAAGTCAGAGGAAGTGTAGAAGATAGCCATATTTACAATATTACTGGAAGTATACAAATTTTGCAGTTGGCATCTTTAGTGGAAGTTTAAAAGTCACTTTCCAGAAGTGTAACATACATTTATTGACATGTATAGAATAAAAGTATAGACAGATTTGGTCCCATGTACTTTTAAATCGTATTTGCATGTCTTTGACAATTAGATTATAGAATGTATAAAAGGTGACAAAAATGTCTACAGTGCATACACACTGGCTTTCTTTAAAATGCTCACTTTTTAAAATATATATATTTTGTACCTGTTACAAAACTTTGTCTTAATAAATTCAGTTGCAGGAACAGTTCTGTGGACCTTAACTAGACTATTTCCATGAGTAAGGCTACTGACAATGCAAAGATAAATCCCAAGGAGAGTAACCATCAGTTGTCTGAACATCTACAAGATCAAGAAATGAAGTGATGAAAGAAAAAGTGTGTTTATTTTATTTTATATTTTAAGACACTAGCTCAGACTAAATTTAATATTGCATTTGACAGCTCTACAGTTGGAAAAATATCAGTAGAAAACAAATGTATTGAAAATTCTATTTTTGGTTAACAATTTTCATACAGATTTTGGATTCTTGGCATTTAAAGCAACTGCCATACAGAAAACCAAAAACCTCTGTAGAAGATGATAAAGGTGATGATGAAGGTAATGTTGGTAACAAAAAAAATTCCCTGGGATGTCTAATTACATGTATTGTTAAGGAGACTCTTCTAGTAAATATTAATTTATGAATTCAAGATGTAGTTTCTTCTAAATGGTTCACAAACGCAATAACCTTTTTGATTCCTTTACATTGTAACTAACCTCTTTGGCTCCTTTACATTATAATATCTCAAATATTGTCTTCTGGAAAAAGAGTTTAGAACATACTTTATTTTAAATCCCATATGTAACAAATGCTGATCTTCATGTGAATGTCGGTGGATATAAATACTTATATATGGAAAAAAAGCTACTGTTAGTTTGCATTTCTCTTCATGGAAGAACTTATGCCTAGACAACTTATGCCTAAAGACCTAGAGAAAGGTCTCCTTTCATTATTATTCTCAATACATATCTGCAGAATATTCATATATTAGTATGGGAATTAGTACTATTTTATATTTCTGTCTGCAGTATCTGCCCTCATGTTCTACCAGTTACCTTTAATGTGTGAGCTAGAGGATAAGTTGTGAGCAAAGATGAAAGAATTGAAGTAGTTTATTATAGGAAGCAGAAAATTCTAGGGAATGTTAGGGCTTCTATATGTAAAAAAGTTGATTCTAAAAGAGAGATAATAAGCTCTTTGTCTCTGGATAGGACAAGAAGTAATATAATTAGTCTGACTATCAAGAACAACAATCTTGCTGCAAGGGACAGTTAAGCACTGGAGTAGTTTGCCTACAGAGACTGTGGAGTCCGTTGCTGGAGGACTTTTAGAACTGGTTGGACAAATGTGTTAGGTGTGGTGTTTGTGCCACTTGTGACTTGGATTTGAGGATGGACTAGATGGCCGCCTGAGGTGTATTCCAGCTCTATTTTTCCATTTTTTTCTATACAGCTTCCAGGACAGACTACATGAAAATTTTTACCAAAAATCTATTAAAACAATTACAATTGCTTTACCCAGCAAACCATATCTTTTAAATATTTTCTGAGACGGCTTATGTTTATTGTGACCTGATAGATTCTATTAAATTGATCCTTGCCATTTATCATTCACCATATGATTCTCACATAAGTGTTTACATATTGATTCCTTTGTTACTTAAATCTGACCAGGTAAGAAAATACTGTAGTTATCTTCTTCTGTTCACAGAGCAATAAGAAAAGATAACTAACACCTGTAGCATGCCCCCTTCCATTCTTATCATGTTTTTATGTTGAGGAATCCATTCAGCGTTTTCAGTGGTCTAGTCAGTGCTGCTTTGCTGGCCTCAAGTCTCACGCTACCCAGGCCTTGTGGCATGCAGTTGGCATTAGATGACCTTGACAGGATTTACATAACCTCAACCACCTCTAAGAGGAAGTGTGTTCTTTTAGCTCCTCTTGAGGCCCTGACAGTATCACAAGTTTTACTCCTTCTTACAGGGACATGCCACACAGACATTTGCTCTCTCTGCTGTTAATACGAATGTCTTAAAACCAGAAATATCATATTGTAGAGTGACACTAAGTGTGCATACTCAGTGAAACAGTAAGAAGCTTCTTATTATGACTAGTTCATTTGAAGTGTTATGAATTACTGGAAGCATGTTTATGATATCAAAAAAGCTGGGGTAGTTTAATATTCAAAGCTAATGTTTATGCTCTCTTTGGCTTATGGGATTTTTTGGGGGGTGAGGTCACAAAACACCTTTAAGCACAATGTGAGACTTAAATAACCCTTTATGCCAAATTGCTAGTCTACTGCTAATGCAAAATATTCCCAGGAAATATAGTTTCTGTTCCAATTAAGTTTAAAACAAGCAGCTCCCCACCTTTATCTACACAATACTACACATTTAAAATTCACTTACGGAGGTAAGTTTTACTCTAATTATTTCACAATTTTTTATATGTGATGTTAGGTCAAATATTCCTTAGAAAAGATGTAGAGAAAGGGTGAAAAAAATGGAATGTATTGTGGTGAAACTCTTCTGAAGTTAACAGAAATATTTCCACCAACTTAATATAGATTTATGTGCAGATCTAAGGGACAGAGCAAATAAACAACTTGGTAACTTTAAGTGAATGTAAGTAAATTTGTTGCCAAAGTTGAAAATTACATATTCCTACTTCTCTTACCTTTTCTCTGGAGGAAATCAATAGAATAGGCATATTTTTTCTCTCTTCTCTGGAATTTAGGTATAGGTGAATGTGTTAAATTTAAAGGACAGAGAAGCTGAAGAGTGACTGTGCAACAAAGCTTAACCAGCATCCATCAGCTATGTTTTTCTGCCAAAGTACCACCATGCAACCAGTTCAGTAAACCCTCTTAAGACTAAAACAGATTACAGTGGTCTGAAGTGAGCAATCTTCCATGTATTTGAAGGCTGTTGTCGACTACATTGCACTGACTTACTTACACTACTTGTTGAGCACTGTAGTCTTTTATAGAATTGGATTCGATAGAGATGGAGATTATATTGTTTCCAAAAGCAATATTCCACATGTCTGTGTACCTCATAGCTACAATGAAGTTTTAGTCATCCTACAATGAACACTACTTTGGTATGCAATATCTATCTGTGGAAGTAGATATTTGCTTCATATCCCATTATTATGCAATTACTTTTAAGATGAAGAAGTGTTTTAATGCTGAAGGTGAGAGGAGTTACACCTTCTCAAGTATTACACAATGACCTTTTTTCAAAGTCCTCTTAAGATGTCACTAGAGAGTTGATGATGCTCATGCAAAACACTCAATTATTGATTTTTAAGCACTTTTAAGATTCTCAAGATGCAGTTTATATGCTTGTATAGTTTAGAAGATGTACCACAGCTCATGCTTTGAAAAAGATGCCAGATATTTATGGTTTTATGTCACACATGACCTCCCAAGGAAATACTCTTACAGTTGAAGTGCAGTCTAATCAAAAGAAAAAAGTGAAAAGCTATAGCAATAATTAAAAGCATCTAAAAACATCAGTCTTTAAAACCCAATAGCCATGACAACATGAAGCAAAAATGATACTTTTCTTTCTATTTAATTTCTTTCCTAAAGAATTTCTCAAAATCCTTCGACATGTAGCATACTGTGAAGTGGTTTTGTTGTTGTTATTGTTTTATTGGGCTGGAGGTTTTTTATGGTTTTATTTTCCTTGCATTAAGTAACTTTCTCAAGTAGGTCTTAGTGCTGCAGTTTAATGAGGTTTATATGTGGTCTATTGGAAAATCCACAGGAAGGCCATTTTTACATGCTTGAGAAAATGTGGATTAAATTCCCCAAACAGGGGACACAATCTCATTCACATACATTGATAATAAAGTTTTCTTCCAGATTGTTGACATCTGGATTGTAGACTAGATTTATATTTGTCTTTAGGCTTCTGACTACGTTAGTAATGCATAGCTCCTATTGATTTCAGTATGGGTTAGAAGCTACTTATCCATCTTTAGACAACTTCATATCTGTCAACATAGTTGTAACTCCCTGAGTAGAATTTTTTTCCTTTCAAAAACATAGGGATTAAATCAATTTGATATAGTTATAAGAATAAATGCTCTAAACCAAAAAATTATTTTTCATAAGTAAATACAGCTCTAAATAAATTTCTCAAATAATTTTAAAGTATTTCTTAACTTCATTTTGAGACTGAAAATTAGAGACTATAGGAAGATAAATTTATATTAATTTGTATTTTATTATAAAACTTTAAATATTCGTTATTTATATGCCAATGCCCGAGGTATAGTTATTAATGCTATTATCAATTTCTGTTTCTAGTATGCTTTCCAAAATATTTTAATAATTTTCTATTTCTTTGTTAACAAAGTCTCTAAAATAACTTTAAATAGATTTAGCTGTAATATTTGATGTTAGAACCACACAGACAGGAATGAGGTGAAATTTTTTACTCACCAATTTTACTTTTATGGTTAATGAGAATTTTAAAATTATGCCAACAGTTCTGCAGATCAATATAAAACACAATTCATGGATTAATTTCAATATGATGAGGATGATGATTATAAAATATGCTACTTCTGCTAGAAAATTTTCAAAGTCACAGTTGTCAGTTTTCATCAATTAACTATACTAATTCTTTACAAACATTTTCATGCATAATTATTTTTACATAGTTTCTTTTTGGCAGAGGATGTGTTGCACAATATATCCAGGTGAGCAGAGGATAGCTTAAGGACAGATAATCTGATTTTACTTGTCCAGACAGAACAGTCCATTTCAAGTCCATTTTCATTTCCATTTCCATATGTATAAAAATGAATCATCTTCAGAGAGTTCATGGGGAAAAAAACCCAGCCATACATGTGATTTCATGACTGAGAAATTTCCCTAGCAGGCTCTTTATCTGTCTTGTTTCTCTGTAGGCTCTGTGTTGCAGTCTCCTAAAAGCTATGTAGTTCAGAAAACGGATACTCTTGTGCTTTGGCATGACTGCTGGATATTGGGCGGGGAAACCTTCCAGATGGGAGATTAGTCCTTTGCCAGAAGTAAGTGATCATGCATAGTTGCCAAAAACTTCTGGGGTGCAGCATGGAGTAGTTGAGGTGCTCACTTTAAATAATATCACTTATTTCAAAAATCCCCACCTTTAAAAATGTAAAGCTTTTCATTTTCGAAGAAGAGAAATGAAAAGCACTCACTTCAATGAGAAGTTGCAGGAAGTTCCCCTTAAGACATTAGCAAAGTTCGGATGTCTTTGTGCAGATAAATAACAAACCATTTTGTCAGATAGCACTTTACAGCTGGTTGTGCTTTAAAAAATTGTTCAACTGCTTAAGGATATTACTTTAAAACATATATCTTACTGAAGCCTTTTCCCAGATTTTCCTATTTATTATTAAAAAAACAAACAAAAAAAACAAACAAACAAAAAGAGCCCCCCAAACCCAACATTCAGTTGCAAAGAACAGAGAATGAATGACAATAAGATGCTACCAAGGATTGATCTCTGCTCTTAGGGATGAACATGGTTGCAGAGTTTGAAGGTGGAGAGAGATATGCTATCTAGCACCCCAACTGTTGTCTTATTATGGGACAAGGAAAATGTTTAACTCTAAGTAGTATTGTAGGGACGGGTAACATCCTTATCAGCCTCCTGCTTTTATGTGATCTGTCCCCAGTAAATCCCTCTCTAATCTGTATTAGAGACTCAAGACTTACAGTTGAACCTGTGTGGTGTACAGAAATTAAGTACTGGCTCAAGTGAAGATTATAAATGAATGAAGTGGATGCTTCTTAAAATTCCCTATTATGCACTATTGCCATTTCACAGCAGAGAATAGATGGATTAAAAATGTGTGCTGATTACTATACAGCTGGGACTTTTTAACAAAACGGCTGCATACTTGTGGTATGCCAAAGAGCTAAACTATGTTCTAAGAAGCACTTAAACTGTGAATCCATGAGGACTCTTACTTGCAGGGATGAGGTCCCAGCTTCAGTTCCTCAGCATGCTGGGCAGTGTTCCTTGTGTGGGTGATGTTTCTGGGAAGCATGGAAAAGTTCTGGGAGTCTCTTTAGTTTGATACAGTCAAGAGGAATACAATGCACCCTGCTGCTTTTTGTCTTTGTTTCTTCACACACACTTGTTCTGTTCAACTATAGCAAAAGCAAAATACAGAATATTGCATAAAAACCTCACAAATACTTGAATTGCAATCTCTTTTCACTTTAAGGACTTCACTTACTTGAAATATAGCTTACCAAACCAAACTGAGACCAAGTGTAAACACATTCATTGCTACCACCCCAACAATAGTGTGTGCTGTGTGAATTGAGACCTAACAACAAAATTCGTTTTGGCTTAAAATGTGAGACTAAGTTTTTCCTGACATCTCCATCAACATTTTATAAAACTTTTTACTGAAATTCAGAAGTCTATATGAAAGTCTTAAACAAAATTTCCTACTCTAATTCTGTTATTTTGTCTATGCCCACTCCTTTTGTCTGTCTAGTATTGATGTGATGATTTTATTTTTTACTGCACATGCTGTATGTTTTGCTCATTTTTTGGGAAAAAAAATGGAATTCCTGTAAATGAGAGTTCTCAAGTGATATTCTACATCTCCGCTCCCCCTGTTCTTCCTCTTCCCTGTTTCAGTGAACATAAAGGCTGTAGATAAATGCAAAGATTTGCCTTCTCTCCTTTAGTACAAAACTAAATAATTGCATAAGAACAGTATATGCTTTCCTAGTCCCATATCAAGACCTCTAAACCCCACTAATGTTAGTTACACCAGACATTACCCAGGACAGTCCTTTAGTTATCATACTAGACAAAAAAGTCCTGAGGTCATTCTGCATAATTACCATCTCTATGGAAATTTTAGTCAAACAAGAAAACTAATATGAGTTGGCTAGAAAATCAGACTAGTATCAATAATTAAAATGAAAATAGGAACGTTTGTATAGAATTTGTGTTGATAAGGTAAATTTTGATTTAAAATTAGTGAAATGTGGCCTGGGTAACTCATAGAATTTGATCAAGGTTCTTTAGATTTTTTTTTTTTCCTTAAATTCTTAATTTCTTAAAAATCTCCTAAAATTAATTTCTAATATAAAAAAAATTAAAAAACAAACCAAAACCAAACCAAACCAAAAAAAACAAAGAAACAAACAAACAAAAAAAACCAAACCAACACCCCCCCCACCCCCCGAAAAAAACAAAAAAAGGAAACTGAGACCATGCTCCCAGGTCATGTCAAAAGTCACTCAGTTGACAACTAGGGGTTAACTGGTCAGCTCTTGCAGTTTTCCAGATCTCATCTTCAGGGCTGTTATATGTGGCTTATTTGAAATTTAACACTTATGATAGCTTTCTCTTTTACTATAAGGGTTACTATTCCACTGTTTTAAAAACCCCTGCTATTAATAACCAGCATATGACACTATCATCCTCAGTACAAGTAAGCAAGCAAGCTACCTTTTTTCTTCTTGTCATTCTGATACTTACTAATTTATCTTAAGAGTGATAAATAGGATGAATGTAGATTTGTATTCATGATGAGGTAAGTTATGTTTAGTGTTTTACCCTAAAGTGATGTGTAGTACTTTTGTAAGAGTTGCTTAATTGTACAGATAAGAAACGGCTTCTGGACGTTTCTGTATACTTATATTGCACCATTAAACATGCAGAACAGCAGATGATGTCCATATGGAAAGCACGAAAAAGATAAGAAATGCTATATTCAGACATAAAAAATAAATTGTATTTAGTGGTCTTGCAAAAGCACTACTACAGTTGGTGAGAATACTTTTCATGTTGACAGTCTTTGCTCAGAAGCCTAAGCCTAAACGCTCGTCAAGACTCAACTGCCCTCTTTGCCATATACATGTTCCCCTTGGAAAAGCTGAGAGATGTTTGTCAGACAATACTGGCAGCACAGATTTCTTTGCTATATTAAACCTAACATAAACTGCTACTTTTCAAATGCACAGTGTGGATACTTCCTTGAATTGCCATTCCAGCATTTTCCCTAAGTGCTCAGTTCCCTAAAAGATGATGTGTTTTCACTTGTTTGGGCATTTTTTTTAAGTACATGCCAGAAGTATTTGGTCTCTTAGTTCTGATCAGGGAGGGGCTTGTGCTTTCAGGAGAAAACCCTAAATCTAAGCTCTGATAACGGCTTTTCGAGTGAGTTTGCAAAATTTGATAGACTGCACAATATTTAGCTGACTGCATCACATGCAATAAAAGACCTATTGCTAGAAAGAGCCACAGAACAAATTAGAAATCTTTAGAAATTATAATAAATTATCTCTAATAGTCTTGACTTACTATGCTATTGCAGCAAAGCAGCATGGAAAGACTATTGAAGACCCTAAGCTAGTTTATGCAGTAATTACTTCTCTATCATCAGGTTCCTTCTGGAGAACCAAAAGCCACTAGGAAGCCACCATTAGTTGGAAAATGGTAAAATCACATTTCTTTTCTAAAGCTGTTGAAGGAATTTTACAAACACTGGCTCATGTTTTTTAATGACCTGAGCTCTAAAAAAAATCAGTGCAGACTACAGTGCTCTTTTCTATTAAAGAGGAAAGCTAAAACAATTAGAGAAACTCTAGTTCGATCATCCTTTGTTACTGTACTAGTTACTACTAGAAATTAGACCAGAACCCTCTTTCTTTTTAGTTACTGGTCATTCCATACTAAAATATGTGAATAATTAACTTTTCTTGGGGGAGTTACAAAAATTTGAAAGGTAATTTTTTTTTTTTTAACTAATTCATCAAAAATATCTATAAATTTAAAATCCATCCTTTAAGGTAATATGAAATACTTCTACCTACTATTTTGAAACATTTTAAAAAAGTGTCAAGGACAAAGTGATAAGAAGCCTAGTCTTTTTAAAAGTGTCAAATCAAAAATGTTTTGATTTGTTCAGACTTGGGTGGTGCATTTTTTTGCTCATTGTTGATTTCATTTGTTTGGGTTTTTTTAATGGAAGGAAATTGCAAATACTTGAAAAAACAAATAGGGATTCATTTTGGTATAGCTGAAACTGGAATTCTTGGCTGGAAAACAAAACAAAATAAAATAAAATAAAAAACACAAACAACAACAAAACAATAAAACCAAAACCAAATCAAACATCTAATAACTTTAACTGAGAAAAAGATAGCAAAATACTTCCGGTGAAACTAGAGAAACTTTATGTAGAAAGCACCAGAATGTCTTCTATGTGGAATATCCACTCTGTCACTTTAAAAAAATGGAGCTGCAGCCCAATCATCCATCCAACAGTTTCCATTGGTTTGCTTATTATACAATATGTGACAGTACATAGGAAATATACAACTCTGTGAGGGATGACAAAGATTTTTAAAGCCATGATTATAACTATTAGAATTTCACAGATTAATTACTGTTAGGGAAGAGAGAGGATCATATTTAGAGCCCATGGACTGAGTAGCTTTAATTGCCCCCAGTTCTCCAGAGTATACGATATGCAGTGATACAGAGAAAAAATTGCACTTATAAAAACCTGAGTAAAGCAACAATAGAAGAAAGTATATGTATGGGCCGAGGTCACAAATGCATTTCAGGTTTATGCTATAGAGTTGCCCCACACCCAACAGATAAAACAATTCAGGATTAGAGATGTCAAACAGTGCTGGTTAAACTATTAAAGCAAACAAGATAGTGGAATATTTCTCTATGTTTAACATCGTACTTAGATAATCTATTCAACTTTTTTCTGTAACTGGTAAAATCCAAGGCCAAGTAAATGGTCTGCAAGCGATTCTCAACAGCTTTTAACATGTTCTGATCATGGAGGTATCCACAGTAAGAAACCAAGCACTCCTCCTTGCCTTATCTATTATGGAAGCAAAAAGCTAAAGACGAGAATAGAACTGGAAAAAATAGCCAGCACTGGAAAAATAAAGCTTTGGGAAATTTGCAATGTTTATTAACTAAATACACACCTCAGAACTCCTCTGTCTGAACTTCCAAAGGCATTTTTTTTTATATTAAAAAAGGGAGAAAATAAAAGGCAGTCACTGATTTCTCACCTTGCCGTATCTCTTATTTCCTACATTTTTCTTATTTACTCTAGATGAGGAAATTAGACTTCATGTGCATAATCCTAATAAAGGAACAGTTAAAGGAGAATGCCTTGGCAAACCTCTAAGTATCTGGCTTCTATGCCGTGGTAAAAAACAGAAGGAGGAAGAAGAGGATTTATAGTCCCTTTTTTAAACTTGGGATGATCTTTTAGGATCCTGATATAGCCCTGTTAAGTAATAACTTTATTTTTAAATGACTTTTTGAACTTCAAATTTAAATCTCTGATTTCTTTGCAGATGTAAAGTTTCAGTTAAGTCTTGAAGTTGAGTTAGAAATCATAATTCAGAAAGCAAATCTAGGCCAAAGGGGCTATATGCATAGAATGATTATTCCAACAGAACAACAGATTCTTCCATGAACCTCTTTTGACTGTGAGAAGAAATGTGTTTTTAACCAGCCAGTGCAAGGGGCTTTATTTAAAAGTATAGACAAAATTTTCTATAGTCATGCCAATGAAAATGGGCACAAATACTTGGACATCTCAGGTGCCTAGGAGATAATCAAGTAGGCGAATAGAAAACATTTGATTTGTGTACGTGTAAAGGTTTCTGTAGTGGAATTTTCTTTAAAGAGGACACCAAGTTGGTGCTTAGTTAACAATACCTGGCTTAGGAAAAATTACTCTTTGTATGATGAAGGCATTTTTGACTTACTCAAAACCAGACTTTTGGCAGAGTATGGATTCATCTTGGTGTTGACTGAGGTAAGAGAAGGTGCTTTAATCAGAACAAATTACATAAGTCATGAGATCTAAACCACCTCATAGTGAATTTTAGTAACTGTTACTAATATTTTGCTATTGGTTTGTGGGATTGTGGGGAAAAAAAGGGAGAAATGAGTCCTTTTAATTATGGGTTTTATAAGCAGACCTTGGAAAGTTCAAAAATTGTTTTTACAGAATCAAGCAAGATAAATAAATCTCATGGTATGTATTGTAAGGTTGCTGACTGATATCTTTGAGGGAATAAAGGGAACAAAGTATTTTTATGTCTGCAGTGACAGGATCTATGGAATTTGTTCTCTTGAGCCTAAATAACAGACTGGTATCTCTTTTTTCCCCTTCATTTTTTTTTAAATTTTTTTAAATTTCAATGGTATGTTTGAAATAAAAATGCTCTTAAATGGTTCACCTGTTTTGAACATCCAGAATTTCCAAACATTTGCTTCCCTTTTTTTTAACGATGGTCTTCTTTTCCCTCTTTTATTCTGTGAAGATATATAGAGTACAAATCAGAAAATCTTAATTGTAGAAATATTTATTTTACTTCCTTATGGGAAACTTATGGGAAACATTGAATAATAAAAAACTGTTAATGCATTCCTGTATGAATACATGTGGGAAGATATTAAAGCAGGGAGAGAAGGGAGCGTTTTGCCCTGCTTTTGTAGAAAACATTTTTCTGACATTGGTTGACTTTAGGAGGTGACACCTTGTATTTTGGAAAACTACTTTCTAATTGCAATTTCTTTAATTTTTCAAGCCTTCAGCTTCAAGCCTTAGTTTACTACCTATTTGCTGGTGTCGATTCAATATTTAACTCTAGAATACAGATTTGTAAGTTATGGTCATCCATATTTTTACTGTATGGTTCAGCCAAAATATTTGACTATTTTATCATTTTACCAATGTAATTTGTTGATGGCATTTTAACTAATTTCACTTTATTTATATAACCATGTCATCCTTGTGGTCAAAAGTTTGAGCTCAGTTACATTATGCATGGCCCTAACATTTTACTCATTTCTTAAGCTTTTGAATATCCCAAAAACCTAACCAATATATGTCAAGTACAGCCTTTTTTACTATCCTAAGGGTACAACTGTGAATGGTATATTTAGCTTTTGAATAATTTTAGGTGTGTAGGTGCTTCTTTGTGTATATTACTTCTCCTTTGCATCTATGTCATCCAAGGAACAGGCACAGAAGACAGTATCTTTATCGTCATGGCGTGAAATTCCTTGGCAAAGGTATTTTCAACCTGTATCTTTTAGCTCTTAAAATTAATATTTTGACACCCTGTGAAGAGAACTTGACAGCAAAGGATGGCATTCGGCCCAGACAAAAAGGCAACAAAAATATTACATCAATTTGGAAAGCTGAAAGTCCTTCTTGGAAGGCTTGCTTTGATTTGTAGTCTAGTGTTAGCCCTCAAAAACTTGGTACATGTTTTCGCCATGACTTGCATTTACAAAATTAAATTTAGTAAACAGAGTTGATAAAAACAAATTGACATCAAAAGAAAGAAGTCAAGAAAGTTCTATAATTCAGGTATGTTTTCCTTTGAGTGGAGGGGAAAAAAATATCAGTCATTCAGGTGACTGTGCTTAGTAAATTTGAGCTTTCTTTGTAAGATGTGAATAGAAAACAGCTTTCTTCCTTAGGCTATCATCAAAAACTTAGTGATGATAATAGAAAAAATCAACAGTTTGCAACAGAAACATCCTGAATAAAGTACCAGATCGCAGAGATTGTAACCTTAGATATAAGAAGTCTTATATCTTTGTTTGTGGGTTTTTTTGAGGCAAATCTGAGGACTTTTATGTTGTTCTGAGCTTCTGCTCTTATTTCCACTGAATTCCAACTGAACAAGACTTTTTTTTTTTTTTAAATATAGCCTGGCCCTGTTCACAATGGGATTCCAACATCTCCTGTTACAATGTGATTTACCAAGAATTTTATTAATTTCCAGTTCAAACTGTACTGCAGGCCTCTGAAATTAAAAAGAAAAATAAACATAGCAATTAACACTGAAAGAGAGCTAAACTTAGCACTTGAAACTAAAATAACAATAAATAAAGATGAACCCAAACCAAAACTGGACAAATGAATGCCAGTCAAGCCTATTATGTTTAAAACCCAAATATGATTTCTGTATTTTAAATTCTAGGTTAAAAACGGTATAATGTAATTAGATAATCTAAATCCTATCAAACACAAACTGTACCTTTTATGTTGCTATTTTTTCTTAGAGATGTTTATTTCTCCTCCTTCCTTCTTTCTCAACCAAGATGTGATTTCGAAATACAAGCAAATAAATGTCAAATCCTTCTGCCTCTGTTCTGCCACTCTGTTTCTGAAATTCTGCCAAACTGAAAATTTCCATTCAGACTGACTGGCATTTGATGGAGTGTGTTTTTTTTGTGGGGCTTTTTATTATTATTATAGTTATTATTATTGTTTTATTTTAACATGCTTTTTTAAAAGTAGTGGAAACTTTGTGCAACCCTTGCTGTGCCTATGTATGACATTTTAAGAGCAGTTGCTTCTGTGGATTTTTTTCATAACAGTATGTTTTTTACTGTAGACACTCTGAAAACTTCTCACAAATAAATTTTCAGCTAATTTTAAGTTTTGGTCTATGGTATTTCCAAACTTATGTGTAAAGTGGGTACCACCTAATTTAATACTATGCGAACCTAAGAAATACAGAGACTAAATAAAAAATTACAGTAGTGGGTAAATAAGATCAGAAGAAGATTTGTTAAAATCTCTCCCCCCTTCTCCTCCTTTAAAACAAAATAGGAGATTGTACAGATTTTGTCTTCAAAATCTCTGCTCTACTACTCTGTTACACTCTTTTTCATGATAAAAATTACTATGTAGAATAATATGCACAAGGAAAAATATGAAACAGAATGGCTTATGAGGGTTTCCTTATGTAAAAAAGGTTTTTCACATTTACAGTAGAGTAATTTCTTCAGCCTGCTAAGAAATTACTCTAAGAAACACACTAAGAAACATGCTAGAAAGAAACATAAGACCATGAAATGTCACTATGCTACAAGAATCCTTCTTGCTCTTTGTGGACAGTATACACGCTGGTTGCTTATTAAGGTGGCAGACAGTTCTCAGAAGATGTATTATTTTAGTTACAGAACCAATCTTTTTAATATACAATAATGGAAAGTCACAACTTCTATGATTGTACAGACCTGAAAAGAATTCACAGCAATATATTTCAGCACAAGAGTTGAGCATCTTCCTTTAACCTGCAGTCATCTTGTCTTATTTGCTCCTCTGTGGTGAACCTGTAGCTGTAACAGCAGTAGCTAAAGATGGGACTAGACCATATTTGCCCCATTTGTCCCTTGTCACCTATATTAGGGCTTTAATTCCACCTCCTGTTTTCAGTTCAGGTTTTTTGTGTGTGTGGTTGGTTGAATGCAGAACATTTTAAAATAGTTATATTCCTCAAATCAGGCAAAAAAAAAATCTTTATGACAAAATAAAATCCTATAAGAACCACTAACTTAATGCCCTATTAAAACATGATACTTTCAAAAATGAAAATCCTAACATTCAAAGATTGTGTGTTCTTCCCTTCTCCCCTCTTTTTCAAATACTGAAAGCTAATGAATTGCAAAGTTTTGAATGATGGTAACCTTGTGCACTCTATGTGGAAGAAGCCTCTAACATTAGAAGTGAGTTTAGTGACCCAATATAGCTAGGTCAAAGAAGCAATGAAGTCCTTGAATATTACTGAAATCCTCCCAGCATGCAACATTTATCCTTCTTATTCATCCTTGGTATACTCACAAGAGCCTAAATTTCCTTTTTTGAAAAACAGGTATAAATATTCTTTCCTATCTTGTGAACAGATTTTGGAAGTTGAAAATGAAAGTTTTTAAGCCCATTAAACTCTCTGAATGAAAATATCACTTCCTGCTTCTAAATGTTCTGTGTTTTATAATTCTAAGGGTTCAAATGTTACTGTGTTGGTATATCCTTTGTGGCATTTATTACTTCTATGAAGACTTGCTCAGTTCATTTGGGGGGACTCTGGCCCTGTAGATCCTGAGCATTCTATTCCATCTGTACATATAATTTTAGTCTCCATTTTTAGTTGATTTCTTCCCAGCTGAAATTTCCATCCAATGAGGAATTTACTTGCCACGTGACTCAATATAGTTGTTTAGTCCTCAATTTAAATTTTGCAAACAGTAGCTTTTCCCAGTCACTTCCTACCTAACATTTTCTGGTATCTGAACTTCGCTTTCTCTTTTGCACTCTCTCCCCGTGTGTGCCATGGAATGCTACTAGGACTAGTACTTTGTCTATATTGCCATCTTCTACTGATTTCCATGCTCTGTTCAACCACTTTCATAGACATACCCTGTCTTTGGCTCTTTGCAGTATGGTTTAACCTAACTGTGATACTGTCTGCTCTAGGTAGCTGCCTAATAGTTGTAACAGCCATAAAAGCAGTAATGACAGCCTGCAGTGCCCCACGTTTTCTGCTTATGTTTTGCTTTTACGGGAAAAGTTCCCACTGAAAGCTCAGGAACCTCATACACTGTGTTCTTTCAAATGCTGTCTTAAAACCTCTGATTTAAAATGTCTCTGCTTGGCACAGATAGAAGCCATACCTAGCTATTTTCTATTTTGTTACTTCCGTCTCTCAAGGATACTAGTTTGGGGTGGAAGGAAGAATACTTTTTAATTTCTGTTTTGATAAAGAAACACCTATGCTCTCTAGGGCAGAGACCACCATCTTTATTCAGTATCTTAGGCACAACAAAGCCCTGTTGCAAGGCTGTCATTCTCAGCAACTAAAAATAAAGAACATATTAAATATGGCAAAACATAATGCATATGATCTCATCAGTCTCACAGAAGTTAACATTTTCTCCTATGTTAGCTACTCTATAACAAAATACATACTCCCTACTGCAAATGGACCCCAAAAAATTAATTTCTCACCTGAGCACAAATGGCAACACATACGTTCCACTCTCTTGATAACAAAGCTGCTTCCTAATTAACTGGAGACTGGGGCAGGGGTTTGTCTCTGAAACAGCATTTAGAACAATGTGCTCTTCAACTAATAGTTTATCTAAGTATTTTTATTTCTCCTTACTAGGTCTTTACTACTTAAAAAAAAACCCTAAGAAATAATATTCACTGTTATAATTTTTTCTTTGCATAAGTAATCTATATCTGCTTTTCAGTATCTTGTTATTTTATGTGTGTGAAGCTGGGCTTAGATTTTGTCCTCTTTCTTTGACCCTAGTGTTGTTTGTCTTGGAATACTTCGGTGTTTTTATGCAGACGTGGATTTAAGGATGGTAGGCAGGTGGTAGTGGATGGCTAGGTCTTAATGGTTATACGTGTTTATAACTTCACATGTGCATATATATGATGTAATAATAATATAGCTATTGCCTGCTTATAGTGTTTTCATTCTTGCTCTGTCAAAATTAATAAATTAACAATTGTAGAGAGGGGTCATATTTTTTACTAGCCCAGTTGATGCAGCTGCTAAAAAACAGAGTAGACAAGCTTAAGGCCTTTTGACTCCAGAAGTTTGAGGTTTTTGTCATTATAACCACTCGTTTAATAAATAGCAT
Organism: Empidonax traillii; assembly: GCF_003031625.1. Taxonomy (NCBI): domain Eukaryota; kingdom Metazoa; phylum Chordata; class Aves; order Passeriformes; family Tyrannidae; genus Empidonax; species Empidonax traillii. The sequence goes on along the minus strand of NW_020955228.1, from coordinate 930,517 downwards.
TGCTTTTTCCAACAGACCTCTTGCTGCTATGTTAATGTCTGTGCTCAAGCTTTGAGCATGTCCAATAGTGATCTTGAGTCAGAGTCTGTAATTCTGAAAGGGCACGTTGTGTCATCTCTGTGTCTTCTGGGTTTCAAGAGGGCTTAAATGACCACCAAAGCCATTTAATGTGTACTGAACAACTTCTAAACAACAGACTTTCCAGCAAACTTAGTAAACACAATCTTTAAGCATTTCTCTTCCTTTTCCTTTTTTCATGTTTGCCTTAGGCTATAAATGCACCAGGAGATTTGAGGCTTTCTACAACCTCTAAGAACTACAGTGGGCCAGAAATCTCACATAAAGTATGTGAAGGATTCTGAAGTGTTTGCACGATTCTCTCTTGGTATCCATACAGGAGGATGTGCAAATTAAAACCATCTGTGAGATTAGGGTTATGCACAAATTCTTTTACTGGCCTGATATTCAAGTAACTTCTAGGCTACTTCATTAACACTTAATCATGGCTGGCCATTTCATGTGATTGCAAGGAGTGCAAGCTGGAAATTTACTGACCCTGTAAGAACCTATTACAATTTACATTTACATGCTTTAACTTGGTTTGTTCTTCCAGTGACTCATATGTTGCTATATTAGGTCCTTAACTAGTATAATTTTTATTTTCATTTACTCAGTTGGTCAGGAAATGAGCATTGTTGTGATGGGATAATGATGATTTATACAAGTTAATCGAACTGTCATTTAACTTGTTCTCTGGTACTTTGTGGTAGTGGACCACTTACTCCTTTAGTTGTGATGGCATGCAGAGCTGAGCATTGCTCCTGATCACTCCTAGCTTTGTAGCAATTCACTCCTAGCTGATTCACTCCTGCTTTGTAGCAATTGTCATTGAAGTTAACACATATATGTAGCACGACTTTTGCCCTTCAAAGGTTCAGAAGGAAATAGCCTCTTTCAATCCAAGGAGTTAGGGGCGGCCGATATCTCTGCAATCAACAGTAACAGACTATTATTTTCAACAATACTTCTCAAGTCAAGCACTCAATGTCTCACTTTATAAGCACAAAAAAACCCCAGTGAGATGACAGGGTTTGCCTGTGTAGGAATTACTCGGAAGACTACTAGGAGAGTCAGAACAATACTGAGGTTACTTTGCTCCAAGAAATGGGCCAGTGCTCTAAGAGAGGTGCCAGGCCTTCTCCATTCTAGAGATTTTATAGTTTGAAGTCTTAGTTATAATGAAGGCTGAAAATACTAATAAACTAAACTTTTCACCTTTCATAGAATCATAGAATGATTTGGGTTGGAACAGGCCGTAAAGGCCTCTCAAATTAAACAATTTCTTCTTAATATCTAATTTAATTCATCTCTCTTTCAGTTTAAAACTGTTCCCATCTTGTCCTATCATGCCCTTGTTAAAAAATCCCTCTCCAGCTCTCTTATTAGGTACTGGAAGGTGCTATAAGGTGTCTCTGGAGCCTTCTCTTCTCCAGGCTGAATAACCCTTATTCTCTCAGGCTGTCTTCATAGGATAGGTTTTCCAGTCCTCTGATTAACTTAGTGTCCTTCTCCAACAGGCCCATGTCCTTTTTATGTTGTGAGCCCTAGAACTGGATATAGTACTCCAGGTGAGGCCTCCCAAGAGCTGAGCAGAGGTGGAGGATCTCCCTCAATCTGTCAATCACAACTCTTTTGGAACAGCCCGGGATATGGTTGGCACATCTTGCAATAGAAGGTTTGTTTGGGCTTTTGCTTTCTTGCACTGATTGTGAAATATCTTAATTTTAGTTTTCCTGTCTAGCATAACTTTCTAGTAGACAAATGTATGTACACTGAAAATTACCCTGCATAGCATTACCAGGTAAATGGACATTTAAATGGAGTTGCTTTCGGGGGCCTCTAGGTTTGTGCAATGCTGTATGCAATGTCCTATTAATTCATGCAGTCAAACTGGGATTACTTCTTTGTTTTCTTTCCTTCTTGCTTTGAAGATACTTGTTTACTTGTACTTTTAATTCCATATCGGATAGTTTAGCATATGGATATAATCACCATGTGTTTTCTTCCTACTGGTACTTTCCTTTTTCCTGATTTAATGTTTAGTCCTAGATGCTGCATTTGAAACACAGGCTTTAGAAAAAGCCACGCTGTTGGGCAAGTATCTGCCCTATCAATTTCTCTGTTTTTTTTTCTTTTTAATTTTGCTGTCATACACCACTTTGTTGTATGTCACTAGCATCATGATAAAATAAGAACTGTTAACTTGCTGAAAGACTCAGCATCAGGAGGTTAAAATGTGGTCAAGGGTTAATTTATCAGACAGAAATCTCATCAGGTTTTCATGGGTTTTCTGTAGTCAGCCACATGCATAGTTGTAACTTTATTGAGTCTGCCATGTTTTAAAAGTCGCTGCTCAACAGTCGTTTGGATGGAGGGCATCTCTATCAGGCCTGACAAAGTTTTCTGGGGAAATGCCTGGAAGAATGGATAAGCTAAACAATTTCAGAGAAACAAGTACGATTTTTTTTAATGTAATGTTGTTTTGAAATTTACCTAGCTATTATGCTTCAATTGTGACTATCCTTTTTCTGAAAGATTTTCTTTGGTATAAGCATAATTTTATGAAGGTGTTCAAAAGGTTTTTTGGCATAAATTATTTTTAAGTGTATTTCTCTCTTTTATTATCAAGTCAGTTCACAATCTTTATTTTTTATTCCTTTTTTCCATACTGAACTTAGATTTTATCATACTGGATTATAATGGTTTCTTTATTTGGAAACCTGGTTAAATTTTCTCACATTTTCTAGGAAAAACCAGTGTTTATCAAATCTTCTCTTTGCTCTGTCTGGATTTACTTCTGTGTTTTATGTTACAGCAATTATCTGTATCTCCACAATGTGTGAAATTGAGTAAGAAATATATATGTCATTGTCCTCTTTCAGAGAAGTGTGCAAAGTGTATAATGCCATTAAGAAACAGAAATATTATATAACTTTTAATAGATAGCGAAGCTTTACAGTACACTTGAACATGTCTGTTTTCAAAAGGAATCGAGTATCTTTCTTAAAAAGCAGTATCAGTAGAAAAGTTGATTTTTTAAAGCAAGTTTTTATAGTAAAATAAATTCAGCACATTTTCTTTTCAGAATATCCTCAATCTGGTAAAAAAACTGTGTCATCTTTTCAACTAAAAATTAAAATGATTCTGAGTTTAATTTTTCATTTTCTAAAAGGATTTTTTTAAATAAGAAGATATTAAAGAGTACTGATTTCTAAAAAGAGTAATTAAAACAGAAAGCTTTAAAAAAATGAACAAAGTAGCAAGAATTTTGAACAAACATGAAAAATTACAAAATAATTATATGGCCCCACTAGTTTGCATATAAGACAGTTATAACTGGTGATGATACAAGATTGCATTCAGCACACAGAACTACATCTACAGTGTCCTCCTCTTAATAGTTAATGAAGTTTTCCTGAGTACCACTCAGCAGAGTGGATGAACAAAGATGAGGATAAAGAGGGCTTCCAAATAGCTTTACTCTTCCTTTCCTCCCCAGCATAGGTGACGGGGAAGAGATGTGTGGCATGAAGAGGAACAGCAAGCAATAGAGTGTTTCTCCTGCCAGGACACATTTATTGCACAGCTTCTCTTGGAGCTACAGCCCAACCCGGACCTCCTTCAGCTCCGTAAAGTAGGATGCCAAACCCATGCACATGGACGGGGGGAGTGTGCTGGAAGGTGCCCACAGTGCTGTGCTAGATTTTGTGAGGTGCAGGTTGTGGTGTAGGGAAAGTGCAAGCTGGGATCCAACAGTGCAAATTTCACAGGTGACACCAGATATGTGATGGCTCTGAGGTAACTTGAGCTAACATTGGTTAAATCAGCTTATCTGACTGACACATCAACAATTTTTGCACTGTTGAAAGATAAGAATCACTGATTTTCCTTTAGAAGCATATGTGGTAAAGTCTAGTGCTTTGGGAGCTGTTTGAGGGGTGGCTAAGACATCCAGTGGGGTGGGATGGACAACTGGAGGGGTCACATGTGCAGCCACAGTGTTCCCACAAGCTCAGCAGCTGCTGTAGTCTGGACATGGGTATAAGAAAATTATGGTCTCATTAGAGAAGTTATGGATGCCCCATCCCCGGCAGTGTTCAAGGCCAGGTTGGATGGGGCTTTGAGCAATCTGATCTATTGAGAGATGCCTATGGCATGGGGGGTGTAACTAGATGATCTTTAAGGTCCCTTCCAACCCAAACCATTCTATGACTATCCAGCAAACATCATTTATACTGGAATATGTGGTAAAATTTAATTTTTCTATTTTATCACAAAAGTGGCTTACAGGAACAGCAACTCAGACATTTGGCCAAGAACACAATAAAATTATAGATTCATACAACATTTAGAATATCGTTACTCTCTTGTAATTCCAGGTGTGCTGGGGTGGCTGTTTAAAAACAGAAGGAAAAAGAACACAGAAAACAAGCTGCTGGTGGTGGACATTGTCCGTGAAAAGGCAATATAGCAAAGACTGAAGTATTGGGAACATGGTGCTTGCCTCTTCCTTGGCTGGACAGGACAAGTGTCAAGTGAGTATGAATAGTGAGATCAGAAAGGAGGAGAATTAAAACATTGCAGCAGAAAATAATATGCTCTAGAATATAGTGTAAAGAAACAACTGCAATTTAAAAAAAAAAAAATTATTACAGAGGAAGTGACTGACTATTGTTAAAACCACCAGAGGTGAATCATACAAAAGCAGGTTTCTTTAGTTGCCTTTATACCCTTAGCTATAAAGAGAGCCCTCAGAACGTGCTGAGGGTGAAGTAGGACTTAACTTGAGGCTCTACTTGTTAATTGATGAACTATATCAGATCATAGAAATCTGAAACTTCATATCTCACAGCAAGACAGCATCATGAATACCTAAATTTATCACCTGATTCCTGTGATACCTGGAATTCACTGCTCAAAGACAGGACAAATGTAGCTCTTATGAAACCACAAAATCTGTTTGGTGCATTTTGGCTGTTCAGAAAGGGGAGAGACTTTGGACACAACCAACAGCCACTCTGTCCAAAGAACAGAAATCCCAGTTTCTTAGAGAAGACTTCAGGAAGCCTGAGGTGGGTAGGACCTGGCATCACTGCACCAAAAAGTCCCCTAGGTCCCGTGCCTGGATGCTGCCACGTTCTGTCCACAAAACCTAGAAATTATGTCATCCTAGTGGAAATAAAAATTGCTTTCTAGGATTCAACTACTAGAAAAAAAAAACAACACAACAAAAAATCCCCCCCAAAAAACAACAACAACAACAACAACAAAACCAAACAGAAAACCAAACAAAAAACCCTCAGAACAAAACAAAAACCGCTAACCAAAAACCTCCAACAGAACAGCAAAGCCAGAGCAACCCCGAGCCCGGGGGTGCCACCGGGTCCGGGCAGAGCAGTGCCAAGTCCCTGTCTTCGAGCTCACCTCCTCCTCACCGCGGGGCGCCCGCGGCGCTCTGCGGGGCAGCTCTGCCATCGGAAAGAGCGCGCGTGTGCGTGGCGGGGTGTGCTTTGCCTTTACGGAGTCAGAGAGGCGAAACTTTTTTTCAAAATATGTTTTTGTGAATGGAGGGGGTTGCCTTGCCACGCAGGGGTGTGTAGGGGACACGGTGTGCCCGCGGCAGGATCCCAAGACACCGCCGGGCATCTGAGTGTGGACTTCCGAGCCCTTCCCCCGCCGCCGGCCGAGGGTCAGAGGGGAGCGCGGCCGCCGGCGCTGGCGGGGCCGGGCCGGGGGCGGCGGGGCCGGGGCCGGGGCCGGGGCCGGGGCGGGCGGGCGCGCGGCGATCCGGCGATCCGGCGGGGGGCGCGGGGAGCCAATGGGCGGCGGGGATCCGCCGGCGCGGCTCGGGGGCCCCTGGAGGAGGAGGAGAGGAAAAACCACGGGATTGAGCTCTGTCAGTGGCGCTCGCGGCTTCCAAGGGGGAAGTGCCGGGGAATAATTAATGTTTTTATTAAATTTGGAGGGAATTTTTTTTTTTTTTTTTTTTGCAGCCGATCGCCGCGCGTGGCCTTCAGGTGGGTTCTTCCCCCCGCAACTTTGCCCGCCCGCCCCGCAAGGATTGCGCGGCGGCCTCGGGCTGCGGGAGCGATCCTGGGGGAGAAGGTGGCTGGGTGCGTGGGGCGGGGGGGCGTGTGTGGGGTGTGTGGTGTGTGTGTCTGTGTGTGCCTGGCTGCGGCTGCCGGGCGCCGCCGCCGCGAGGTGCGCGGCGAGTCCCGCGTTCGCCATTACGAGTTGAGCACACGTTCGGCAGCGCCGGGGCTGCCGCTGGCGCGGATCGCCCGCGGCCACGGCGGGCAGTGTAAATAAACCCCTGCCCTCGCCCCGCTCGCCGCCGCCTCGCACTTCTTTTGCTCCGCGCCTTGCTGGCAGGAGCGCGTAACCCAGGTGAAGGCAGAGAAGGGAGGGTTGTTTTTATGAATGGGACTCTTTGAGGTTAATTAGCTATGCAAATGCAAGCAGTTCATTCATGCTGCTGCCTTTTTTTTTTTTTTTTTTTTTTTTTTTTTTTTTTTAAATCTAAAAGCCATCTTGTATTCCCCTCTAGGCTGATTGGAGTCCAGATCCCGAGGAAATCTCCAGATCAAATGCCCAGTAAATAAAACACTAAGACTCGTGGAAGAGCTGCAGAATGGATGGATTTTATGACCAGCAAGTGCCTTACATGGTCACCAATGTGAGTGATCAGTTCAAAGTTGGTGTTTATAAACTTGACTCCGACTTATTTCTGTGGGGGAGTTTTAGAGACACAGTCTCTGCTTTGTTACCGCTGTAGGGGCGATTCTTCATCTGAGAGCTTTGCCTGCAAGATGAGCCTATCTTCTTAGTTATTGCAATAAAGCATCGTGTTCTTTTAAAGACAGTTTTGAGATGATTAAAAAATAATGCACATGATTAGCGGATGAGAAGAGAGAGCAGCAGCAGCTGCATTCAAAGTTTCTGGCTGCGTTTGCCTGCAACGTTCAGAAGAATGAAGTTGAGGCAAACATTAACCTTTTTTTTTCTCTTTTTTTTTTTTCTTTCAGGACTTTGCAAACAATTTAATAAGTAACACAGGGAAACAAAGCAGCCTATTTTAACTTCATATCTGGGTCTTTTTGCACAGCTTATGCAGAAGGGATTTATGGGCTATTGTGTAGATTTGTATATTTTAGATGCTAAAAATACATGATTGGTACTGTGTTGCTGCTTGAGCACATTATATATGTATCTGTACAAATAGATGTCTACATAGATAAAAATGTTTTGCGTTTAGCCACAGGACTCTTTCGGAGGATCTTAGGTGCTCAGCAATATCTTTTGTTAGAAATTTAAGGCTGCAAGACAATCATATCCCTGTTTGAAAATGTAAAGAATTTATGCTAACTTTGAGTATACTTGATTAAATTAAAAAAACCTCACACCAAACCAACCAAAATCCAAACCCTAGATTTCTAAAGTAACTGATCTTTCCTGTTTATAGAATCCGCGTGGGAGAAACTGTAATGAGAGACCGACAAATGTCAGGAAAAGAAAATTCATTAACAGAGACCTGGCTCATGATTCAGAAGGTGAGGGCTTGTCATTCCCCCCCTTCCCTCCCCACTTCTCCCTTTCTTACAAACTCAGAGAAGCTTTTTGAGAGCTATTTATTTATTTATTTATTTTTAAGATAAATATATGTAGATCAGTCTAAATAAACTGGACAAGAAAACTGCCTTTACTACTGCAAAACAAACTGGCAAAGACAGTAAATTGATGAAGTTGATACTCTTTCCTTGACTTACCCTGTTAGGTTTTGTGCACATGTGGCACACAGGTGTTGTGCACTGAGGCCAAGACTTTGCAGCATCTGACACAAGTCATGGCACCTGGCTTTTTCACCATCAGGCCTCTTGAGATTTAAGGCTTTTTTATTCCTCCTGTCTTTTAACATCCTTTTTACTGATATGTCTTCACTGGTGTTAGCAGGAGTGAGAGAATGTGGATGTGGAGACTGTTGATTTTCATTCTAGCTTGCTGTAGAGCTAGTAGTTAGGCTTCTGGTGTCTGCTGGGCTGTTTCTGTTGTTGTGTAACACTGATAGGGTTAAAAATACAGGGAATTTCGGTTACTGAAGCCTAGAATTGAAAAAGTTTTGGAGGGCCAAAGATTTATAACTTAGTCCCATCAGTAGTCACTCATGTTTGTAGCTTGAGGACTATGGGCTAGTAATAGCTGTTAACAGTTCTTTAGGTTACCAGGTCTGTATACGTGCTATGCCTACACCCCTGTGAGTATATAAGACATACAGGAAGACATGTAGGGGCCTCTGACTTGTCCTTATATAAATCTTATCAGGTTCGGGACACATCAATACACTTTTCAAAATCCCTACTTGTCTGGAAAAGTAGATTAAAAAGAAAGCAACTTTCTGATTTTCAGTTAAGTCACTTCCCAGTGTGAATGTGCGGTATCAGTCCACAGGATAAATGAATAGCCTCTGTCTTTTAAGTGTATGTAAATAGTTATCTGTCAGCATTCATAAGAGAGGAAGTCTCTCTCAAAATACAGTAAATTAAAAATAAACCTTTGTTAGTTCAAATATCCTACTTACTCTTAGTAAACAGAATTTTTGTAACTGAGTTTCTGAGGTTTCCAAGTAAGCTGAATGCTGCTCTGGTTTACATCCATTATAAGCAACTCATTTCAGTAAATTGCGAAAGAAGATAAACTGCTGCAAAACTCAGTCTGTGAAGAAAGTGGTTTTAACTTTAAAGAAGTACAGTGAGTACAGCATAGAGGAAATAGTGGTGATTTTCCTGTCATACGAAGTAAAACATAAGGGGAAGTACAAAAGATTTCCCATTTCTATTTGCTCTTGCTGCATCTCAGGTCGTGGCTTCAGAATTTTTATATAATAGATATGACCCTACTATTAAAAATACTCAGTTATTGCTCAGGCAGAACTGCTGAAGTCTGAGTAAGCTTTATCTGGGGCAGATATTGCAGGAGGAGGCCTGAATTGTGTAAGGAGAAATAGCTCACCTGTAAGAAAGACTATGATTTTTAACTTTTCTATGTATTGCTGAATGAGTCTTTTATACTACAGAGCTTCGTTAAGGTTCTAGTTATTATTTCAAGATAATGCAGTACTGGCTTAATTACTGATAATGCAGTAAGGGCTTGTTTTTTTATTAATAGGTATAGAAAAATCATTAACCGATGCCCCAAAATACCTACTTTGTCTATACATTTGACTGCCAAAATAGGATTCATGTATATTGTTCTTAGGGAAAAATACGTTTTTGAACATAATTTAATCTTATGGAAAGATTAAAGGTATGAGTCTTTTATCTGTGTCTTTATCTTTCGCAGAACTCTTTCAAGATCTGAGCCAATTACAGGAGACATGGCTTGCTGAAGGTAAGGGAAAAAACTGCTTTTAAAAAGAGGAAAAACAACTCTGGAGGGGAAAAAAAAAGTCCTGAACTTGCTGTCTTAATGTTCAGCCCAATTAATTGAGCTCTAAAAGAGCCACCTCATGTGTCATGCATACATTAGAGCCTCTGATGAGTTTGTCTTTGGGGACTCTGGGGCTGCTCTACCCAGTGTCATCACAAATTACCAGGAGAAATTGCTTCCAGCTCACAATCACATCTGCTTTTGGCAAGAACTAATGCACCAAGACTTCAAGTTCTAAGCCTCTGTTCAGATTTTAATTGCAATTGATCAGGTTTATATTATTGTACCTCGAGAGACTACATACAGCCAGAACTGGGCTTGCTGTTTCCTTTTCAGCAGCACATATAATTATTTGGTGTTCTGGTGGAGTACTTTTCTGATGGCAGAAATTAGTTTCTCTGGGTTCATCGGGACGGGATGCTTCAAGATTTAAGTGCAAGTGTCTTCTTTCCACCTTGTTCACAACACAGAACGTTAGGTGTGTATGAAATACTTTAATAGTACCTTTTTCTTTATTTTCTCTTTATTTTTTTTTCCTAGAAACCTTTACCTATTTTGCATGTTATTTTTGTCTTCGTATTTGTAGTTGTGAGATTGTGTACTGAGAGATTAGAAAACTAACATTGGTCTGTTTTGCACATGCATGTTCTTTTAGGCATTTCAAATAATCTTGTACAGCACATTCTAATGAAGAGAGACTGTTTAAGAACAATAATGTATGAACCAGAATTTAAAGTAGTTGTTGAGAGATTCATTTAACTATAACAAAAATATGCTGCTGCATCAAGAGAACTTTAACAAGTTGCAAGGTAGCTTTGTGCTAGTTGAAGTCTGTTTGTTCTTTTCAACAGTATTTTCTGATTTTTTTTTCCTTTGATATGTACAATACTGTTTGTTTGAAACATAAAGATTTTTGTGCATTCCCTGTTCTTAACATTGCTGGTCGACATTTATATGTAAACTTCTGCATCTGAAATAGACATGAATTCGATGAAAGTTAAAAAAAAAATCTCTCTAAATTTATCCTGATTCAAATGAATGTGAGTATTCACATATGCTTAATTTTTATCATGCCCAGGACTATGCACAGCTGTTTATAGAAGAGATGTTCTGATTTTGTTGGTTATTTTTTTTGAAAGGAGGGATGTTGAGGTGAAATGTTTGCTGTTGGTTTTCATAGAAAGAGGGAAATATTGCTGATGACTGCTTGCCTACATACTGATTCTGTTTTAACATCTTTATATATAGTTAGTCAAGTTCTTTACCTATAAGTAAGTTGTGGGGTATGTTTATTTTGATGACATTTTTATTCTCATAGCATTATTTTTAGTATATGGTTATTCTGTATATAATCAGAAAGCCCTCCTTAAATTAATGGAACAGAGGATATATTTTTATGAATTAACATGATTCTTTCCTAATAATTGAAAACAGGATGTCCTGTACTAAGATAATTTTTGTAGTATAATGAACAGATACAACTGTAGCTGTCTCCCTGTGGTAATTTTCCTAAGGAACTCTGTATGTTGTATTATCTCATTCATTATAACAAGCTAGAATTATGTTAACATACTACTCAAAAGATACTATTTTTCTTTGGAGAGGATAACTTTGATTTTTTTCACTGGTATGGGTGGTTATGTGTCTGAAAAAATATATTCTTTGATCATCAGTTAGAAAAATACAGGCATATTCATAGTGCCTGTGCAGATAATAATGGAAATTTGAAAAATAATACAGAATTTAAAACTAATGATTTCTGTAGGTACATATATATTAATATAACTGCAATTTTTAGACACATTGCTTGTTTTAGATTAAAATGAATTGTTTGAGAGCTTTTTTACATCTTTGTCAGATGTATTTCACTGAATAAATTTAGATAGATTCTGAGGGAGAAAGGTGTCTAGTCCTGTGTCAGCTAGGTTGAGGAACCTTTTTAAAGGTAAATAAAATGATCTGGTAAATATTTAAAAAATGAAAAAAGTTGGTTTTTCACCTAGCAGAGGATAATGAAGCTAAATAATGTTCTTTGTCTACAGTATGTTACACCTACATATTACAGGTTTTCCAGTGTTCTAGAAATACTTAAAAAAAGTATTAAAAAAGCCAAGCCATGGTTTTAACTGTTTCATAAAACACAAACCTTTCACAGCTTTCCTAAAGGCTAAACTAAAACTGAAATAAAAAGTTGAGAACATCAAATATTGAGCTATTAACTTGATCCCAAAGTTTTAGTAAATAAACACCCAACCTAAACAACTTTTGGTAGTCTTTATAATTTACTAGTGTTTGAGGATATTGTAACTGTGCTCAAATGTCTACATGGATGAGCTTAGCCAGGAAACAGATTTTGAAATCAGACTTGTTTACCCATTGCTAGATGTGTCCATTTATGTTCTTCTGGACCTTCATAGGCTAGAAGTCTGCCAATTTGGCAGCATCAGTAATGTTTACATATTTCTTTTCATAAAGCTCTGGAGCCAGGGAAATGACCATGAAATTTTAAAACATCTTGACCCTTTTTAAGAAAAGCAGTGGCAGCTGACCAGGTTTCTCCCACGAGTTCAGATCCCCACTGGGGAGTAACCAGGTCAAAAATCTACTTATTAGTTAGGAGAAGAAAGTGAGTTGCATTTTTTGACACACAAAAATAATACTTGAGGATTTTTTTTTCGTTTGCTCTTCCTTAAGCTGTCCTTACTGCATCATACATTTTAACCTGGAGATTTTTACAGTTAGTGTCACCTGTGACAAGTCGGTGGTAAACAAATAAACAGAAAAGAAATGTATTCATTTCCTGTTGGAAATGGTGGGTGGTTCATATGTATTAAAGAATTAATCCAAATGCAAACAATTCAGTAACCTCTTTAATATTTTATTACTACATAATTAACAAGCTGAACACTACTCACAGAAAGCTTACAAATTATTCCAAAGCTTACAAAGTATTCCACTAGCTGCATACTAGATTTTTATGGAAATGAGTTTTGGTTCTTACTCTGTGTCACATTATATATGTTAGAAGAATATAAATTATTTTGATGTAAAACTTACTCTGAATAAGGTCCTCTCATGTCAGTTGCTATGCAAAGCAGAAGACTGTTTTCTGATGCCAGAAATGGAAAATGGGAAGCACTTATTAATTTTTTCAATGTTCAACCTTGAAATAGTTAAAATTTCCTACTGCTAACCAAGACAAATATTATTGAGGTTTCTTTTATATTTAAATAACTCAGTGGCAACGTTTTGTCATGATAGTACTGTAAAATGACTTTATTGATTCTATATATTTGGAATCAGGTTGGTTCTGACAGATAACAATTGTTCAGTGCCTTGAAAAAAATGGTTCAAATATTAATATAATGTTACCTTATCATGGTAGCTCTTACTTCTTACTGTGGAATAAAATGAAGAGATCAAATTCTTAGTGAGCGAGTATGTCCTTTCTACGGGGAAAGATTTGGTTTTGGGGAATAATAGATTACCAAAACCCAGATTTTTATTTAAAATTACTTAGATACTAATTTCTCCTACAGCTTGTTAAAAATACATAAAAGACATCCCAAGCAAAGACACTTAATATATATATACTAGATCTGCTTCCTAGAGCAATAGATAAGAAGCTTCTCAGATGGTAATGTACTGAAAAATTAAATATAATGTACTTTGGGCAATTCGAAAAAAAAATACAAAACCATTAAGTGAACAGAAAGTGGTTTGAAATAATAGCTACAGGTAACGGGTTCATGTCTCTACTGCGGCTCAGCTACGTTGAGTGGATGGCTTCTACAAGCTACTAGAATTCAGAAGCCAGTTTTTAGTATCTGAAAGTAAGTAATTTTTCTCAAAAAATTAATACGCAACTTTGGAATGAACTTTAGAAAAGAAATTTCTGCCCTCTGCTTTCCTAAACTGAAGGTCCCACCAGTGTCGCAGTGATGTCTAAGCAAGTGGTGACTTGTTTATTTCTTAAATGAGGAGATATGAAAGTAAGTAGCTTCCAGTTCTTAAAGGATTATTTTTAATAAAAATACTACATCTTCAAATAGTACTCTAGTTAGAGTGGCTTTGTTTAGTCCTGCTAACTAGGTTTTTTTCTGCCAAAAAGTTGTAAAATTTACCAAGTGTAAGGCAAATTCTATGTAGTCATTATCTACTTTTATCAATTTTTATAGTAGCACTAATAGTCAAAAAAATGATAATTCAATATCTCCTTGGCTGAAATCTACCTTATGGGGACAAACACTCTTAAAAGCAGTAAAAAGACTTTCAGTTTGTGGTACAGAGAATGTCTTCTTTCTTTTTTTTTTTTGATTCTAGTGATCTGACACATTTAGTTTTCTAATATTCATAACTTGTGATCTTAAATATCTCCACCAAAAAAAGGAGAAGAGTTAGATTAGGCAAAATGGGAGGGAAGCGGTTATTTTAAAAAAAACCAAACCAACAAAACCCCAAAGAAATAAATCCACCAAAAATCTACAAGTCTTAAAGTCTGTAAGAAGTAGTAGTCTGAAAGTAATAATAAACTTTTTCATGTTTTTCTCGTTTGCTGGAAAAGTAAATAACTTTTACTCAAAATAATAATTTTCAAAGGCGTAGTGGGGTTTGCTAACCATGAGGCGTGTAGCGAAATGTTAAATGTGAGTGCTCCTTTTAAGCTAACTTTTTTTCCTCATTTTCAGTATAGCAGAAAATGAGGAGCAGATTCTGCAAACCCATCTTCATATTCCTAGGGATTATTCACATAAGGAAGAATTTTGAGATCTGGAGCTAGTTTTCAACTGCATTTAAGTTTATTAGTCAGAGCATCTCACGTTATGTAAAAAGGATTTTGGGTTGTTTTGACAGCAAATCCAGTGCTTATGGGAAATAATATTTTTTACCATCTTGAAATTTGGCACTGTTTTTCTTTCTGAATGCTTCTTTGTTAGACACAGTTGTTCCCGTGGAAAAAGAACAACCACCAACTAACACACCCCACCCCCCCCAGCTCTTTCAGGAATTAGTTACAATTTAGCCAATCTTTCAGATATTTAGAAGTGACAATGAATCAAACAAAACTCAATAGACCCATTACTGTTGAGGCCTGAAGTCTTATTTTAGCTGAAGCCAAAATACTACTGTTCATATAGAATTTTCTGTCAATTTCAATTTCTTTTACCACTTTGAATAACTGATGGATATTTTAAAACTAATTGCTCTTAGCTCTAAAAGTGAAGCATGAGGTCAGAGCACACAGTACCGCAGGAAGTATTCTGCTACCCAAAATAAAGTTTTAAGTGAAGCATTTGCAGCTTCTTGTTTTTCTGGAACGTTTCCGTGTTTTTTTTTTTTTTTTTTTTTTAACAGAAACACCTTTTCCTGGAATGCAGCTCAGCTTTTAGAAGCAGTTTTTGACTGGGAGAAGGAAGAGTTAAATTTAAGCCCTTTAAAGTTTGCTTAACTTTTCATTTATAATGTTCCTCAGCAGGTCTGTGCTGCATCTTGAGACAAAGCAGTGAAATCAGTGTGTTTATGCCTAAAGTTCAAGTTTACTTTGCTGTAGCTTTCTGGAAGGGTGTGACATGAAAAGCTTGTGGTTGGGGCCACATGGTTCATGCTGGACTGTGTTTTTGTGAATGGAGGCAGAACTCCAGTTCTGACTGCTTGTCTTGAGGAATTGCTTCGGAGATCAGCTGTCTCATTCACTGGCAGAAAGAATGACTCATACATCTTCTGCCTTGTTTGGCTCCAGGTCATTGTTACAGTGGATAGAGCTGGTTTTAATTAAATATTAACTCCTTTTGTCCTGGATGCTTGTTAATGGGGACTTTTTGTTTACTTGCAATGAAAGCAAGCTAACAGGCCCTAGTTCTAAACTTTCGGGCCCCCGCCCCCCCAAATTGCTTTCCGTTTGCAAAATGAGCTGTAAGTTCAGCTTTTCAAAGATTGCTTAAAGCTCTAAAAACTACAAACAAGTATTAAGTGTTTTTGTGCTGTGAATGTTTGCATTTTGCAAACTGATTTTAACTTAGTAGGTAGTGAAACTGTAAAACCTAAACTGATAACATCTCAAGGTCATCATAAACATTTCTGTACACTTCCCAAATCCTCTTGAGACTTTATAGCTACAGTCAGAAGAAAAATAAAACTTTTGTTAATATTCTAGGCTGAGCTGGATAGTTTATGCTGCAGATGTCTGCTTCAGGAGTCTGAGACTTGATGGCTCTGAATGTGGAATGAACTAATGTAGCTGCTTCTGCTATTAGCAGTAAAAGCCACGTGCTTAATATCTTTCAAAACCTTTTATTAGTCTTTTGGAATACACTTGCCTTCTCAAACCTCCATAATTAAGTAGCTCAGGGAAATATTCTCATTCGGTTAGGTGATCATTTCAGATATCTTTTTCAATTTTCCTCTGAATGGCAAAGTAAAAAAAAAAGTTTTGGTGATTTATGTACTGTGTCTTGTGTAGGTTAACAGAAGACCAATGAAGATTTTATGGAAAGCTTGCTGAGTTGCAGTATTTGTGAATAAAAGAGGAAATGAATGGCATATATATATAAATGTGCAGACAGTTGCAACACTGCAAGTACATTTTCCTTTCAGACATTCATGTTGAAGGGTCTTTACCAGTCTATTTAATTTGCTACAAAGTCTGCCTGTAATTATTCAAACTCCAGGTACAAAAGCCCTCTTCTACTTGAGTAATGGGATGATGTATCCCAATGATTTGCCCTCTCACAGCAAGGTGCTGGTGGAAGGAATCTCTGTGGATGAGGATGATTGCTTGCATTTCAGCAGCATGATCATGTGCAAGTTTCAGTTCTGCTACTTTAAAAATAATACCAGATTAAATGAAGGAATAATTTAAGTTCTCATTTTCACTAGCAGGTCCTTTTAATTTCTCCCTATAACCTTTCTTAGGCTTGTTTCTAAGGTACTGATGCTACTAAAATTAGATTCCAGTAGAAAATACATGTTCCTAGGTTGAACATTTTGGATTGTTGTTACTTGTTTTGTTTATATTTGGCAGGGTTTTAAATACTTCTTAACTTGCTGTCTTCCTTTCTCTACAGAGGCTTTTAAGGCTATGTTAATACTGCATTTAAATTTTGACAGCACAGTCTCCACCTGTTTCTAGAGTACTGATAAAATGATGTGCTTTGATCTCTATTAAATGTGCCTTCATAAATTTTAGGGATCCATGAATGAAGTACATTTTTCTTGTTTACTCTATAAACAAGAGCAAATCAGGTGTAATGGCAGTAATATAGAGATTTCCATGATACATTTTGTTTTTTCCTTACTCTGTGGCTGGGGAAAACCAAAAAAGACCTTATTTACCAACATCTATACATAAAACTCTACAACAGATTTGTTCTGGATAAGTCAAATAAAGTGATAAAACCAGAACAAAGCATTGGTGAAAGTATCTGGTGCGCAGAGTACGCTCTATGCAAAGCTATATGATATTGGCTGTCCCAGTGCTGCAATCACTAAATGTAGCCTCTGTATTTAAACAGGAAGTGTTTTGTTTTTTTTTTTTTTTATTTTAGGGCTTTTTCATATATCCTAGATTCACAGATTAATACATATATATGTATATATAAACTGCAGGTGTGTGTTAAAAAAATTGGAGTTCTGCTAGCCTCCTTGCTGCATTTGAAAATGATAGCTGGCTGAAAAAAACTGCGTGGGATGTGTCTTCTGTAAACAAGAAGTTACTTGATACAGTTACTTTAAATCTGAATGTAATCACAGACCCTTGAAAAACAATTGGAAATATAAGAAATCCTTAAGAACTGATTGTTAAGTAGAAGACCTTGATTTCGTAATTGGATTCTTTTGTGACAGTCAAATGGTTGGCATCTTTGTAAGGAAAATGCCAAACATTTGCATGTAGTCAATTGCATGAAATGTCAGAAATTGCAGAGTGTTAATATTTGGGCTCCCTGAGTTCATTTTTGGTAAAAGTTCTGTAGTTTCTCTGGAAGAAAGAGAAATTAAATGCATCAAAAATATTGGGAATATTTCGGTTGGTAAAATAAGTGTTTTATACAGCTTAAAACTTTGAGGAGCCAAGATGTCCTCAGAGGCACTGATTTATCCTAAAAGGATGGTTTACTGTAATGTTATTTTTTTTCTTTAAAAACCTAAACAACGAAGCAACAGTAGTTATGCTTTTTTTTTTTTTTCACAGTAAGGCTAATTACACTTAGTGTATTTATCTGACTCACACTTCTTTTCAAATCTGTGTTTGCATATTTCCCAAGGTCATTTGTTCTTAAGAGGTATTTTCTCCAATTAAGACAGTAGGATTTTAAATTTATTTTAAAATCTAGAGCAAATAATTTTTCGGTGTAATGAGCCTGATTCTGAACTCTTTACCAGGGGAAAAAAATTCCAGTTAAGTCATTAGAAATATTTCCTGAGTAAGAAGTAGAGATCTGGTCCATGAAGGGTACTGTTGTGCACACTGAAAATAACTGTAATTATGATTGAATACATATTTTAAATTCAAGCAAATTATATTAAAACTGGTAGCAGTTGTACATATATGATGAGGAATATGCACTTTCTAAGTAGAAAGTGTTCTGAGGGGCATTAAAGTTACATTTTATCACTTAATGTATTTAATAATTTGATAGTCACAGTTTCGATAAATGATTATATAAGCAGCCTTTACCTCTCAAATCTCATTGGGTAACCGGATCATGGCAGATGTTAACTTTTAATGAAGATCACGTGAATTATTTGCTTGTCGTTAGACAAGAACTGTGTAAATTAAAGTATTTTTAAACAGATAATTTTATGCAGCTTTGCTGGTGATTCCTGTTAGTGTGTATGTTGAGGAAAAGATGACAAAGTTGAGACGATAAGCTGGATCTCTCTCGGGATGTACGTGGTAGCAGTCTTGCTCCAAGGATGCCATTTCTCAGTGTAATTTTCTGCAGTTATTTGAATGCATTCATCTGTAATATACATTTAGTGGTATTTCAGCTTAAATGGTTTAAATGAGTTTACAACACACTTTGAGAGGTGGTTAATGTCTTAGATATACAATGAAAAGGAGCTGTGGTACCACAGGAGCAAAATTATCCGTTAGCAGACCATGAAATGATTGTAGTTTATAGTTCAGGTTTTTGATGAAAGTTTCCTAAAAGCAAAGATGATCCTAAATAAGGTGAATGGATATTAGTCATGATTTTTGCTTAAAGTAAATCTTTTTTTTTTTTTTTTAATGTCTTAAACGTTATCATTGAACCAGGAAACCTATGGTCTAGTAAAATAGTTCTTTTTGAATATTTAAAACAATAACAGAAAATCTCTACTGTGTTGGCTGACTGCAAGCCAAAGGTGTAGTAGTTTGGGGTTAAAGAAGCATAAGTGTTAATCACTAGGGTTTGTTTTTATCTGGACTTCGTATTCAGATATTTTGAAATGGAGCATTGATGAGTTTTACCAGTGGCAGGGTAGACCCTGGTGCAGGGAATGAGGCACAGTAAGTCAGCCCATTCCCATGGCTCTGTGCCAGGGTTGCTCTGGACTCACACTGCACCACACAGCTTCACCCCAGGTTTATCAGATATTAAAATGATGCACTTGCCTGATTTTCATACTAAACAATTAAAAAAAAATCCTAGTTTTAAACTTGGCAGTGCTTTGAATTAAGCACAAGTCTTTATTTATGCTTCTTTTAATTCTTGTTTTTTTGTTTGTTTGTTTGTTTGTTTGTTTTTGTTTTTCTTTCTTCAGCTCAGGTACCTGACAATGACGAGCAGTTTGTGCCAGACTATCAGGCTGAAAGTTGTAAGTATAGTACAACTCATCACTTTCTTACAAATATGTATTTGTATGTTTATGTTGGGTCTTCATATTTGTTATTTATTGTGTAATCTGCAGTCATGTGATAGCTCCTTTTGCTGTTCGGTGACATCAGTGCGATGAGTAGATAAAGCAAGTGGCATTTTGATGGACAGCCAAAAGAAGTTGTTTGGGCTGAAGGCATAACCTTTAGCAGGGGTCCCTCTCCTATTATTCCCACCCTGAGCCGCAGGGAAACATGGAAAAACTCAAGTTGTGGAGGTGGAAGGAGTTTGTTCATGGAGTGAGCAGAGGAGCATTCTGAGCCGGTACAGATCAGATACTGTGGGACATAGGAGGCATCTCTGCTGAGCAGAAATCAGGCTGCTCAGCACGTTTTATGTATCAACAAATAAATACAGTTCTCCACATAATCAATCAAATAGAGCCACTGCTGAAGCATTTTTAAGTTGTCTTAGCATGTGGCATTTTGTTGCTCAGACAAAATTTTCCTTTGAATTAACGGGAGGAAACAAGAGCTATATTAAGCTGAATGCTTTGCTTTGTTTTCTACTCTACAAGAACCTAAACTTATTTTTATCCGCCTGTGCCCCTCAAGTCTTGCCTTCACCTGCTAAAATGCTACTATTCTGTTTAGCACTGGCTCCCCTTTGCTGTACCTCCTGTTCTGTGGTTTTGGGTGGTTGTAAGGACATAGCATGAGAAACATCTGACAAAGTCACAGACTTCTTGGAGCATCTTTATGCATTTTTATTCCTCATGGCAAGGCTTCTCTCCATCATCAGAAGTCTCTTCTAAACAGTGTCTGCTGACTGTAGCAGAGCGCACGGGAGCTTTTCCATTTTGCTAGATAACTTAAATAATTTATCCTATCGGAGTGAATTACTGCAGTTCACTAAACCAGATAGCTGTTAAATACAGCATTCATGTACTGAAACATTAAGATTAATATTAGAGAGATTAGGAAGAATTGCATTAAAGTAGTCTTTAACCCAAAAAACAAATTCAGTTTTCCTATAAATCTTTTAGATTATTTTTCCAGTTATTTAGGAATTGTTCTAAGAAGAATTTATTGAGAGTATTCGTAACAGCATTTTGGGTTTTTTCATCCCCGGGAATTGTTGCTATGCAGGATAGTATTCCCACACAGAAACAATTTATTTTTGTTTTCCTCTCAAAGTTCATGTATGTATACAAACCAACAATCATGGTCACTTTTAAACTTATAAAATTGCCCTTAGAAGAGGGTTTTTTCCTATCTCTGTCTTAAAAGACTTTAAAAAAAAATTACAATATGAAAACCAAAACAATTTATAAATTGAAAACTGGATACGTTATTTTACATAGGGAGCTGTGTCCAAATATAGTCATTCATGCATATATCCTTTGTGTAAGAGTACAAAGTTCAGTTGGGGCTTCTATTAACCCACAATTATCGTTACACAACAAGTCAATGATTCTTGGAAAATAATTGGTGAGCTGTGAAAGAAAAGCCCCATTGAAGCTGGTCACTGCTTCTGGTGATAAAGAAATACTCCTAATATGGTTATTTTATTAATGTTGTTGTATTTCAAAGTTCCTTAGCCACAGCTTACACAGTATTATCAAAGGAACATTTATTTCTTCGTTTCAGTTGGTTTCTTTATCTTAAGTAAAGGTCAGGAGAGCTTCCTGGTGAGCTACTCTGGCAAAGGTTATGGAGTTTCAGACATATACTTGAATATAATATGTGTAGCTGTGGGCTCTGCAGAACAGGAACGGAGATCAACATAACCATAGCCACGGGGAAATTATTGCTGCAGAAGTAGCACAATCATGACTGTTTTCTTTAGGATCCAAACCTGCCTTCAAACTCCATTATAATGACTTACTATATATAATCTATACCTCTGTACAGCACTCGCCCCGTTACTGGCAGCAGTCTGGTAGGAGCACCTGGCACTTTTTTTAAAAATTTATTTTTATTTTATACGTGGGAGAGGATGGACAAGCCTTCATGGATTTAGTGTTTAATGCATTTAATTGAGACAAAAATGGAGAAGGACAGAAGTGTAAACCAGTGAAGGGGGTCACAGCCACTTTAATTCAAAGGCAACTAAACTGTGGTTCACTGCAGAAATCTTATTTATGGAGCTGTATATAGGTAGGGGAGTGTGGTTGATGTGCAGAATATTCACTGCAGTGCTCCAGTGAAACAGTTACAATCTGCAGTCCAGGTGCAAAAATTAATGACATTTTATTTTGAGATTCATTGCTTGAGAAATGGGCTTTAAAGCTGAGGGAGATTTGTGGTGTTAAATTGAAACTTGTGACATTAAGAAGAGACTTAAGAAACTTTGGTAGCAGTGGCAGTACTGGAAAGCTATGGTTAAAACTTTCTTGCCTGGGAATGACCAGCTTTGTGATTTGAAGAGGTCAGCTCTCGGAGCAAGATGCGGAAGGTAGCGGACAAACTGATACTGCCAAGATCATATGCTGTGTCCTAGCACTGAGCAGGATTAAATGCCCCTTAAAGTGCTGTGGGTTTTGCATTTTTCTCTGTAATAATGATTTTAACTAGTGAAACTGCACTGGTATTAGTAACTAAGGGAAACATTTAGTTTAGATTAGATATACAGTCCACTTTATCCACTCAGGGATTTAACTTCAAAGCTAGCTTGGGTCCATGAATATTTCAATTATGAGTTGCTATTAAACTTCAATCCATTTTCAGAAAGCAAACATAATATGTGTATTTATAGTTAGGTGTAGGCTTTAGATATTGTGAGTGAGATCAACAGCTAGCATAACTTCATGTGGTATTATTGACGTTATTGGAATTACGCATGTTTCTATTAGCTTAGGATCTGGCATGTCAAGCTTCACCTTAATGCTTTAAGCTTCAGTTTACCTGTTTAAAGTAGAATTTATTTTGTTACTCTTTTATGTCTTCTGGAAAGGGGTCCTTCCTACCATAAGAATCTTAGAAATGTCTGCACTTTCAAACCTTTCTTTTTTGTCATCAAAGCCCCATCTTCTCTTACCTTTTTAATAAATGTTTTTTATCTTTGCATACCTATCACAAAGTATCTTCTTGTAGTTTTGCTTAGAGTGAGTAGACTAGAAAACAACTACCTTGTTCGGATAAACTTTGAAAAACAGAATGCAGGGGGTTTTTTTGTAATCTGCTTTCTGCGAGAACTCAACTTCTTGAGTTCTAAGGGAGAAAAATATCTATGAAAAAGATTTTTTTTTGTTGGTGTTTGAAGTTGCACTAGGAAAATATTAAATTGCATATTAGTGTAATTTTCTTACTTTTTCATTCCCATTCTCATACAAAATAAAGTCCACAAAAAGAGTGAGGCATTTACTTAAAAGTTCTATAGGCATTTACTTAAAAGTTCTGTGTTAGGCAGATTGGTTTTGCCTTATTCTGCTTCTGCAATTCAGCTCACCTGTTTCCTGCATAGTCAAGTGACTTCCTAATGACTCTTCTTTAAAACAATTACATGAAAAGTTGTGTAAAGAAAAGATGCAAAATCTGTTTCCCCTAAAAAGGTGAGTGCTTTTTTTTTTTTATCAGCATTCTGTATATGACTTTTTTCCAAATTCTTATCTAATTCATAAAACTTAATTAAGCTGTTTTTCTGTAGGTATGAAGTCAGTATTCACATGTGGAGAAGGGTGACCTGTGTTAACTTCCTCAGATAAGGTTTCCTATTGTTTCAAGTCCATTTTCATATACTGAGGAGGAGCCAGATCCTGAACTGGTTGTAATCAGTGGCGAGGCTTTCAGATACTGTAGAACAGCAAGGACTTTCCACTCCAGGAGTAAAAATGAATAAAGTGTTCAGTTTGCTTGAAGTCAATAGCTGTTGAGGTGAAGATTGCTTGCTCCCATTGTTTGGATGGTTTCTGTGACAGACACAAGAGGAAGTAGGTAGGATTTGCTGATGTTTAAAGGATGTAGTTGGCAAAGAAAACTTGGTATTGTCAACAATACCCTGAATTGTAATTCGACCTAGGTACAATTGGTTTTAAATGGGGATTACCCTGCACCAAACCGTTTTGCCTCGTGTCTTCATAGCGTAATCATATTTTGTTTTGTTTTTATAATATGTTTTTGGCCTAATCTATTTCTTTAGAGTTTTCCTTTTTTCTTTTTCTTCTTTTGCCCTGAAATGTCAGTTATATATTTAAAAATAATGAAAAACTCTAGATTTTGCCTTTTTATTTGTTACTAGATTTCTATTAATGAAGATTTGTCTTGTGCTTCACCTTCTTGATCAGTTTTCTTCTCTTTCATTTTGTTCCTGTATTGTTTTCCAGATCATCACAGCCTTAACACTGCCCGGGGTAAATGTTAGAGTTAGACCACAGCTGTTGACAATAAATCGGGAGGGCTGGCTGTAAAATCTATACTCCTCCACGTCTGATTAAGATAGGAAAAATACTTTTTTAGTAGTTATTTTGTCGCTCATCTTTCATGACCTTTATTCTTTCTTTTACCTCTTTTTTGTTCCTCCAGTTTTAGCGAAGGAGTGCTTTCAATGTAGATGCCAGGAGCCTTAAATTATTCAGGGATGTGCTTTTTAGATGCTCTGGCTTGCAATCTTTAAAAGCCTGTTAAAGAGAGATTCTTTACACAGCCTTCAGGTAGCTGTATTCTTCTGTCATTTTAAGTAATGGTGTAGGATATTCCAGATGCACTTTAAATGAGAAAAAGCTTTAATATTTACTTAAATGTTTGCAGCAAACAAAATAATGATTTTTCTTTTTTTTTTTTTTTTTTGCACTACCAGGTGAAAAATGCTGTTTGTTTTACTTTAATTCTTCCTCTTTCTTTCTGTGATTTAAATTTCAAAGGTGAATTTCAGACCTAGAAGAGCATTTCCTGTTTGCTTTAGTATAGCAAGAGCTGATGAGCAATTGATAGAGGTTAATGTTCACTTAATTTTACATATTTTGGAGGAAAAAGCCCACACAGTTAAAACTAAGTAGAAAACGCTAGTACACTATAAGTTCTGTCGGGCCTACTGAAGTCAAAAGGAGATCTATTTACTGGATTTGTTTTTGGTTTTGATGCAGAATGGTTTAATTTTGCAGCTTCCAGAGAAAATTTTAGTGGACTAAAAAATAATGACATTTTTTAATGTGATGATTCACTACATAGGCAGCTGGTAGTTATGTCTTGATAGTGCACAGTGTCCTAGGAATTGCAGTTGGTGGCATTTTGGTTGTGTGTGTGTGGCAAGTTGCACACACCAGTGTGTATTCAGGTTAGTTTTTTGGGGGCCTTTTTATGTTTGTTTTTTTGTTATGTTGTGTGTTTTTGTGGGTTTTGTTTGGTTGGTTGGTTGGTTTTGGTTTTGTTCTTTTTTTTTTAATTTCCCCTTTTTTTGAATCTCTGTGTCTGGAATCACCTTCTCTTTGAGTGTAGCTCTGCAAGTGTGGTGCTGCGGCAGGCAGTCCGACAAATATCCTACAAGGTGGTGTTACTTATTCTTGGTCCTGAGCTGTTCCTTGGTAGGGCTTTCTGCTGCAGCTGTGTTTTGTTTCTTGCCACTTGTCTTGAAACTACTTCCTTCCGTAGGTCAGATGTTGTCAAATACAGAGACATTTAGTTATTTATTTTAGTTCGTGCCCGACTGTGATGGATTCTTTCTTAAGGGCTGTGAGAGTCGGGTTTTTGTGGTTTGTTCCTACCTTTAGCTTTGCATGACCTTGGGCATGTTGCTTAACATCTTTGTTTCTGGTTTGAAGTAGGTACAGAAATGCATGTATCACTGTGCTGTGAGATACACAGCTTTCTTAATGATCACTTATCTAGAGATCTCAAAAGCATTTCACAAAGACAGTCCGATGCAATTGCTGTTGTAAGAGCTGGAGAGGTCAGGCTGAGGAGTCGATGCTGACCACCTTATCTCCCTTCCTAGTTGCCTTAGATAGCCTCACTTCTTTCATTGTGTCCCTGAGCACTTGTTTCCTTTGTTTAAAGCAGGACTGAAACTGTTACCAGCTGTTAACTTTTTTCTCTCTCTTTCTCTTTTTTTTTTTTTTTTCTAATTCACGTTCAAAAGAAATTAGGAATTGTTGTCTTTTAGAGAACTTTGTGGGCTCATTTTGTGGTTCATTGCTGGGCATTAGCCTGTGTTAATATGGATTTTTTCTCCTCCTTCTTCCTCTAGAGTATTTTTGGAAATATTTAAATCTGCTATAGTCTCGTCTTTTCCCATAATTGCAAGATTTAATTATTGAAAAAGTTTTACCAAGAGGCAGAGTGTCAGTTGTAATGCCTCTGACTTCTGTTTTAATAGTAGAGAATTCATAGGTTTTCTGTGATTTAAATAAGCAGTTTCTGTTTATTTGCTTTTCTGCTCATATTTCCAGCTTTGAAAGTGGAAGGACTTTAGGTTCTCCTTTGTCCTGGATTGTAATAGTGGTAGTGGCTCAGAGATTATGTAAATACTGGTGGTGGCAATAGCACTGTGAATCAAATTAGAAGACCCCATCAAGTACATAACTTCTGATTTTTAAAACTCTTAAAGTGTGGAAGCTTTCTTTCAGGGTGCCCAGCGTGCATGTGAGTTTTACTGCTAATGAAAAGGTATCTCTGGGCATCCACAGAGACAGTGGACACAGCAGACACTCTATGCAGACATCATTTAACTGCACAGGGCCGCTGTGAACCTGATGATCTCCAGCAATTTGGGTTATGGAGGAGCTCAGACAGCTGGGCAGGGCTCTCCTTGTTGTTTTTTTTCCCCCTGTCTACCCTATGGACTTCCATCAGTGTGTCACTGCTCAGCCAAACTGACTTAGTTTCCTTTCCTCAGAGCCCCATCCTCATTTGCTGCTTTATTGCAGATTAAAGGCTTGGGTTGCATGTGGAGGTTATCAGCTAATGAATAAACTTCAGTCATCCTGTCCTGTGATAAATCTGTCTCCTACATCAAAGATGCAGTATGTAGACCTTTTTTCTTTCAAATGGTAATTTCTTAAGGCTGTCAGATCACTTACTAAGGTCTGTTTATGTAAAAACAAAAACATTAAACATATTTTATTCAAACTGTTGAATTTTTAGTTTTGAAAAAGCCTTCGATTTCCTCTCTGAGGAAGCCTCCCCTCCGTCCTTCTGTGATGGTCCCATCTGTGGAAACACTGACGATCCTCACATTGTAACTTGTAGTCAGAGCAGTATTTTCTTAACACTACAGTTATTTTGCTTTTAAACAGGTAGTTGTTCGGTTAATTTCATCAAAGTATGTATATGTATTAGATCTTCTGTTCCAGCTGTATTAAAGTATGCAGAAACTTCTTTCAGCTATATTTTCGCACAGAAACCCAATAAGGCAGACTGAAGGGTGTTCGTGATTCTCTTCTGATATAAAACTGTTATTCTCCTAGAACTCCTTTCCATGCAGTGGTTTCGCAGAATGAGTTTTGTATTTCACTAGTAGTCTAAGTAATGATTTGAAAATCCATGAGCTCTGGAATAGTGTAAAATAAGGCAATCTGCAATTTGAGTCCATCCACTTCTATTTATTATATATGTTTCTTTAGTTGAAATGTTTTTACAGTCAGTATAATTTTTTTGTCTTCTGTTGCTGTCTCGGCAATTGAAGATAGAAATCAGGCTCTCCCATGGAGTGCCATGAAGTTTCAAGGGGCATAGCAGGTAAAAAAAAGAGTAGAGAGTGACAGTCCTCAAAACGTCATTTAAGCTTTGGGGAGGTGACACATTCCTGTCTAGTAGGACTAATATCGCTGTCCTCTGTAAGCTTAGAGGAAAAATAGCCCTTGTTTCAGGTCCTTCTGGTTAGGTCATGCATTTCAGTACTAGGAAGTAATTACAGTGAAGCCATTTATAATCCAATAAATATGCACAAGTGATTGTTAATTTTTTAAAATTTTAGAATTCATCGGTGTTTTTTTCTAGGAATGATCTAAACCTAGTTTAAATTGGTAAATGGAAAACTGATTACTTTTTCAGGTCATGTGCTCGTCTCTTCCCTAAGAAGGATTCTTTTTTTTTCCTTTCACTTATTCTTCATTTCTCCTTGTCTTCAGTATATTACTCTTACCTGTTCCTGGATTATAGTTTGACCTTGGTGAGGTAACTAGAGAAGTGAACTGTCTTGGAAAAGAATATATTCTTACGTATCTATTTGTTCTATAAGCTGAGGATTATGCATGTTAGAAAAGAGTGAATCATTAGCAGCTTTATTTCTGGTTGTCTTTTTTTCCTGTGGCTGTTTATGAACTTATTCAGCAAATGTGGTTGCCAGTGAGTTAATGTAGTGAAATATTTTTTAGCAGTGACATTTACTGCAGAGTCCTGCAGTCACTGAATAGGAAGGTTACTGACTGGCCAGGTTTTTGTCTTTAAATTTATATATTATGAGTTATCATTAAGGACATTTGAAAAATTGTGTGAGCAAAAACAATTCCCAGTCTTGCTAATTTGATCCTCCTTGCTCAAATGTTGTTTCCTTTCTGCTTCTAATGTATACCTAAAAAAGATAAACAGTTTAATTCTTTTTTAATAATCTGTCTTCATGTTGAAACCGAATGCAGTGTTTCCTTATTAACCATCTGTTAATAAAATTTCTCATGACCAAAGCATTAAGGGAAGTGGAGACAACAGGGACTTTTTAAAGTGTCAGTATTCAGCAAAGACAAAGAGTTTCAAGCATTTGGGTTTCAAGAATTTGGGAACTGGTTTAATACAAGTCTATATAGACAGTGTATACTCAGTGTGTATATATACATTTTCTGTATATATATACACCCATATATATATGCATATAGAAAATATACCCACCATGTAGTTGTCAGTCTTACTGATTGTATGCACATGTAAAATAATCATAAAACTTCAGGAACACTTGGCTTCACAAAAAATGTGCTGTACAGCATGTGTATTGGTAATGCACATTCAGTGCCAAGTCTCATATCCAGTAGGAATGCTTAAAGTAGCAGCAGAAGCCTTAAATATCCGTGTTGAGAACCAGCACCTGCTTGCAGGTGGTCAAAATTCCAGCGGCTCCCGAAAGAGCACTTTGCTAAGAGTCTTTGAAAATAGGCCTACTTAATTAAGTCCTGACTTTATGTTCCAAGACTAACCACTTCTGACAATAGCTTCTTTGTTTCCCTGTTGAATCAGTGATAAAAGTTGTGAGCTGAATTTTACTGTTGACTTATTTCAATGGCCCACACCTTTTCCAGTGGAGACTGCAGTTTTTGCAGTGGTTTTTGGTAGTGAACTAAAGATTTAGATTTCAGCCTTGCTTTAAGGATCTGTAAACTAGGTCTGTCAGAGTTTCCTTACTGGTGAGCATTTGTGAAAATTGAACATTGAAGCATGAAGGACACATGTATGGTGACAGTCTCTCTCTTTGCAAGACGTAAACAAACATCCCATTAGCTACCCTGAGTTAGTTTATACTTGTTTTATGAATGTATACATATTTTTATTGTTAAAGGCAAAATAAAATTAAAAGTCATCTCAAAGTGCAATTTTGGTTCTTTTGCTTACTGTCATTGAGAGTTGCTAAAATAAAAACAAATTGTAAATCTTTTAAATTAGTTGTTTTAATTCATGCTAGAGAGCGCTCAGTGTGTAGTACATTTCATTATTTATTAGTTTCTATGCTTTTGCGTATTCTTGAGTAGAGAACTGACAAGCATGATTATCCTTAAGGATAATTTTTTATTATGGTGCTCTTTTATTATGAGTATATTCCTATTTTTATAGGGATGCAAACTGAGCTTTTGAGACTGAGCTACTACAAACTAGAATCTACCTTCTGATATCAGTCATTTGGGTTATGGCAGAACCAATGATTAAATCCAGTTTCATTCACATTTTGTCCAGCTGCAAGTATAAGATCAGTAACCTTCTCGTCCATAGCTGACTGTTAGCTCTTTGTGTGAATACATCAGAAAATAACAACAAAATGATAATAATTAGATTGATGTAACTTGAAACTTTTCCGTAAGAGGGGAAATGGAGCAGAATCAGTTCCTGTTTGTTTTATGCTGTGGGCATGTTCCCTAAACATCAAGTTGACCATACCTTTAAAACAATAAATAGAAGAAATACAAAATGGCTTATTTTAAAGTTTATTTTTAGTTCTAGCAAAAATACTTATAATTTCCAAGGTTTTCTTCATAATTCCGTTTTTACAAAACCTGTTAAAATCCAGACCCCAAACACTCAAACTGCAGATTTACCTGAAATGGAAAGCGTGTGTGTGTGTGGGATATTATTGGATATTTTAGTAATGGAAGTTACATAGTGCTTAGCCATTACCTCTTAGAATTCAAATTAAATTTTGGAAATTGCTGCAAATGGAAATCCTGTCCTCAGAAAAGCACACAGACCCTGATTTAGTGGCCAGCTCTTCACTTTGCATTTAACTTTATTGATAATTCCCAGGTAGGAATACAATTTAAGTTTTCTCCGAGGCTTGATCTTACATTAAGACCTTTCTCTATAGCAGGAGCTCTAAAGGTGGATTGCCTCTCCTTGCACCCTGGCTGGGAGCCTTTGGAGCCAGATACATGATCAGTAACAGTAGAAACAAATACCTCTGATCTCCTCTCAGGATTTTAACACGAAAAGCTAATGCAGGTGAAGAGCAGCCCTGTTTCTTTGTGGGGCCCTGGAGTTTGCAGATCCAGTACAGAGGGATTAAAAATGCTTTAGATACTTTTTTTTTCTTCCCTCCCTGTAATCATCTTCAGCTATCCACGTGTTTTAGTTCAGTTGCTACAGAACTCAGCTGGTTTAATTTTATTAGGTTACCGCTTCCTGCTCCAGAGAGCACTAAGCCACTGTTTATTTTGGGGGCAGGGGGAGAGGGAGAGCTCTTCGTCCTGCCTCACCTACTCCCGTCAGACATCAAAGTGAGCCAGTTTTCTCCTCCTGGCTTGATCCTCCCTCTCTCCCTCCCACCAGTGTTCTGCAAATTTCCTTGTATTCTTCTCAGAGTTATCCAGTGTCCCTGGTATTTGTCAGCAGGTTCACTTTTGCCCTGGAGATACTTGCTGGGCGGCAGAGACCCCCTGGAAGCACTTTCCACTCGACTGCCTGCAGCTGTGAGTCTCCTCCAGCTGGACAGGTAACTGTCTGGAAAGGAAGGAGAACACTGCAGGAAGGGGACATAAATAGGAATAAAACAGTGCCTGTGACAGCATTTCTGTGAGATTGCGGCTTTTGGAGGCTAAGAAACCATCAGTAACTGCAGCTCCTGCTGTATGAAAATACCTTCTAGACAATTGTTAACTGGAAAGTGTAAATCTTTTAGGGATGAAGAGGGATCAACTAACCAAAATAGTGCCCAAATGTTTTTTTGATTGGGGGTACCACAGTAGAGGCAGTGTTCTAATTCCATATGGCAGTTCAGCCAGTTAACCCTGTCAATTTAGGCCAAAGGACCTATAGTGTCCTAACTAGGCGTTTACTAGCAACCTGTAGAAAAGTTTGCCTTGGAATTGCTCTATCTTTGGGTTTAGTTAATAGGTTATCTTTTATTGGCATTTACTGAAAGTTACTCCCCCCACTCCCCAGTCAGATGGCTTACCCTTTGGTGTGGGCTTTTTAATTTTTGCTATACTGAATACACTTGTAGACTCCAATTTTCAACTGGCATGGTCTTTTAAAATGAGAAGCCAAGTGGCTACAAATATCTGAATTATCACAGTGGTGCCTTCAGCACTTCCCAGTGTCAGAAAGCTGCAGGTGTACCCTCAGTAACTTTAATGAGCATGTCAGAAATTGCAACTGCACAGACAAGCAAATGAAGGATATCTTGCACTAAAAAGAGGGATTTATAGCAGTGAACCAATTATTAAGCTGTATGAGTGCAATCTCTAATATTGTGCTTCCTCTTCCACACTGACTGGGAACCCCTCCACCTCTCAGGGAGGCTGCATCTGTTGTGGCAGGGAAGTCTTGGGTTAGCTGCCCAGAAATAGCTATGCTGGCAAAATCTTTTAGTGTCTTAGCACACAAGCTTTAGAAAAACACATTTTAGTTAGAGAGTGGCATTTATTTTCTTTTATAAAGAAGCATTTAAAAGAATTTCTTTGCTGAACAGGAGCAGGAACATCATGTTTAGTAGTCAAATAAGCTGTCCTTTAGAGAAATGGCATATACCTGTACAAATGCCCTCATAGAAACCTGCTTTATGGATTGTGATGCGACTTTGATGTGAACTCTTCTCTGTTTTCTACTTCAACCTTATTTTGGCCTCAGCTGCTATTCTCAAAGGCTTTATGTTAATGCCAGACCATAGTAAAGACAGGGAAAAATTATGGTCAGTATATAGAATTAACGTAATATAGAGATGAAGAGGTGATTCAATTAATTTAAAATTGATTTTCATTAATCCTTTTTTCTTGTCTTTTAGTCATTAATCTGTAATGCTTAAAAAAAAAAAAAAAAAGGAAAGAAAAAAAACTTCTCTTGCTCCAAAGCAAATAATTTTTACTAACGATGCTTGTTAAGGTGGGTGCATTACTGTAGATCTTCAGGTCCAGAATTTTCCAATATCAACTGTAGGAAAATGTCCTGTTATTTTCCATCTTGAAACTCTATGGTAGTAAACAATAATAAATTCCAGCTTTTTGCTGCAGTTCATTTTCACCTGCTTGCTACTTTTTCCTAATTCAAATTCAGCATCAATTTTTTTTAATTCTCATAACATGTCATCTGAGCACAGTCCATGTAGACTTTGAGTACAAAATCCCACAATTTTGGGCTGCTTTATTCTTTACCCTCCGCCTCCTATCCCTCCCCACCCACTGAGGATTGTAAAGACTATACTATTATGTAGCATTTGTGTGATGAAGTATTCAAGTAGACCTTTAATTGACATGCACAGAATTGTATGCTTTAGTTTGGAAGAGAAAATAAGCAATTTGCTTCATTTTGCAGCATGAGTTCTAACTGTTATTAAAGTGCATTTGTAGTTGCATATTTTCCAGTAAAGGTGACAGATTACTTCAAAGCTGGTATTTTCTTTTTGTTAAACAAGGTTCTCAAATAGATCCATCTTGCCCACGTATTCTATTCTTGCCAGTTGGCTTTGAAAGCTGGTGCTTGGGCTCATCGTTCAGAACTAGCTTCCAAAAAATGAGGTCCCATGCTGTTTCTATCTATTGAGCTGGTAGGGGCTGGAAAGATCTGATCTGAAGCCAAGGCAAAGACTGAATTGATGGAATCATATATAGCAGGTTTGCCAAGTACTGCCCAGTCATGAAGTTCCGCTTTCTGGGAAAGAGCACTGACACAAGGAGTGGCAGAGAATCTTGAGATTTCCTTCTCTGGACTTAAGAGTCAGGCCGTTAGAAAGAACCAGCTTTTTATTGCATGCTTTTTCACACATTTATGTGTTGTTTCTTTCTTCTGCATGCTCCCTTTCTTCTGCATTTTCTTCCCAGTTATACATACTCAGTGGAAGAGGAAAAAGCTTTCTGCCCTTTGCTACTGTATTACACATATTTCAACCAATGCAATGTATCGTTACAGAGGCATGCTTGGACATTCAGTATGCTTGCTTTCATTTGACTCTGTGTGCACAGACACACATTTCCAAACACACACATGCAGACTGTTTCAGGTGGATGGTCACCACTTGGTGAGTCTGGATAGAGACCAGTTGTCCATAAGGCTGAAGTCTGCGTCTTAAAGGAGTTCTAGTTTTCTAGATGCAACCATAAAATGGAGAATACTATCAAGATCATGCACTTCTTTGTAATGCTGAGATTCTCCCCTTTCCCTTCCCTGCTCCCCCTTCCCTTTCTAGCAGCTTTCATTTGTAAGGTAGTGAAAGCTCAGGTCTCTTGTCTATGTTCAGTTTTTATATGAACTGCCAGGATAGTCTCTGAAATCACAGTGATGATACATATCTGTGTGTCAGATACCCAGTTTGTCACCAGCTTCTTTCCGATATCTGGCAGAGAGCAGGACCTAAATGAAATCCAGTTGACTGGAGCTCAGCTAAGATCTGATAGAGTTGACTTTGATAGATCAAATGGTTGAAAAACTTGGTGGAGTCTATGTAGATGTAATCTGTCCGACCACTTTTAAATCAGTCCGAAGTCTTCAAGTGTTGCTCATTTTTGCAGCTGTTGTAGTGGTCAGAAACAGAAGGGTTTTTTGCTATTACCTAGACTAGATTGCCTAGGGTGAAAACAATTGCAGATCTTGTCTATGCCTGCAGCATCCATGCTTCTGTCTTCAGCTGTTGCAGTCGTCCTTATGTGTAGGGTTGTAATTCAAAATCATTGGGAACAGTTTAGCTGAAAAGACTTGGTGACCAGCTTTACTGTCTTCCCATCCTGCTATCTCTCTTCATTTGTTACTTCTCCAACTTGATGTTTTTATTTCAGTTTTTGTTAGTAAACTAGGCTGCATGCCACATTTAGCTGCAGCAGCAATAACCTTCAGAGTATGAACGAATGATTAGTTGTGTTGCGTACCTGCTTCTGCTAATTTCTACTAAACATCCCAAAGTTACCAGTAAAATTTCTCATTGTAATATGTAGTGGAATGAAATGGAAAGAGCACGCTGCTTTGGCATCTAGATGTCTTTAATCAGATGCCCGTTAAACGGTTGTTGAAATTCAGAGTGCAGCTGCCTACAAAGGTCTAAAGCTCAAATCATAATGATCTGGAAATAAATAATTAATAAATGCAGAAGGCTATTGTTTCATAAATTAAATGCACATTTGTGAAACCTCTTCAGAAAATGCATGTAAAGCCTGGCATTTCCACCTAGAGGGTTATCTAGAAAGTATTTAGTGTTATATCTCATGGCATCAGATATGCAAATACCTATACTGAATGTATGGTTCAAACGTTAAGTAACTCATGCAAAACCAGAGCATTTAAGGCCTCATATGGGCCCACAATGTTGTGTTTGGATTTTTTAAAAATGTCTACTGATAAGAGCACCTGGGGCATTGCTATCACCAAAGAGGTAAACTAGCATTTTACACTCCTTGACAAACCATTCAATAATTTGTTCCTTTGAAAGTGGATTTTTTTTTTATTATTAATGACTACCTGTTGTACTTACAGCATAAATAATTTGTTTGAATCATCAGGTGAGTGCTGTTAACTTATAGCGAGTGAGGAAAATTGCAAAAACACGAATTAGGGTCCCTGTCCTTAAGTGTATTTCAGTTTGCATTTTGATAGCAGTTTAGAAATGTTATCTCCTGCTTTGTCACAGACATAATTCACATCTTTCTTCAGGCACTGTAAACAAGAGAAATGGTTTAATGGCTCCATAAAAGGCACTCTGTGCTGATAGCTGAGATTAGACCCTTTAGTAATGGATTTTTGTGTGTTGGGGGAAGGGGAGGGCTTGGCAGAGGTAAATGTACTGGAAAAGAATCTTGGAGAGACTCTGATGTATCTGAAGTGCCTGCTGCACTTGAGTGTGTATGGATAAAGTGTGACAGTGTTGGCTTTATCAGTACAGGGGCCTTCTCTTCTTGCTTTTGAAATTTTACGAAGTACTATCTTGGGTCACCTCAGTCAGTCTAGCACCTGGAGTTGTATTAATATTAGCTTAAGTATTTTTATATCTCCTATCTTTTCATCTTGCTGTTGAGAAAACCAAATCCCCTATATTCAAATGTATTCAAAATCTCTCAAAACTTACATTGTATATTGACATGACAATTGATCATAGGAATGAGTTTATTTGCAATATTAGGTTTAGAGGGTGATTTGAGAGCATAAATGTGAAAAGCAGTTCAGAAACATCATGTTTAGGCTATGACTTACTGTGACTTCCCAGTTACATCCTTTTCACTGCAGATACATTCATAAATGTAGTATTACTTAGGAGACATCAGAGTTCACTAGCACAAGCAAGGTGTGGTATAAAATCAACTACTGTCAATTGATTTTATACCATATAGGAAATGCTCTTGACCTGCAAGTGTTGATAATAAGACATCTTTGTCTCTTTGGTCAGTGGAATCAAGATTGTCTGCCATTAGCCAATGTCATTGAATTACCAGTAATATTTCATGGCTTTTAAAAATACGTTTAAATGCATTCTTCAGAAAATAAAATCAGATTTTATTTTGTGTTCTGGTCAGGAATCTGAACTTTGAAATTTATTAAATAACTTTTTGTTGGAAGGAGAAGTTACTTGCAGTTTCTTGTAAAGTATTAATTTCTATTTTATTCTTCATTTGAGTCTTAAACTGGATGTTGTTGTGAACAAAATGTTTTGAGATTACGCTGCTGACAGATAGCAATGGAGAACAACACTGCTAAAGGAAGGGTAGCAGGTTTCACACTGTGTTTTTGCACATTCTATATAAGTTTACTTCATGATGAAATCATTGCTTTGTATAAAATATAGGTCTGTACAACAGCACATTATGTATAATATTCAAGCCCTTTTACTATGCAGATACAGATATATTCATACACAGAAAATATGCATGCAGTAATATATTATACCTTCATGAATTTGCTACAGCTGGTAGCATTCCTTCTGCGTGCCTTATATCTGTGTGTTGGCTTCGGAGGAGCTCCAGATAAAGTCTGTGGGTAGAGTCCTTTCTGATACTGATAAGCCTGACTTTCCCCAGTAGCCAAGATGAGGTGTTGAAGCCATTCATCTAAATACACGTTGTAAGATTGTTTGCCTTTCAAGTTTGGAGGTGGTTATCTGTAAGTAATCAGTCGGGATGAAATCTTGGCCTTTGGTCACTTCTTAGTAAGATCATTAGTAAGGCAGAGTGCCCGTTACTTTAATAGGGTTGAGACTCAGTTCTGAGGCTAAGTAAAATGAATTTGCCATCACGAAGGAAGAAATGATGAGGAGCTGGTTGTTTAAAATGTCATTTTGTTAATTTGAATGTGTTGGTAGCTTGGTATGCTGCACTAAAATTAGATCGTATAAATAAGCAACACTGCTCTCCTTAAAAGAAAGTGGGTTGAAAACATAATATAAAATCTAGTTTAGCAAAACATTGCTTTAAAATCTGTTTTAATAAATGAACTGTAGAATGAGTGTCACACTAAAATGAGAAGTGACAGGTGGAGGATTTCAGTGATGATACAAGAACTGCTTTGAACATTTGAAATTTTATTGTTGTAATAAGTCTGTCATCTTCATCCACACTTAAGATTATTTGAAGGGGCGAGTAGCCTTCAAGAAAGACCCCCAAAAATGCAGTAAGTATTTTTATCAGGCTGTCTTTCTTCCTTTTTGCCACTAAAAGTGTACACTTAAGGAGTTACAGATAAAGCTTAGCGTGGTGACTGTGTCAGGGGACTGCCCGAGGAGGGCTTTAAATTTTACAGCTACATTATCTTTCTGGCCTGGCCGTAGTTAAGATAAAGATCTAATATAAAATCACTTTGGACTGTAATGCTTTCCCTAAACGAAATGAAGGTGTTAACCTACTTGATTTGATACACTTTACCCTCGCTTATAAAGCTGGGAGAAAGGTGAGGTAAACTCTAATTAAAACTACAGCGCAGATGCCTTCTAGCACTGTGCCCTGTACCTTGCTAGGACTGTACAGTAAGCAAAATAAAACGTACCTCGCAGTGGAGGCAGCAGGCTGGAGCCGTGTTCAGTGAAAGTAATTTAATTAGTGTTGATCATGACTCCAGATGATGGTGATTTGATAAGGAATAATTTAGTACTTAACAGCCTTTTACATGCACCAACTCCATGTGGGAAGGTAAAGCAAATTGCACAAAATGAATGTGCTGCTTTCACTTGTGCCTGTGCCAGTGAGCTGGAAAACTGCCTGTTAGCAGACGTTCAGGCTCTCAGCGCTGTGATGAAATACCCAGCCAGTTCTCCGCACAAGGCTGTGGTGTGGGAGTCTCTGTACTCCCGTTATTTAAAAATAAATAAGGGAAGTAATTTTTCATAACAGATTAACTCTGAGGAAGTAGCAAAGTAAAAATAAAAAAATAATAAAAAAATAGAGAAGCATGTGGCCTTTGTGCAAATATGTGATACTGGCCTTAAAAAAGAGTCTTGTTGCATTTGTGTTTTAATTTTCAAGTCAAAGAGATTGCCTACCTTTGCATCAGAGCCACTGTCCCGGAGTTGTGGAGCCCACCATACACATTAAATGTGTGGTGTATGTTATTTGACCAAGACATGCAGAGGAGAGTCAGCAGTAAAAGTTCGCTAGCAACGTCCTGAAACAAACTACTGGATGTCAACCTGCTTTGTGATTATGGTGGAAAGCTGACTGGGTTTTGTCATATTTTGCCATTTTTTCAGGAAGTTCGTGTGGTCTTTTTTTCAGTGCAAATTCAGTTTTATTCAGGAAGAATTCTTTTCTTGTCATGTTCACCACTTCTCATCTCTGTTTCTTAAGTTACTGTGCTGTGAGTATGCATTTGCGTACTCGTTTTACTATCTGCTTCTCCTTTCTAATCTTTCCACATAATTCACTACTATCCACTGAATATAATAGCTGGATAGGAGTTTTAGAGAGAATTCTTGTGAGTTTTATGAAAATATGTGTCAAAATAACAGTGTTATGTTGCAGATCTCTCAGCTGAAAGGCAGTAGTAAAAGCTGTCATATAATAGGATATGAGAGAGTCTGTTTGGGAAAGCGTTCTGTGAACATTGCCCAACCATGAGAAAACCCGTGACAAGAGTCTGGAATCCAGACTTTACAATGCTGGAATTTATTGGTTCTGATGCTCACTTCTTACACAGTGTTTCATTTATCTCCCAACCAGACACAGGCATGTGTGAGCAGGTGCATTAGTATCAGAAAATATACAGTCTGTAACAAACTGACTTTCCTAAGTTCAGGTGCAAGAGAAAGGGGCAAGATGCTACTTGACAGTATATAATAATGGCCTGATTTTGTGCTGAGATTCTCTGTCAGGAACTGCTGAGATTCTCTGTCAGGAACTGCTGCATGGACCTGGATTTTCATCGAGATGCAAGTGTCTTTGTCAGTCTAGAATGTGATGTTCAAACTATGGTGCATTGGTGACAACATCAAAAATCAGTGACAAAATCAATCTCTGAATTCTAGGCATTTCAGAAATCTCAAAAATTTATTTTCAACCTCATTTTATTTAAAACTTAACAGGTATGTTTTCAAGCTCTTACGTATCTGTCCTTTGTCCTCCTAGCCACTTAGGTTTGTCAGTGTCAGGTGAACTTTGAATTTTCTTCTGCTTTAATTTTGGTTAAGGTTGGATACGAGAGGAGAGTTGTCTGACTTAAACTAATTTGCTGGTTAACCTTCTCTTTACCTTTGTCCTTTTTTTTTAATACAGACCAACTTGTGCTTCTAATTAATGCTGAATTTCTGTCACATCCCCTCTGGGGTTTTTTTAGCTTTTAAAAAGTATGATTAATTTTTTTTCAGTTTGAGTTTCCAACACATCTAGTATTGACTTTGGTGAAGCCAAGATTTTGTCTTGGGTATTTCTAAGAAAAATTACTGAAGCAATTTCTTCTGAAATTTTTTTCAGACATTACTTATAATTAAAGGTGCATGTAATCATCCACTTTCAAGAGTTTCACTGCAAATTTTCAAGCATTTTGTGAGACAAAAAAGATTCCTTATCATATACTTGAGACTGTTATATGAGAAATTTATTTTGTAGTCACTTGTGTGGTATTTTTTAAAGTGAACTACAATTGCATTTATAGCTAAAAGCTACCTCACTGATAATACTTAGAAACATTTGGTGCCTGGGAAGTATTTTGCCTCTGACAACATTTACAGTAGTTAAGCCAAATATAAGTGGGCTGTTATTTTCCTGCTAATGAGATGGGATGCTGGCCATCATTCTATTAAATGGTAAAAGTGAAAATAACCAATGCAAAGGATCTCTGATGTCTGTTTTTCAGTTGACACCCAAAGAAATATTTTAAATGTTTATTTCCTATATTGTTTTTAGTATTAAAATGGTTTAATTAATTATGTATTTAATTAGCAGTGTCTAGCTTATTTGAGAGAGCTAATTGTTAATATTGTACTTGGGTTTTAATTACATTTTCTTTCTCTTTCTAGTGGCTTTTCATGGTCTCCCTGTGAAAATCAAGAAGGAACCCCATAGCCCATGTTCGGAACTTGGCTCCGCTTGCAGTCAAGAGCAGCCATTCAAGTTCAGTTATGGGGAAAAGTGCCTGTACAATGTCAGGTAAAGCAATCAGGAGGATATTTGCAGTGAGAACTGCTGATTTGAATGAGGAATGAGTAAAGAGTAATAAAACCAT
Source organism: Empidonax traillii (assembly GCF_003031625.1). NCBI lineage: Eukaryota > Metazoa > Chordata > Aves > Passeriformes > Tyrannidae > Empidonax > Empidonax traillii. The sequence continues at coordinate 890,985 of NW_020955228.1, read as the reverse complement.
AGTAGAGATCTTATAAAACTTACCTCTTCAGCAGATAACAGACTGATGAGATAATGCATTTAGCTGATGAACACTGATGGATTTGTTTACAGTTGTATCAGACACTTACATAATCATTTTAAAGCAGTGTTTTTCATCAAAATGTATATTCTCCATTCCTTCTCCATGGGAGACAGCCAGAGTTTAAAAACCCAGGGTGCAAGCGTGAAATAGAAGGGAAGGAGTGTCTTGTTTTCTGCAAGTTGTAGTGAAAGTACTTTCAAAATGCATTAGGCATATTAGGCTAGAGAGATTTGTGTAACAGGAGAGAGACTGGTGGATCTGAGCAACGCATTAGGTTTTTGACAAGTTTTGCACATGTTGTATGTGTATATTCGTGGGTGCTTACAATTTAAAACAGTATTTCATTAGGCTCTGCATCTTTGGTATTTATTCAAAAGCAAGTTGTCTTATTTGATAGGCATAGATATTAAAAGCTTTTTTTATATGTAGGTAGTGGTGGGGCTTGTTACCTCTTCATTCTTTATTGACTTTCTTTTGGTTGCATTTTCATGTAATTCCTTCCTGTAGTGTCAGCAGTGAAGGATTTCTTATTGACGTACTACCAAAACTGTTAGCACTTTAAGCTTTCACATTTAACTTTTTGGATATGAAGAGGGGGAAAAAAGAGAAAAAGACTCATGCCTTTGTTTTTCTAGGTCAGATCCCTTCCCTCTAGCTGTATTGTTTTACTGTCTCACTTGGTGTTTTGCACGAGCTTTAAAAAAAAAGTCTTGGCACGTGGTGCCAGCTCTTTGTGCTCTAGTCCAGGTGCCTCAGCTTTTTGTATACCTCCTGTTAGAATGTCACTGTAAGACTGAATCTTTTAAAAATACATTTCTTTGCCCCAGAGAAGAAAATGCTGTGCTGAAACACTTGTCTCTAGCATGATTTGTTGTGTGCTCTTCTCAATGTAAAGTAGAGAATTCCTCTGCCTCATACTGGTTAATAAGTTAATTATAATGAAAAGCTTGTAAATGTTACACTTGGGAGGATTTTTTTCTAGATGTAGATGCTATGTTGTTTTTGGGGTTTTTTTCCTCTGAAGAGATAACCTGACTAGCTTTTCCCTTGCCTTACTAATAGTGCCTATGATCAGAAACCACAAGTGGGAATGAGGCCCTCCAACCCACCGACGCCATCCAGCACTCCTGTGTCACCGCTGCACCATGCGTCCCCAAACTCAGCTCAGACTCCTAAACCTGACCGGGTTTTCCCTACCCATCTCCCTCCATCCCAGTCCATTCAAGACAACAGCTTCCCTATGGACCACAGGTAAAACACGAAACATGTGAGGGACCCATGCAGGCGTTTCGGTTGTGGCTACAAGTCTCTTATATAGGGTAGTACTGGCTTCCTGCCTGCAGCTATTCCCTTTGGGGGACCGAGGTGAAAAACAGCAAGGTTTACAGTGTCAGGAACGTGTGTTTTGTGAAAGGCTGGCACCCGGCTTGCTGAAATACCGTAGGAGTTCATATAGGCAGTGACAGAATTTTAATGACCTGCAGCTTCTGTCTTGTGAGGGTGATTACAGCATGCTGGATAATCTCATCTAGGCTCCATTTCCCACAGAAGGTTGGACCAGATGTTCTTTCAATGTCTCTTCCAACCTGGGCTGTTCCATGGTTCTTTGATTAACTAGAGACTAGAAAGTCCTAGGTGAGGTGATGAAGTCAATAGCTAGCATGTTCCTGGCTATAAATATCTGGCCTCTTGCTAAGCAGTTCACCTATCTAAGAGATAAGTGGCCATGTTACAGTGTTGCTGCTTCAGAATATTCTTTGGAAGGGTGGATCAATTTTCCAAACCCTTTTGTAGTGTGGCATTTCAAACAGCTAAGATGCCAATATAAACTGTACTTAAATAACATTAGTCTGAGTAAAAACCACAAGACCTACAGACTAGAATTAAAGCTTAAAATGTCCTTAAGTTACCCTGTTTTGTTTTGATGTGTTAGAAATCCCCAGACAACTGTCTTTCTTAGCTTAGTTTTGCAACATATATGCTCAGTGGATTCTGAAATGCTTGCAAGAGCCAAAGTTGATTCAGATTCGAAGTACAGGAAGCTCAAGAATGATTAGGTCTTCATTTTTTTGTGTGACAGTGAGAAGCTTTCAGAGAAAGTCACAGGTTACTTTTTCTTTTTTTCCTTTTTTCAAAAAAGTGTGTCTTGCTTATAATAAGTGATAACAGGACTGTTTTTTTAGTCCAAGCCCTTGTTTTTGGTATTCTGTTTATCCTGATCTTTATTGCATGATCCTGGTTTTGTCTGCTCTTCTGTGTGACTGCTCTTGAACGTTTAAAATTCCAGTGGTGTGTAAAGATACATACATATATGGTCAGAAACTCAACTTACCTCTTAAACCTTATCAAATTAAGAAAGACTTGAAAAGAAAATCAGTTGTTGTGAGTGTGATTTGCATACTTCTGCTCTAATAAGGGCTGTTACCTCCAGAGATTTGTGCAGATCACATCTGAAGGAGGTTGCAAAGGTTAATATAGCTTTGAATACCACCCAAGGTTCTCTACAATCTCTTCTGGAGGTGAAGAAACACTGAATAGACCCCTTCAGCTGCCATAGTCACCACTTTCTATTCAGTTGTGGCCTATGGTCTAAACACACAGGCCCCCAGTGAAGCCAGGCAGCAGTTTTGATTACAGGATGATGGATAAATGTGTTTCTGTATATACACCAAAATCAAGCTGTCAGGAGACTGAAATCTCCAGAAGCTAAATAGGTTATGTGGAGAGAGCAGTTTTCAGATGACAAAAACCTGTTTTAAAGCAACTTGTAAAGAGGGTACTGAACCTGTATGTCAGTCCTAGCTTCAGTATTTTTAGGGATTTGTATACATCTTTAGTGTAGTTTCTGTACGCATAACTTTCCCTTCACAAGCTTTTTAAGCTCTTTACATGATTTCTGCTTTCCCCCACCCCACCCCTGTCTTTGATATTCATGTTCTTTAGGGCATTTTGCACAAGTGCTTCTCTTCTGTAATAGAACATCACATGTTCTCGAGAAGTCCAAAATTGCTAACTCAAGCAAAAAAAAAAAAAAAAAAACTCATTTTTTCTCCTTTTTTTAAAGATGCAATTGCAATGGAAGATATTTTTCTCCATTTTCTTATTTATTTTGAATCTTGTGTTCGAAGCAGACATGTACTTAATATTTTCATGAAATTCAAATCTTCCTGATTTACAGGGTGATGTACTGCTACAATGAGTGTATTTAGAAAATGTAATTTAAACAAATGACTTAACTATGTGAATTCATATGTGAATCTATAACTCAGGGCACATTTCCTTGGAACATGTATTGGTGGCATAAGATAGCATTAGTATCTAGTCCATACAGCCCATACATCTTCATACAGGGCATGAGTGTATGAATGATAAGTGGTCCTAACAAGTACCAACAGGAAACAAATCCACTTGTATAAACAAATGGCTTGATTCCATACAAAGCTTCCAGTACAACAAGTATTATTAACTTCCTCTGAGGCTTTGTGAGTGAGCCTGTTTCTTATTTTATCTTCAAGTTGCAATTTTCTGATTCACTCCTTGACAGTTCTTAATGATAATTTCTGCTTCTTTTTTTGGCTAATGAAAAAAGGAAAAGAGGGAAATGAATGCAGTGCCAGTCAGCCTAACTGTTTCATAATACATTTGAGTTTCTAAGTTTATTTTCTGCAGGTGTAGGTGGAATTGCAAAACCCGATGTAACAGCACAGTACTCTTTCTACTGCAAAAATTCTAGTATTTACAGCAACATTAAGAAAACAAATTTTGTCTCCACTACTACATTGTAATAATTTCTGTCTCCATAGTTTCCACGGTATTTGTAATTAAGCTACGAGAGCAAACATTTGTCGGACCAAGTACAGCAGTATTATGACAGATGTTAGTAGAGTTTAAATTGTTTCAGAAACATGTACTACCTTTAAGTTGACAACCAAAGATTGTATTGCTTATGCAATCAAACCCCTGCATTGTTTCTCACTCACTGAATTTTTTCTAAAAGTCTGGTTTTGCTTGCATGAACCAAAGTTGGTTCAAATTCAAAGTCCAGAAAACTCAGGAATGATAAGGTCTTCATTTTTTTCAGCATGACACTGAGAAGCTTCCAGAGAAAGGCACAGGTTGCTTTTTTGGTTTTTTTTTTTTAAGTGTATCTTCTTTATAACAAGTGATAACAGGAGTAGTAAGCAGTTTGTTGCAAGAATGTTGCTCTGCTGTTGGTTAGTGCAGACACACTATTACTACGGTGGTTACTACTGTGGTAATCGTCAGGAGAGAACAGGAAGACTTCATGCAGTTTATCAGGGCACGATGAGAAAATTCTTCTGTGTACTTCTGAACCTGCAGACATCCAGGCCTTTTAGGTCAGGTAGGTGGGATTTAGGGAAGAAACAATAAGCACAGGTTCTTTAGTAGCACTGCATGTGAGTGAAGTTAGTTTAAAACTGAATTATCTGAGTTTATGCCTACTGAAGAGCATTTGGGAGTAGTGAATGGCAGTGTGGCTTGTATGGATTACTACTTTCATGTAGAAATGACTAAGGGAAAAAGTTAAGGCAGGAGGGTGATTCTTAGCAAAAATTTGCACCCTCTCCTCTTACTGGGGTGGTGACATTCCCTTCCCATTACAGCTGAAGTGCAGTGCCAACCTTGCCAGGTAGGTCTCTCGTGGCGCTATCCTGAGAGGACAGAACAGTGGACTTTTACCCTGGAATGTTTCCAAATGTTAGAGCAGACAATACTCTATTCCAAATGTGTTTATTGTGGTCAGGAGTGGTTTTTGTGTAACAGTAAAATGGATAAGAATAAATTAGAGTACAAGCAATATATTGGTAACACTTGTGAAAGAGCAGAGAACTCTACCTACGCCTCCTTTGTGTTACTGTGGTAGAATGTCAGTCTTTGTACTGTTTTGAAGCTGGTGCATATCCTGTTTGTTTCTTCTGCTGAGAGAAGATAATGAAAGCAAAGAGGATGTGGTGGGCACAGGTCTTAAAGCTGGTATTAATAGGTGGGATTCTTGTTTCTTTGCTTGTTCCTGTTCTGCCATGCGAGTGATCCTGATGGGAGCACTTGGCATGATCATAAGCAAAAAGTTTGTTACTGAGAAAGTGATGCAGCCACTAATAATGACCATTTGGGAGATGAAATGTAGCTCAAGTCCTTTACATGACCTCTCTAACTTGTGTCCTAGATTTCGCCGCCAGCTCTCTGAACCTTGCAATTCTTTCCCACCTTTGCCTCCAATGCCAAGGGAAGGACGTCCAATATATCAGCGCCAGATGTCTGAACCAAACATCCCTTTCCCGCCTCAAGGTTTTAAGCAGGAGTACCACGATCCAGTTTATGAACACAACGCTATGGTTGGCAGTGCAGCCAGTCAAAATTTCCCCCCTCCTCTGATGATTAAACAGGAACCTAGGGATTTTGCATATGATTCAGGTAGGTGAGACTCTCCTTTAGTTCTGCATAGTAAAGGAATAAATGAGTCCAAGCCAGTGCTATTGATGTTTTGGTTGTATGAATTGAAACTTGCTCTTTTGGTGCTTAAGTCTCGTAAATTATGCCTGAGATACCTTAAAAAGTAGTGAGATTACTATGTAGTACCATGTGACTTGTGCCACCATTGCTTGCTCTTTAAAGGATTTCGTTTTCTAGAACTCTATGTCCAGAAAGTGCACAGGTAAAGAAGCTGGAGAAGAAAGTCAAGGGTACCAAACTGAGCTTTGTTAAGAGGGAAGTTGTTCTGTACTGTCTTGTCTCTGACCCCTGAATTTGTGTGCTGCATTTTACGAGCTCTTTCATTTGTATGCCAGAAATAGAGGACTCTTTCTCCTCTTGCTTGCTTTACTTTAAATCAGGAGTAACTCCACTGAAGTGGGGTTTATACAGCTATAAAACCAATGAGGGAGAAGAATCGGCCAAATTGGTGTCAGCTTCTCAGTTTGTGCATACTGCTGTGTTTTGTGGAGGTACATAATCTGTGATGCCAGGTTGCTGATGTAGAGAATACACTGTTGCTATTAATAATGTTTATTATGATAGTGCTTATAGGGCAAGTGGAATGGAGCCTTATTGCTCTACGGACAGTACAAAACAGAGGAAGGTGGTGGCAGAGCCTGCTCTGAATAACTTCTGATCAAAATAGAAAAGATAAGAAATAGAAAGGATAGAAAAATAAATCAAGGGAATAACACTGTAAATGTTTGACATGATTTAAACATAATATTTATATTATACTTGGGAAAAGAGAGAGAATTAGGGATGCAAAAAATGAGTTTATTATTGAGTACCAAGTAACAAGGAGAAGAAAGCTGCAAAGAAAGAAGCTACAAAACTAGTATGGAGAAATTAAAACACATGGAAGTGGGCTAAGTGGGGTAAACAGTTGATTGGTATGGAGCCAAGACAATGCAATCAAAACATGTTTTTCAGTTTTAGTGTGATTTCTGCAGCTCCTCTTCAGTTTCTGCCTCTGTCCTGCTTCATGTATGCCACACTGTTGAAAAGGAGGGATTTCAGCGTGTCCCAGCCATGTTTCTGGAGGAGGATAGATTGCTTTTATACACATGTATGCTGAGTTGTGCAGTGGGAATGGGTGGCCCTGTCTGACTTTAGTCTGACTCCCTCTTGTTTGGGTGCTGCTGTACACCCAGCGCTCTCTTGCTGTTTCAGCCTCTGGCAAGATGCTTTTGGAGTTTATTTCCCAAAGGCTACATGGCAGCCGAGTGGAAGTCTCCTTTGAAATTTTAGCTCATGACAAACTATCTTGCAATTTGAGACAGTGTAGAATGTTTTTTGTTGTCTTTTCTGTAACTAAGTTAACACTATTTAGTGGGGTATTTTGTGTTGTCATTAATGGAAAGTGCTTGTTATTGTTATAGAGTTGATCTATTACTTTAAATCTGGGTTGGCTGCTAGCATTCGTCTTTCTCTGGAATATTCTTTATAAAAAAAAAAAATCAGTAAATTTAATTCTAAAAGGAAGATGTACAAACTTTTATCCAGTCCTGTCATGCGTATTTTTTTGTGCCAGCAAGAACAATATTCCACTTTATAGTAATGATGTCCAAGCAAAATTGTTGTTTCTTCTGTAGATGAATGATTAGTTTTTAAAAATGTAATAGCTGTGTAACAAGTGGTCATGAAAAATTAATGTGTTGGCATCAGGAAGTACTTTCATTGGCCTCAGAATCACTGCATTTAAGTTGACACATCTGTACACTCCATAAATTGCAGTCAACAACTGTGGTCTGTTGATATTTTGTCTTGTTACCATCTGTTCTCTAGAAACCATCATTTTCCATCCTTGCTAAGAGTACATTAAATAACCCCTTAGGAAACATAAAGTGTTTGACACTGAATCATTGATTTCATTTTTCACCTATGGATGTTCAGGGAAGGAGGAATGCCTTGGTGAAAAGTCTTTTTTTGCACGGTATTTTATTGCAGCTCAGATAAAAATATAGAAACATATTTAAAAAGTTCATTGTAATGCACCAAGATGTTCCTTTTGGGATGTTTTTGATAGAGCCTCATAAAAGTTTGTTGCTTTTGTGCACTATTCTTTTATACTTTGAGGGAAGCTGGTGAATGAAAACTCTATTAAAACATGACATTAATTATGACATGGGAAATGGCAGATCAATTAGTTGTAATTGTAATTGCAGGTATGTAATTTCTACAGCAGAATGTTTGAGATAATGGATAAAGAAAAATGTCAACAGTAGAGTCTCTTCCTTATCTATCCACACTTTTAGAAGTCACAGTGCATCATATATGTTCAATCAGACATTTTCTGCCACAGTTGTTTGTTTGTTTTTTTTTCATGGCTGACAGTCAGATATATTTAGTACTTGGTAGTATATCTAGCAACTTTAAGCATGAAGATGCAGCCAAGGACGTGTAGAGCTTTGAGATTTTGCATCATTAATGAATATACTCTGAAAAGCTTCCCAAGATCTTTGTTTACAAGGCCTAATAGTGGGCATTCCTGTACAGTTAGCACTTCTGGAATTCGGTAATGTATTCAGGTACTTAAACAAAAAGACCAAATTTTATATACTTCATCTATTCTGGGCTTTATTCTTAAGCAGAATCTTCACAGGCTTGATCCTTCCTACATCGTGTAGTGTGTTTGCAAATATACTAAGATACGACTCTAGCTATGTGTGTATCAATTAATACTAAAGTTTTAAAATGACAAATAATTAAATTTAAATCTCTTTTTTTTTTTCCCCTCCCACTTGAAATAGTTATATTGGTTGGGAAAATTTTGTGACCATGTCTTTGGAAACGGAAATTTGTCATACAACGGTGCTAGAGATGAGTAGGGGTGGAATTATGGCTTGCATATGCTTCTTACTGATAGCCAGGAATTTCTCTGTTGAAATCTAGATAGATTCAGTATTTCCTGAGCAGACTAGAGGCATTAGCAGAGCCATTCTCACAGTTTCATTTTACAGTAGCCTCACAATTAATAAGCTTGAGTGGACCTTAGAAAATTTGTATTCTCTCCCTGTCACAAAAATTTCATCCAAGATACTAGTCACATCACTTGAAGAATGAACTCTACAGACAAAATTTTTAGCCTCCATGTCTTGCTTTCTGAGTAGCTCATCCCTTTATTCTTTAAGCCTCACAAGCAATAAATACCTTGTGTTGGCATGTGAGAATGGATTCGAAACTGCCCCTCTGTTAAGAGAGACGAGTGTAGGCAGAGAGACACATCAGATATATATACCTGTTTATTTTGGGTATGCAGTTAGACCTGGATAATTTTTAAAGAACATTATGTGCTACATGTGTTCAAAGCATAGCTGCTAGGGACTTTCTTTGTATTTCTAGATGAAGAAGTATGGGAACATCAGATTAGGATCTCAGTGTAGGCACTATAAAAATAGGAAGTGCATAATACCAAAAATCTGGCAGAAACAATGTGGCTACTTTGGAAAACCTTGATGGGGGTTGAATGGGCTTTGTTGGGACCTAAAATTGACCGTTTAGCTGTATTATCTTTTCCTTTCTTGAGATCTTCTGCCTCATTAAGTACACAACTTCCAGCCCCTGTAACAAATGAAGCAGGGGCTCCACCTGCAAAGCTGTTTACAGCATGGCTCTCCCTTCCCCAAACAGTTTTGACCTGTGCACTCAAGAGAACAGTGCCAAAGCAAAAGTCTGTATCACAGTTCATTTGCAGCAAAGGAGTTGTATCAGGTTTGTGCACGAAGTTTTTAATTATGACACCTCTGAAGTTTGCTCTTATAGAGAATATTGTTAGCATTCTAATGACCGGAAACAGAATAAAATGCACAAGTCCTTTCAAATACGTGATGTGGGTGTTTTTTGAAAGTGAGTCAATGCGTATTTATGTGGGGAAAGGTCCCTGGTAGCACATTCTTTTCAAGGCATCAGCTGAAATATTCTTAAATTTAGGAGTTTGGAGAATAGCATAAGGGAAAGTGTAGAATTGAAATTTCAAGGGGAAAAAAGAATTATTTCTTTAGAGTATATTTTTCTACAGATTGCTTTTTTTTTTCCATTTCTTTTTAATATAACAATTGGATATTCTATTATACTTTTTAAGGCAAAGTTTAGACATTTGGAGATGTTGGTATGAAGAGAAAAAGGAAATCTTAACTGTCAGTCAGAGTCAGTGCAGGTTTGCTTTTTCCAGGATATTCTCTAGTGCATTGACCAGTGCAGCATTTAAAATGACACAACTCGTGGTGCTTCTACTACTCTCTTTGATTATACTGGTTAATTTTTGTACAGTGCTCTGAAAATGTAAAGTGTTGTGTGAGTGCAAAGTATTATTACTGCAATTTTTCCCCTGGGAGTTTATTTCACAGACAAATACACTGCACAATGAAGACATATTTCTTGATCATAAGCCTAAATTTTTCTCTTTGGTCGGTTCCATTCCCTTGCTCATAGCTACACCTCTTTGTAAACAATTTCTTGGTATTAACGTACCACTTCTAGATCCCTGTAGATGGTTTGCATGGATGCTCCTTGAGATCTTGGATCTTGCTTGTAAATCCTCCAGCTGCATAATTGTTTCCTCAAATTCTCTCTAGGTTTCCTCTCCCTCTCCTTTTGTTGTTGTGTCAGGCTGCAAAAATTTACAGTATTTTTGAACACAGTTTTATAAAATGCTCTGTGAAACAGAATTTAGTCCATCGTTTTCCTGAATATGGTGCTTCAGTATACACATCACAAAACTGCATCTCCTTATGGCCTTAAAAAAATTCTTTTACACAGAGGTACAATTGTTCTGAATGAAAGTCTGGTTGGCATAAAGGCAGTAAGGGAGAAGGGATGGGATCTTGCTCTTCAGTGTAAGAACTCTCCCTTCCTCATTTTTGGATTTGCAGTTTTCCCTGTGGTTTAAAATATTTCATGCTTGTGTTTTAGGAGCTTGTCTTTGCTGTGCTGCTTCAGTGAATGACTATGGATTTTGTTCAGTAGTTAAGCTGCACTGCACTTTGTACTTGCTCTTAAAACATAAATCTGCTGCTGGATGGTATGATTGTAGACAATAAGACCATCTGAGGGGAAAACCTGGAAAACCTGAACTTCAGAAGATTGCTATAAAAGGCAGAATTTTAACTTTTACTTGCTTCCAATCTAGCTGATTTCACTAATTCTGTCCAAAATAAATCTGTAGTTAAAATAGAATTCATTCATAATGTTATCTTTGTGGACAAAGGAAAACCTGAATACCAAGTTAATGGGAGTATACAGGCAGGAGACCATACATGTATTTTTGCTTTCAAAGCAGACAATATGATCTGAAAAATTGTTCTGCAGTCCCTGTTTTTCAAAGAAATGGATAAATATCCTGTAAATCTACAGTTACAGTAAGTGGCACTGGCTAATGATTTGATTTGAGGATTGAGAGCGCAGTCTGGATTTACTCTTTGTACATTAACGCAGGTCAAATGGACACAGGCTGCATTTTAAATCAGTAATGGAAGGCTGAAGCCTGCCTTAAACCAATCACATCAGCCTTGTCCAAGACCGATTGATCCCGAGAGACTGAGCCCTGTGAGCATAGCTTTTATATGAATGGACTCTCTGCAGCCTGAAGTTTCATTCATAAAATGGATGCTGAAGGAAAAAAAAAAAAAAAACCAACCCACACACGCCAAACCCTGGAATGTCCATTTATGTGAAGCTGAAGGGTGTAGTGTTCCCTCAGCTGCTGCCTTTGCCAGTTGCCTTAAAGTAATGATTAATGCTGCTTGGCCCTGCCTGCCTGCAACCTGACACCATTTATGGCCTTGGTGTGTTTCTAATGTATAGTGAATGAGAAGGCTACATTCTCAAATCAGAAACATAAACAGGAACTGGTTGGTCTGAATTCCATTCAAATATGTCACTTCAGCCGTGCAGTGTTTGTCCAACTTCGATTTTACAGGCAGGGATGGGGTGGGGGAGAAAAAGCAACACAGACATTTTTGCAGTAAGATTACCAACAAAAGGAGCAAGGGAGAAAGAAAATACCGCTGTCTTTTGTTGAATTCAAAGGGGAGTGATGTTTAAGATATATTTTACAGTTACTGGGGTTAATAAAAGCAAATACATGATTTTAAAGTATGCTCAAAAGATCAGCTCCATGTGGAATTTCAATTCAGGGCTGAATGTATGAGCCTTTGTTTTCCTGTTCTGCTGTATAAAAAGTTACACATCGCCTAGACAGGCTGTTGACATCTGGTCTCACAAAATGCATTAGATGTTGTCATAGATCTAAAAACCAAAGTTGTGGAAAGGACGCTGTTTGCTTAAGGTTTTTTTTCTGTATATTTGTAATAATTCCACTTAGGCATGAGCTGGTAGGGCCAAATCTAATTCTCTGGTAGGTTTTTGTCAAGTGAGGTGTAAGAAATTAAAGAAATTTAGTTAGCTATTTTTTCAAAGGAAATGTTTGTGTATATCTAAGAGCGCACATACTTGTAGATTTTTTTTTTTCCCTGATTGCTGGTGCAAAGGCTGGTGACAGAGAAAATGATGAATAAAACCTTCCATCCTGAATGCTTTTAAATTGGATCATCATAATTTGGGAAAAGATTGCTTAATTTTTAGATTGATTTTTAGAGTAGATGTTGTCTGTTTTCACCCCTGTAACTTCAGTGCACCTACATTTTTCATGCTTAACCTGCTACTAAAAAAAAATGCAGACTTTTGTATTGCCAGGACTTTAGCAATTCATAGGACTTGTCATTACGTAGCTTCTGAAGGGATAGTGCTTTTAAAGGTGGTTGAACTAAAACTTGATCCACCAGCATTTGAGTGGTGGAAGACGCTTAAGCAGTTCCTGTATAAGGACATTATAATTAGTTCCAGTGTTTCCACCTGAATGCCTGATTTTGGGAAGACTTATGAGTTTTAATCTAAATATGTTCTGCAGGTGTAAAAAATTCTAGGTTTCATGATCTCAAACAATCATTTGGTACTTCTCCCTGCAAAACACAGATCATACATTTGTCTTAGTGATGCCTGGTGCTGCCTTAACCACTTGTTGCACTCTAGTTTGAAGAATTGCCTTTCTTGCCTAACAAATTCCTGTTTTCTGGTGATTTCAGTATTACTCTTCACCCTTGAGCTGGTCAGAGCTTCTCAGTGGGAAACAGCTGCTTTCTACCAGAAGGCTAAATGTGTTTCAGTGGTGAATGAAGCACTCCTTTGTAAACAGTTTGTCAGTGCTCTTAAAAATCCATGAACAGAAAAGTTATTTGCAGTGTGATTGTGATGTTTCGAGTTTGATGCCAAAAGTATGATGTGTTCTAGCTTGAATATTTTATTTTTAAAAGGCTACTTTTTTTTCTGCGCTTAGTAAAAATCTGTCCCACTGCATCAAACACTAGAGAAGTGCTTGTATTGCTCTAGTAAGCACTTTGTGAAGCTCTGTGAGGCACCAAAGGGATGACTGGTGTGTTTGCAGTGTGTAGCACAGGATCACGTTGACATGTGTGAGTGACACCTGGGAGCCAGGTTTGTCCCACCTGCCTGAGGGGCTTGTGTGTACCCTTCTGTACCCAACTGCACAAAGGGAAAGAATCTGTATATGCGGCATTTCTTGTCTGTGGGAACACAGACACATGTAAATCTATCTGTATAGATATACAAACTCCAAATTGCTGAAATAGGAGCCAAAAGTCACTCTAGAAGAGGAATTAAGGAGGTCAGGGTGTGAGTTAAATTGTAGGACTGCCAGTGGAGTCACTTGAGAGTTTTGGGAAGCAGCTCCCTTGAGAAGTTTCTTTTGGGAACCACTTTTAATATTATTTATTTGTTAATAATGTGTAAATAGGAAAAGTAGGCAGGAAAATGGTAAGAAGGTTCCCATTTTAGTGTCATCACTTTGTTTTAAGCCTGTAGGGAAGTAGGCATGTTTGGTGAATTTGACTGACTTGTTAGCAAGCTCCCTGAATAAGGCAGCTGCTCGTCAGTACGCTGTAGTGTTCACCTGAGCTGCCACATGGAGACTGAGACCAGGAAGCTGGTTTACTTCTTACCCTGTTTCAGGTGGCACACACCTTCTGACTCTCTCTCTCCACATCTCTCCCTCTGCACATGCATGTATGTAATGCAATACCTCTGTATCACACTCTGCACATGGGTAGTGCCTTGGGCCTCCAGATCTTCAGGTAATGTTGATAAAGTGAACTAAAAAGTAATTCAAAATTAGTGTGTTACATAACAACCTGTCCTTCAGTAAGTAAGGCTGTCTAAGGTCAGAAACAGGAAAGACTGAAGAATAAATCCTGGTTCAGGTTTCAGTTCCTGCTTTAATCTGCTTCATTCAGAAGACGGTCACTTCACCCTGTAGAAGCCAGTTGTCACTTCATCCCTTTGCTTGCAAAAGCTCCCTGTTCCCTGTGTCTAGTCTGATTAAGACACAGGCTGAAATTCTGTTTTGTTTCTGTGCTGGGTGAGATAGTGGGTCGGAAGTCTGGTCCTTATCTCTGAAAAACAATCAGAAAAGACAATTTAAGGATTTCTTACCTGCTTTGAGTTATACAGGACTGAGAAACCTAGCCCTTCCTCTTCCTCTCTTCTTTTTTTTTTCCTATTCTATTATCATTCTGACATGATAATTAATATGAAATACTACCTTACCAAGGGACCATTCAAGTGTCTTACTTGATAATGAGACTTAGAACCTGTGACTGCTGAGTTCAATAGCAGATTTTTCTTGTCCTGACAAAGTCTGTTTGGGCTTTTTCTGCTTGGATGTATTTTGATGAAGGCACAGCAGAGCTTATTTCCAGTATTTTTCCTCTGTGAGAGTCCCAGATGAGAAGGTATTTCTGCAATGACTAGTTTACATGTAATGTTAAAACAGCACGTATTAGGGAAAAAATGGTTTCATGGTATATTCATTGTTTTAACATGACTGCTACATTTCTGTTAATAAGAGGAGCACTGAAAAATGACCTCTAAGTACTCCAAATTAATAGTTACAGATAAGCAATTTTTTAACATATTTTTAGTTAGTTTTGGGGCATTTTTAAAAGGGATCATTGAGCTGATGTAACCTTACAATAGGAATTACTTCATTAACAGTTTAAAATGAGCTCATTGTTTGTCCTAAACCCAGGCACATTTTTTCTTCAAACACTAAAAATTGATAACAGGTCATAAATCAGTCACCTCAAACACTTGGATCTTGCCCTGGGAGTATTTTATGTCTGCTCCTGTCTTATTTGTTGTCTTGAAACAATGGTTTAAGGAGAAGAAAACATATAATTGCTCTGTAATTTCTGCACTAAAATGTTTTCTTTTGAAGTAGCTCCGCTTAGCCTGTAAAAATACTTCTGGGTCTTAGTCAAGCATTTAGTACAATTTAAAACTGCAATACTAAATTTCATTGGTTGGACTTTTTATTAGATAAGGTAGAAATGAAAGCAGCAGGCAATTTAATTAGCAGTAATTTTTCTGGGCAAGTCATTACTTTGATGAACTTCAGAGCAATGTTTATGGCTCCTAATTAACCATGTTAGTCATTTGATTGAATAATCACTTTGGAAATGTTTCTACAATTTGATTAGAGTCTGACCCACTCTGATAGTCATAAATTAACTGATAGCACTTTAGGATAACAAGACTCTAGTTACTTTACGAGAAATAAACTCTTCCTTGCTGTATTTTTCGGTCCTCTGTGGGCTGTTTAAGCACAGGCTAACCAGAAGATTAAGTAATGTTGGTACAAACAATGCTTGCCTTAAAGAGACTCCAGATGTTAATTATACTTGACTTAGGAGCTTGGGGGATGAAACCCTGAATTGGCTAAGAAGACAACTTCTTGAATGCGTGCATAATTCTTTATTCTGCATACTCTGCTGTACCGCTTTGCAAGAGTGGAGTTCATGAGTCAAAAAGAGCTTTGCTGCCAATACTAGAGAATTTTTACCTAAAATAGAAAATAGCATCTGTTTCAGTTCTACAACTTCCTCTTTTTTTACGTAGATTTTTCCATTCTCCTTAAAATTCAATCTTCTTGGAAACATGAATGATTCCTTGCAGGTGAACCACTGCTTGTAGCCTTGACTTCTAGTCTGTAAAACTATACTTGACTCGGGTGATCATTGAGTCACTGATTCCTGTGGTTGCTCAGAATAGCTGCCTGAGACACTGGAGATTGTCGAAGCCTGAGGAGGCAGGCACTGAGTGTTTCATTGAGAGGAGGTAATGAGGAGTTTGGCACAGATGTGGAAGAGGGACCATGGGCTATTAGAGGAAACTTATTATTACTGCCCTGTGTTTCACTTGTTTTGTGAAGTCAGTGTAAAACCTCATTTTCTTATCCTGCCAGATCTTTGATACTCATCACTAGTCAGTGAACAGTGAAATTTGGAATCGCAGGCTGAAAGAGTCTGTAAGCAGCATTGGAAAAATAATGTCTGCTCTTTTGACCTCTGTTTGCATCTCTTAAAGAGTTACAAGTTACTGGTAACAGATTGCATAGCTTAGGGTAGGAGTTTATCACAAGATCAAATAGACTTTGTTAAGCAAGACTATTGATATCCAAGAAGTGGGTTAAACCTGGTCTAGAAGGGCAGACATTTATGGTGTATTTCTGTTTGCAAGTCCCTGTGCACAGGATGTGGCTACTTGGGGACTCAGTGCAAGACGTGGAAGAAAAAGAAAGGCATTTACAGAACACGATTTTCATTAGTTCTGTTTGATTTTTCTCATTCTTCTTGCAGATTTGAGTAGAGGTGTAGAATAGCACATAAATATCGGTATTACTTAGAATATGCGCAGTAATTTTTTGGGGCAAGCTGTCATTTTTGTTTAAGGATGTGGAAGTGGAGAGTGACATAGGTACATCTAAATTTGTAGATAGAATGCTTAGCAAACACAGAAAATTTCATTAACTCTTCAAATGCTTAACTGGATTCTAAAAAGCAATATCCTGCTCTAAATTCACTCTGACATGCCTTGAGTTAATGCAGAGTTTATAAGTT
Organism: Empidonax traillii; assembly: GCF_003031625.1. NCBI lineage: Eukaryota > Metazoa > Chordata > Aves > Passeriformes > Tyrannidae > Empidonax > Empidonax traillii. The sequence continues at coordinate 874,453 of NW_020955228.1, read as the reverse complement.
TCCAGTGTGATTGGCAGTCTTTTCAGTGTAGTTGATTAAAAATGTTGAGTTGAATTAGTTACGAAGATAGATATACAAGCACAGGGTTTAAAATATTTGTGGTCTGTGGTGTGGATTTTTTGATCTGTGAATGGTCTAAAGTGAAATTGCCATGGGAGTCAGCTTTTAGCAAAGTTTATTACAAAAGGGTTTGAGTTCAAGTGCCTATGTTAGATAGGATCTAGGATCCTCACATCGTGATTTTCCCTTTCTCCATGCCTTGTGTGTGCTGTTCTGAAATGCTGACTGTTTGTTGATACGTTCCTTCTTGCTGTAACTTGCATCCTTTTTTTGTTGCTCTTCTGCCTGCAGCCTGTCTCATTGATAAATGCGCACTTTTAATTCCAAACAGTCTTTTGACTTGCATTGTCGTCTTCTCCTTTCAGAAGTGCCTAGCTGCCATTCCATTTACATGAGGCAAGAAGGCTTCCTGGCTCACTCAAATAGAACAGAAGTTAAGTTTTCTATTATGTATCACTTTTGTATGGGAGAAATGTAAAAAATTAAAAAGCCTGGGGATTTGGGGTTCACTGTTTTAATTCTGCTTCTGGGAAGACTCACATCATCTTTCGTTCCCTTTCCAGTCTTGAGTTTCTGATGCACTGCTTTTTTTTGTAGCCTCTTTTAGTGCCACGAGTTGATCAGGACAGAAGCAATTATATTATGAACTTACTCTGCTTTTTAAGGCCTCTAGCAGTTGAAAGGAAGAGACGCTTAAAAGTTTCCGTTTCAACCATTCTGCTCAAGTGATATTTTCCAGGCTATTGGTCTGACAGGCTCAGTTTAACTGTCTTAAGTAATACATTTTATGCTTTAAATTCAGTGAAAGTTTTTTGCTTTTTCTTTTGTTATTATTTTTGCAATATTTTATTGCATCTTAGATTCAAAATGAGATTAGTACCAAACCTCCCAGTGATTTCAGTAGGGCAGAGCTTAGGTAATTGTCAAAATTAATAATTCTGAGTACAAGCACTTTATATGTTTTAAAACTAAGAAGGCCAACAGAAGTAAGACCACTGAAAGAGAAGTTATAACCTCCACTATCCTGTTTTTGTGTATCTGTCCTGTCACTATATTATTTTTTGCTTTTGTTTAATTTGTTTTTCTTCCAAGAGGCAAATTTCACAAACTTGAGGAATCTGATTTTGAGATGGATGAGAATCCAGATAGATATGTGACTCAGAGTCTCCTAGTAAGACTTTATTCACTAGTGAAAAGACCCAACTGGAAAGATAACATCTGGCTAAAAGCCCAGCTGCTTCTGGGGTGGAATAAAGGCAGAAAAAAAAGGAATAGAAGGTATTGTCAAATGAGAAAGGTGAAACAGGAGATGGAAATTTCAAACAGTCTTGGTATTTGAAATTATATAAAGTGTAGAAGCTTGATAAGGGAGTTGAAAGACATCAGGGAAAAATCCACACACTGAAGGGCTAACGGCAACAGGTTTTGAGCTTTGATCGTTGCATGGATAGGGGAAAACCAATCTTAGCCATGTTATGCACTCATAAGAGGTTGGTGGTGGCAAAATTGTTATGAATGACAGAGAAAATCAGTGATGTTTGCTAAATATTTGTTTTCTATATTTGGAAATCAATCAACATGATTTTATGGAATAAAGGTCATGTCAAATCTGATTCTATTCCTTGCTGAGATTAAAAGTTTGATTGATAAAGATGCCTGTAACATATAGTTAGACTTTCTATGGCATTCAGTTTGCCTCTGCATTACATTGTGATTAAGAAGTTAGCACAAAGCAGTATCAATAAAGTACACATTAAATACATTAGGACCTGGCCAACTGACAGATCTAAAAGGGGCTGTCACTGAGCAATCATATCTGAATGGATTGTTTCTATTATAGTTCTGTAGGAATTGATATCAGGAGTGTTGCTATTCAACATTTTCAGTAAAGATACGGAACAAAGTTAATAGATAACTTTATGGCACAAAGATAGAGTGGTAAATAACAGGCAGGACAAGGCAGTCACATAAAGCATTTTGAATTGTTTGGTAATCTGGGCACATTAAACAAAATGGTTTTTTAATGTGCAATTGTTGATCAGGCCTGTGGAACCGGGAAACAGTATATTAGAAAAAATGATTTTGAGCTGGGCCTCCCCCTCCTGAGCTTCACAGTGGGAGACCAGTCCAACTAAACACTGCAATCTTATGACAAAAAAACCTTCTGTAATACTTACACAGTCAAAAGGAGGGTCAGAGGGTGGCAGAAGAGGAGGAGATGTTTTGTCTCACTAAGTAGCACTGGTGAGGCCACTACTGGTGTGCAGCACAATTCTAGTTAAGGAAAGCATTAACATACTAAGGAATAGTAGGAGTGTGTGCAGAAGAGCGTGCTAGAAAGACTGCTGGGTTACAGAGAGTGTCTTTTAATGAAAAAAAAATTGTACAGAATTACCCTAATTGGAAGAAACATCAAGGGCAGTGTGTGGTGGTGACTTCTGTGAGTGCGAGGAAGAAATGCCAAGTAATACTTCTTTAGTCTCTCAGGGAGAAGACCCGCAGGAACTAATGGTTAAAAGTCAAAGCCATGCTAGTTCAAAGAGGAAATGAGACAAACATTTTAGAACAAATCATAGAGAAAAATGGGTGCTTTTTCATTTTTGCAGGTAGAGATTAACAGTCTTTTGGGAATACACACATTAATTAAACACCCCTGTACTGAGGCCAAAATATTGTGATTGGGCAGTGTGTAAAGGATGTGGGATATTAATCTGATTCCTGTATGACTTAGTGTTCCCTCTGGCATGATCTCTCCTTTCTCCATGTGTCTTTTATATAAACATCTTTCTCTTTTTAACTTACAGGCTGTATGTATGAAAAGGGACCTAGGCAGTTTTATGATGACACTTGCGTTGTTCCAGAGAAGTTTGACGGTATGTATGACACATCTCTCTTTTTCTTGTGTAGGGAGATGAAAACGAAAGAGATGAGGGACTTTTCTCTGTTGCTGATCAAAAAAGCCCAGTAACGTTCCAATTTAGGATTCCTTAACACACCGTTTGCGGTGTGCCCAACCAAAGCTGACCTTTGTATCTTGAAACCAAAGTCTCCTCTTCAATAGGATGTCATTCAACTTTTGCCAGCAAAAGATGCTGCATCCAGAGTTGTGGCAGAGAAGCTCAGTTCCTGTACTGTTAAAAAAGTAATAGGAGGATTTCCATTCCACTGATGATCACATAGTGCTTGTTTGAGATTTAATGAAAGCTGTCCTTATAATTTACAAAACAGCAGAGAAAGCAGCAAGTTTGGTTTAATTGAGGATTAAACCTCTTATCTGGCTGTCGGTGAAGGGATGAATAGTGAGGAGTGAGTGTATAGGGCATTTTTAGGTTTGTGTCAATGTATTTGTGCTAGGTTAAATGCACTAGTGGTTTATTTTTCAGTGGGATTGATAACAAATCAATGCTCTTTTCACAACGCTACCAATTACAACATCTTTTTTTAAAGAGTAGTTCTGACATCAATTAAAACGAATTGGTCCAAATTATCTTCAGTTACTCTGACATAAAATCAGTTTCCTGGAGTAACTCAGTTGATTTCAGATTTATTTCATTATAAACAAAGTAGATGGACACTGTATTTCTTGCCAGTCGCTCCGTTAGTCTGCAACTTTGGGAAATAATTTGGAGACCAGTTATTTAAATTTGCTAGGCTGGCTTTATGTTACTGTATGTATGCTGCTGTAGTGTTGTTGGTATAGCTTTTGTGTTACTGTGTTTATTTCTCTTATTAGTGCTTTATTTATTTTAACAGGAAACATCAGATACTTCCTGATAAACTTGTGAACAACTCTGACCATAGCTAAAAGTAGAGCTGGAGAATTGGCATTTTTTTCCTGCTTTATTTTGTTTGTTTTCCCCTGAGAATCACTTATGGATTACAAAATTATTGTGTGTCTAGCAGCATTTGTTGTGTTTGCTGAAGACTTGGAGACTCTGAAATGAAAGTAACCCAAATAATTGGATATTCTTCAGAGTATCACATGTATTTTGGGGTTAGTAAGAAATAGATAATTTTAAACAATATTAAACCTAACTGAAAATTGCTTAAGCCAGTATTGCATTGTCACTGCATCAATACATTCACTGAAAGGATGATTTACTGAAAGTCTGCTTTATACCCCGGCTTTGTAATATAAACTGGAGTTTTGTTTTCTTTTTTTTTTTTTCTTTTTTTAAAGTACATCGATTGAGGGGCTCTTTTTTGTCCCCAGAAATGATTGTGGGTCTGATCTGTTTTGAGGATCAGTGATAAATTCATATTTACATTTATGAGAATGGGGAACAGACCCTGTACTACAAGAAGTTAAAACTTTTCAGGAGTAGCATTTATCTATATCTTCCTTGAAAATCCTTTTGGTTTATTTGGGGTTTGTACAGGGAGGGGAAAGAAAATGAAAAAGAAATACGAATAAAGTAAAAGAAATAAATGTTGGGAAATATTTGTGTGCTTGCAAAACAAGCAGTCTGCTGCTAGCTTCTCTGACTATTCAGCGAGAGAACACCTTGTACTCTCTAGAAGACTGATGTCATGATGCAAATATGGGTGTTTATACTTATAGTGTGATGACTTTTGAGGAAAAAAATAGCAGATGTGTCATCATATTCTGGCCAGTAAAGCAAAAGTTAGATGAGCTCAGGACTAGTCTTGATGTTTCAGAAGTAGATTCTCAGCTGCTTTGTTTGAAATCAAAGATTGGCACAGGCAAGGAATCTGATCCTCTGTAATACTGCACTTGCTATTTGTGCATTGCTCAGCTATCATTAAAAGAAAAAAAGTGTCCTTGAAAAAGAAGGCCTTTCAGGACTGGAACCTGAACCTCACATAAACCAAAAAGCCTTGTGTTGATTTATTTGTTTTCCACAGCTATTGACTCAGTTTTCTTTCCTTATTACAAAAGGAAGTGCTCCATTTTTAATATTATTATTATTATTCTACCTTTCACTTCATGGAGCCATTCTGTAATGGCCATCAGAGCATCCTAATGTTGTGGTTGAATGTAAATTCCTGGCTTTCTATATTAAATGGGTCACACTGTTTGTTAGAGGGTATTGCTGTTCTTGTACTTGAAATGAGGAGTTTTACCAGTATATCAAGGGTTGCAGTCATTGTGTGGAGAAAAAAAGTCTGCTTCAGTATCAAACCTTTCAGCTGTTGTTTTTTTCATGAGTGCTTTGGTATGAATATGATTTAAAAACAAACTATGAATATGATAAAAAACAAAGACCATAGAGATGTAGCAGGATTTTTTTTCATTGGCAGTTTGTGGAACAGCTAGTAGAATGTTATTGTTGTTTTTCAAAAGGTTCCTCTAGACTTAAAATTTTAGAAAAATAATTTACTGCTTTTCAGGAGAATACTAATCTAATATGTAGATATGAGGAAAAATAGAATGTGCTTGTATGCAAGTTCAGTATGCCACAGAGGAACTCGCATATCTGCCGGATTTCCATGCCTATACATAAAGCACATGCTGTTTAAGTCCAAGTCAAATACCTCATCACAATTTCCTTAGAAGCATTTGCATGCACAAGAAGTTTCACTCAGTAGGGTTTTGCAGCTTCATGAAGCATATATTACATTATCAAAACTGGGGCCTGTGCAAGGTATAGTGCACAAACACAGTTCTTCACATATCAGAGTTGCTTCAAAAGTAGTTTATGCTCTTCCAGGCAGAGGATATTACAAAGTGGTTTGCAAGCGAGATTTGCATGTATCAAAAGTACATGGGAAGGGACTTCGTGAGACTTCCATAAATCATGAATGAATTTATGTGCTTTTGGATATATTCATGTTATTGTAAGTCACCAGCAAAAGGGAATGTTGCATTTGTGGGTGGCTGTTTCTTCCCTCTGTTTTATTAACCCTAATGACTGTTTTGCCACTTTGTCTGACAAAGTGTGTGATGATGCCTTTTGCACAGTGCTTACCTGATATTGTTGTTCTGTGCAGGTGATGTCAAACAGGAACCGGGCATGTACCGTGAAGGGCCCACATACCAACGGCGAGGCTCACTTCAGCTGTGGCAGTTCTTGGTAGCTCTTCTTGATGACCCATCAAACTCTCACTTCATAGCATGGACTGGTCGAGGCATGGAATTCAAGCTGATTGAGCCAGAGGAGGTGGGTTAGGCATACAGCATACCCTCACATCCACTACCCCATCCAGCAAACTGAACTGTGTTCTTTTGGACTTAGGCCTTCAGTATTTTGCTTCAGTAGCACTTTACAAGGGCGACAGATGTGGTTAAGCATAGACTTGACTCCTTGTCCCACAAAACAATAAAAGTATTGCAGTGCTAGAGTTAAAAATTCTTCACATTAATTGTGGAGCCCACACTTTTCAGAACCACTTTATGGATAGAGCTGTGTTTCAAAACCCTTTGAAAGCTTTTCCCTTAGTAGTCTTTCAACACCAAATATTCTTCATTATGAAGATGTGGGAACTTGGAGCTTTTAGGTTGTAGAATGAAGTACCCCAAGTCTGACTGATGGCAAAGGAGAAGGTTAAAATTTTTAGTCAGTAATATCCCATCAAATTGCAGAAATTTCCCTCTGTTTAGGGTTTTCTTCAAAATCTTCCTGCTTACGTGTATCTTTAGATTCTTTAGTGCATGCTTAGATCATAGGCTTGCAAACACTCATGTACATGCATGGCATTCCTGAACCATGAAGGACTCATGGGACAGAAAAAATTACTTGCGTTCATGAACATGTGCTGAAGTATGACTTACTTCACTTGTGTCATAAAAAGGAAAAAATTGAATGTTTTATTACATAAAAAGTTTCGGACTAGGTAACATTACATAACCTATCCTGTGTTCTAAACAGTCATGGAAACTTGTATGTGAATTTTACTGTAAAATTGATGTGGAGGATTTAATTAGGGTTGTCAAAAAGCAGTATCACTCTGCTTTACTTTTTTGCCCCTTGAAGAGGGTTTGGTAATAGAGGAGACCACAGGAAATTTTCTGACAGGATGCTCTCTGAGTGAGAGCTGAGTAGGAATGTTTGGGGGTGTATGGCTGGTTCTGCATTCCACCAGCTATTTCTGCTGTTTGCCATCCATCTGCTGGTATAAGCAATCTGAAAGCTTTCTTGTATTTTAGTTAAATTGTCTGCTAACAGCTCTATGGGGATGATAGAGTAGTTGGGGATAGATGTCCCCTGACAGGACTGATGTCCCTTTCCTTCCTGACATGGTCTGGCTGTGGAGCAGGTTGCTGCATCGACCCCTATGCTGGCTCTAGTTTGTCTGAGCAACCCCACACTAGTGATAGGGCAGATCCTGGCATTGTACGTCTGAGGATTTGACCTCAGATTAGTCTTAGTCAATTCGATATTGAAATTTGCAGGTCTGCAGCCTTAGCAGGCTACATGGATTGCTCAGTTGTGTGACCTGTCCCAGCAGAGCGAAATCTTTGGAAAGGCTTTGGTTTTGGTGAATAACATATCTAATTTTTCCCCCATTCTCTGTATTTTTTACCCTCTTAGTTTTGTCTTGTCTTTAAGATATGTCCAATTTTTTTCAAGACTGAAGAGTTTTATCGAGAAATGGTTTCCAGCAGATGGTACAAAAACTTTATAGATTTTATTAGCTAAGGAAAGGAAAGTAGCAAAACAAAGTCCTAAGGTTTCCTTATTGTGTAATTCCCCGAAGAACTGGATATTCTAATTTAAGTTAAATAGATCATCTGCTTGTCTGTCTATGTAGAAGTTGCTTTGTTTTTGAGCAGCACTACATCCGAGATCTGGAGGAGGCAGGATACTTGAAAGTTGCCTCACTCCTGGTAGTCTTAGGGATTACAAAGGAGCCTAAGTTGTTTTCATATGAATGTCATGAATCTCTCAATTAAAATAAGAATAGCCTATAGGAAGTTGCACAGTTCTGTTGGTTGCCAAGTGTAAATTGAAGGGAAATCAAAGAGCTTGTTGGTTCTGCTGTGGCAGGTTAGGATGTAAATGTCATGACCTTTCCATCTCATTCCTTGCTGGAAGTTTGTTCCCTTGTAGAAAGAGTGACAACAAAAATGAATATGTATCAGCTCCTGGAGTGCCATAGCTCATTCAGAAAGTGTGTGTGAACTGTGGAGGCTGACACTTGGGTGTAGGTCCATTTATGCTGCCTTGTCACAGGGACAGCAACCTTCAGCAGGAAGGTGGGGTGGAAGGGTAGAAGCCTGAATCCCTTCCACAGAGCAACACAAGGTAAATGCTATGCAGTTCAGGGACAAGAAGAGTTGCTTACCAAGACTACTTCTGGAGCTGCCTGCCTGTTTAGGAGTGTCAAAATACCACAAAAAAAAGTGGAGCGTATTCGTAACCATTACTTTGTTTTAGTTATCTATTTATTTTGCAAGCTTGTTATGTTGGGGACATTCAGGACTGATTAATGCAGAGAAAAACTTGGAAGAAATAGACAAAGAATCATGTGGGCATGTGTTAAAAAGATGAATAGGTGAATCAAGGTTACGCATCTGGGTCAGATTTATAGCTGGAATAAATTGACATGATTAGAGGTGTGTTTCAATACAGCTAAAACACAGCTGAAGTTAGCAGAGCCATGATAATTTAAATAAGCCTGAAAAGCTGCACCACTGAAAGGAAATAGTACTTTCAAAAAAAATTTTAGAGATTATATGGAGATCAAAACCATGGGATTTGCTATTGTTTAGTCCCCTTCAGTTCTCACTGGTGTGTGTTGCCTATGGCTTGCATCAAAAAGTTCCAGGGAAAGTTTTGTAGAGCAGTCTGCAGAGAAACTGCTTGGCTACTCTGTCCTTTTTCCTGAGCTATATGCATATGCACCTCTTGAACATTTTTATAAAATGTGCTTTAGAGAGTTCATCAGTTCTGACTGGTTTTTTCCCTCTGGTGACATGCTAGTCATTTTTACAGACAGTAATTGAAATGTCATCGACAGCTGATTATAATTTCAGGTGAGGAATAAGAACTTAAGCTCTTTAAACAAAAACTGTCTTTGTCCAGAACTATCTTTAGCAATAAAACAGGAAGCGTAAAGGCAAGTAGGATTCATAAGTCAGAGCAGAAGGCATTTAGTTCTTTATTGAATGATTTCCTAAGTTACTTGTAATTCACTTTTTTTGTTATTTTTAAGGGAAATTATTCAACTGCGACTATGAAATTTCTGTTCCATTCTTCATATGACCGTATAGTTCTTCCAAATGATTACTCTGCCTGCTCAGATAATTCTTTTTTTTTTGATGAAGCGATGTTTAAGACTGGGAGTTGGCTTTTGACTTGTATCTCCTAATAATCTCAACATTGCTGTCATTCCAAGTACAGTTTGTATTAGTTCATGAACTAAGCATTCATGTGCATGAATGTGTGTTTAATATAACTTAGTTTTATGACAGCAAGGAAAAGACAGGAATAGTACAATTATCCGTAGTATCAAACTAAAATAAGTTTTCATCTTTTGTGAAAATTTTCTGGTGAAACTTGGTAAATATTTTTTGTCTGTCTTTGGCTTTATTTTTTCATTGGTTTTCTCTGTTAAAGAGCAAAGAAAAAAACCCTAACCCTGCACCATGTTTGCAAATAAGTAAGCTGGTTTCAAGTTTAATGGTGATGTGTCTCTGGTTGAAAATCATAGTACTACATGAGAAATTCAGATCGTGGCAACCTTTTTTCTTATTTGTTGCACCTGCAGGGTTCTCCGTCCTGCATCCCCAAATAAAGTGTCTGATGATAAGATCTGCTTCTTAAATGCATTTAACAAATCAATGCTAATCCATTTTTGTGGCAGGTGGCACGTCGCTGGGGGATTCAGAAAAATAGGCCAGCTATGAACTATGATAAACTCAGCCGATCGCTTCGCTATTATTATGAAAAGGGAATCATGCAAAAGGTGAGTAGCTAATTTTGTATTACATTTCACCAGAGTCTTGCATGTTAATCCGTAAGTCAGTTAATAAGGAGCACTTGTTGGGTTATGAAGTTTTTTTCATCTGTTTAGGCAAACACTAAGCTTTTTGACCTACGAGGTCCAGCATATGCATTAATGTATTTTTTTCGTTGTAAAAAGTGTCTGTGGTTTTAGTTCTCGCAATGCATGTCACGATTATAGGGAAAGAGGTAACATTCAAAAATATCCAAAAGAGCTTCCTGGCAGCTGGGAAAGGCAAATAGTAGAGTACAGTATGATTAATTATTTGCAGATCTAAATTAGCTGCCCAGTGCTTGAGTACTTCAGTAAGTGTAAGATGGGGAGAAAACTTACACCTATTAACATACTAAATTAATATTTTTACCAATAGTGTTGTAATAATACTGGTTTTGATTGAAATAGAATATTTTAATAGACTGAGTTTGGAAAAATATTTAACAATAATTTTTATGTTACAGTCTGGTCTTGCTGACAGTATTCAATCCATTCTTTTACTGTGGCTTGCTATTTTACATGTATATTTTTGTCTTGCTATGTAGTACTATGTAGATTGACTTAGAAATCAATAGGAGAGACCTGTCTGCTTTATCTACAAAGTTGGCAGGTGTGATCAAAGATCATAATGAACACCTTGTGCTGTAGTATTTATTCCATGTCTTTTCACATTAGTTTTGTGACCTGTGATGATTAACATGTTTAAACCTACCATTTGCCAATTCCATGAATGGAAACAATGCTGTCAGCTCAAGTTACTCTGGGCAGCTTTTCCAGCAGGTTTTTTGAAGTCTTTCAAGTTCTTTTGCTTAGATTATGGGATTGTTGTAGTGCACTCCTGTTTCACTATCTGGGAGTCAACCTGGACAACAATCTGGGCTAGTATTGGCATATGGTTCTTCAGTAGCACAGCACCTTATTCATTTTTGTGTGTCATGTAACTATACATTGAATCTTTGTAAAGTGGACTGGAAACTGGGTCCGATTGGAGAGATGCAGAAATGCTTGGGTCTGCTGGCTGGTGATTCAGGCAGAGGAATTCCTTGTGGCAGCTCAGCTGCTTAGGCAAGTGCACTGCCAGCACAGTTCAAAGGCAGCAGAGAGGCAAGAAAAAGTAGCAGAGTGAAGCAAATTGAAAAGGTGAGGTTCGAAATAGCAGAAGGCTGATAATGCTGCCCCAACCCACACATCCATTTAATTTGGAAAGTTTACAAGTACTTCTGATAGGTAGCTTGCTACCTCTTAAGCTACTACTTTATTAGCTAGAAGAATATATTTAACACACAAATTGAAAGCTAGCTTGTGTGCTTATTTTTCTGACATAGCGGTGTTTGAGGCTTGTCCTGGAATCGATCTATCTGACCAGTTCATGTAAGTTAGAAACTAATGGGGATTGCAGATTCATAGCAGGTTTCTTTACTGCAGAGTTTGTATACATGCTTTCCCTCCTTTGTTATAAATTGAACAATGATAGCAGGTTATGCAAAAGCCTAATTTCTGAATGCAGGCAACAGTTTGTCAAAGTTGATGTAAAAAATTCTACTATCTGCAGATACAGCCTCCATCAAATTCTATTTGTAGAATAAATAAGCTGAAAAATTAAGGAGGTACTTCAAACTATTTTGCACCCATAAGAAGAGAGTTGTTGAGTTTGTGACACTTTTTCCATCTTTGTTCACTCACTTCAGTGCCATGGTAGCTGGAGTTGCAAGAAGCAGACAATATGATCTTTATTTTTAAGTAATTTAAATAATTGTGAGCATACAACATGGTTCATATTTTTAAGCACAGTTTTTAAAATAAGGTGCCTTAGAAGACACTGTATTTACTTCTGTTTGTTGTTTGGGTTTTTTAATAAGACAACAAATCAGTGTTGTTTTTATTGTTCTCTAGCTTTTAAAAAATTGAAACACAGACATTTGGTGCTATTTCTGATTAAAGGAAAACTTCAGGTTCTTTGGACAAATTGCCCCTCCATAAGCAAATCTAAATGTCCCAGCTTTGCATGAGCAATTGCTAAGTACATATTAGCCTACGTATTTGCTTACGCTGTGCCTGTGCAATCAGCATCCACCATAACTAGAGTGCTTTTGTACGTAAATATGAATCAATCTGTGTAAAGTGAAATCCAGATCTCTGTCGTGCAATGTGATTCTTTTTTTCCATTTCGCACACAGAGTGTGTAATTTTATTTTGCCACTGTAGTGACAATTTGTTTACATTTTCCAATAAGAACAGTTCCATTTGTGGTTAAGTATAGGAAATGATCGCAAACAAATGTTTAGTGTAGAATACTTAGTCCATCTTCCAACAGGATGTCGCATGTGGCAAAATCCAGATCATTCCACACAGTCTGTTTTGGCAGGTCCCTCTTGTCTTTGCTAGGTCATTGCCTAAACAGTTCTGCTGTCACTTTGTTAACTGTGTAACAAAGGTGAGTTCTTCACAAGTCTGTTGAACTTGGAGTTGCAAAACACGAGCCCTTACGCTGCACCTTTTTTTTCCCCTTCTGTTGTCTTAAGGTGGCTGGAGAAAGATATGTCTACAAGTTTGTTTGTGACCCTGAAGCGCTTTTCTCCATGGCTTTTCCGGACAACCAGCGCCCCTTACTGAAGACTGACATGGAGCGCCACATCAATGAGGAGGACACTGTACCACTGTCCCACTTTGATGAGAGCATGGTCTACATGCAGGATGGTGGCTGCTGCAACACCCACCCCTACAACGAAGGCTATGTCTATTAACAGCAGTGACAGTGAAGGGGATGCTTTCCCCCTCCCTTAAGCTTCTCCTCTTTCACAAGACCCAGAGGAAAGCTGAATCGACTTCAGTTTGTTTTTTAAATAGTACACTAAAAGGGGCTTTTCCTGTTGCATTACTCCTATGGTCTGCCATGGACAGCGCACTTTATTTCAAAGGGGTGGGTTGGAACCTGAACGTTATTCTGTGTAAAAGGAGGAAAAGAGTGGGTTTGCTTTTACTTACGTTTGGGAAGGGAACGTACAGGTTTTAAGTACAAAAAAAGCTATATCATGTCTGTTTTGTTTCATATCAGCATAAGATATTGTACATTTTCTCTGGGTATCCATAGTACAGTTAATTCTCATTGTGCAAAATAACCACTTTATGATGATATCAGCACAGCATGCCTAGGGCATTTGTTTCTTGCCATTCTTAATTGTCTTTCTGCAGTAATAAAAGAGAAGCAAAGCATATACTACAGCATTTAATTTAGAAGCTTCCAGTGGCAGATCTTGTACCTTGCCTCTGAGAATAACCAGATATCTGGAAAGTTTTTCCTTTTTTTTTTTTTGGAGGGGGGGGTGGGTATGGCCTCAAAATAAAATCCTAGTTAGTGATAGAGTGGCCATAAGTACAGTCACCAAGCAGCAAAATCCCTGACTACAGACTGCAAGCTGCATGCTGTATCTGGTGCCACATTGCTATACATGTATGGCCCATCCTATGGCTCAGATTTTTCAAGATCCATTTGAGGGTAGTAATTACATGTGGTAGGCTTTCTGATGATCATGTCAGCATTAAATACAGGTTCATGATCAGGAGGGAGAAAACATTTTGTATCCTTCCATTTCCTTTGGTACATAAATAAGTTATTTAATCAATAGGAATTAACTGTACTAAGTCACATATCTAATTATGCTGTTTAGACACAGCAAGCACTCCTTGAGAAAAATATCCAATACACTAAATAGGTACTTTAGTAATTTTTAGACATGGTACCCATTAATATGCATTTAAACCTTTTACTGCTGTGTTATGTTGATAACATATATAAATACTAGATAATGCTAATGCTTCTGCTGCTGTCTTTTTCTGTAATATTCTCTTTGATGCTGAATTTACTATGACCATTTATAAGCAATGCTGTAACTACAGGTAGCATTTCAGGACAAAATAGATGACTTGAACCATTTATTGCTTAGAAAATAGCTTATGCCATAGCTGTGCTATAAGCAGCTTTTATGCGCATCCACAAATGACTAGTAAGCTTCAGCTTGCTAAGGAAAGCTCTGCAGAACCTTTTGTAATTTTTGGTGGAACGGAGACGAACTGTCAAATACCATGAAGTTGCTGTATGACGTTGTAGTGCTGGCACTGGTGTTACCAATCAGCTTGTTTGGACACTAAATGTAAATGTGATTGGATATGCTCGGAAGACAATTTAAATTTTGAGGGGTTTTTTGTTGTTTTGTTATTTTTTTCAAATTGTTTTATTTTTTTGAGAGGGGTAATCTTGAACACAAGCCACACCTGCTATTCTGTATGTAAAAGAAACAAAAAAAAAAATCCCTGACGGAATCCCAAAAGTTTTAAATATTTATGAGCACCTTTTTTTAAATACAATAATTTGTAGTTTGAAGGGAGGGCGAGGGGGTAAGATCTGCATTTCTTTTTTTGCCCAGTGAAATTTAAATAGGTGTTACATGAAGTACCTCATTTTCCTATATTGTCAAAAAGTGAGAGAAAAATGAATACATAACCATAAAAAAACAAGAATAATGGATGGATTTCAAAGACAATCCTGAGTGGTGGGTTAATCTTCTATCCTTTGTCAGTTAAGACACTACCTAAGTTATGAATATTTTAATATGCAGTTAATCAAAAGTAAAGAAGCAGTGGTCACTAGAAACCACAGGTGCATAAAAAACATTTGGGCAGGTATTTAATTTACTCAGCTCCATAAGACAACATATTTTATGAGAGTGTATATATGCCTTAATATGTCACCTAATTCTGTCGTAAGTCTCAATGGCACTTAAATACTTGGTGATCAACCCAGAAAAAGAAGTCTAAAATTGCAGAACTAGCAAAAAGCAAGAGGAAAAGGTTGGGTAATATTGTTTAAAAAAATATGGTTTCCATTGAAATAAGGTTCAAATGAAACATGCTTTGATGAAAAGTCCTTGGATTGGTTTTGCTTCTTTAATGTCAGCATGGAGCGCCTCTTGCCTGTGGCAGGATGGGGGTATTTGGGAAAGGGGTTGGACAAAAAAAGGAAAAAAAAAGTTTTAAAAAATGCATCAAATGTGTAATATTTAAGAAGAAATATATATATATATCTGTATATGGTAGTGACTCACTGAACAAAACAAGCAGTCAGACCAACATTACATAATTTCTGAGCAGAAGATAAAAAAGTGTTTCACTGAATTGATTAACCCTTTTTAAAATGTACCTAAGAGGTTTATTTAAAGTCTATTTTTATTCCACTTTTTTGTTTGTTTGGGGTTGAGTTTTGGGGGTTTTTTGTTTGTTTTGTTTGTTTGGGGTTTTCAGGTAGAATAATAAATCTGGCAGCTGACTTCTGCAAGATTGTTGTGTATTGGATTCCTAAACATTTGGACTGGAGAGGCCCCTGCAGTAAGGTTTTCTTTTGGAAGGGGAGAGGAGGGTCCATTTCCCAGTGCCTACAATGGCTTCCTGCAAAGTGTAATACAAAAAAACTATGCAAAAAAAGTGCTTTTTTTCAAGCTGCGCCACAAGTGAAGGAAAATGAAGGTGTTACCTCTTTAGTAGGAGCTGTGAGTGTTTGCTTTTGTATCTTCTTGCTGGCCAGAGCAGCTGGGCAGCTCAGAGTAATGCTACTGCGAAGCAAAGTCGGGAGGCATCACTGAAAGACCCATGCGCTGTGATACAGCTGAAGGGACTCAGGTTTCATCTGCCATGACAGTTCACTTGCATCAGTGGCTGAACAGAGGTGAAATTAGATAAGGACTTGGCAGATCCCCTCAGAATCCATTTGAGAGAGTTAAGATTACAGGTGTAGGACAATGTACAAATTTTGCTTCAGGGATACGATGTCCATGACAAAGAGTCTAAGCCTTTTCTCTCCAAGGTTACACCAGTCTAACTTCCTCACACACCAGCTACATTATAAACCTTAATATTACATTCACTGAAAGTGCAAATTTCATATTCTTACCAGAGTAAATCTGCTTACTTTACTTACAGTGGGCTGCTGTAAGGGAGAAACTAGGAGAAACTGGGATACAAGATCATAAACAATTGTTTTCTCCAGAAATTCCCTGCAAAGAGCCCTTCGCTCGGAATCTTTTAGTCTTTGGGCTTCTCTGCTACCTGGGACTATTCCCCAGGGATTAGTGCCTAGAGTTTTATTGCCCTTGACAGCTGAGTGGTTTGGCCTTCAAGTCCATCTTCACAGGACAGTATCGTCTAGTAAATATTTTTGCCTTCTTTGTGGTTTTTTTTTGTTTGGTTGGTTTTTAATAGCAGGAAATAGTCAATGTGTACAAAAGGTATTATGAGGAAACCTTTGAATTGTTAATGGCTGCATTTTCTCCTCTGAAGAGCATTAGCTTCACTTCATGTACTGTAGGTAATAGCACCCATAAACAGCCCTATTCAGTGCTCACATTAATAGTACTGAGGACTTTCCTAAATAGTCTCCTTCAAAGATGTTTTGGGAGTATTAATTAATATGGTATCTTAAACTCTAAGAATCATCACTCTGAAATACCTTACTTGAATCTAGTAGTAAGAGCCTAGGAAATTAATTTCTCAGTTCTCTTTGGTTGTTATTTTAGGGGTTTTCTGTTGTGGGGGCTTTTGGTGTTTTTTTGGTGGTTTTCACTTTTTGGTTTCTTTTTGGATTGGTTGGGGTTTTTTGTTGTTGTTGCTGTAGTTGGTTTGGTTTGGTTCTAAATCAGGAATGGAAAGGAGGTAGCAACTGGGAGCAGGCACCTGTATCTCAGGAACTCTGGTTCAAAGTCCACTGCATCTTGCTAAGATACCAGGCTGAGAACTGGAGCATCTGCAGTACAGAACTGAGCCCTGCCCTCCTTGTACCCTTGAACAGGGAACTACAGTGCATTGTCTTTTGTTATTTCTGCTACAAGAGCAGTAATCTCTGGCAGAACAGCAGGATGGAAAGCTAGGGGCAGTAGCGTTAAAAAACTACAAGATTGCCCAGATCTGTCTGTCTGATGCTTAAGATACAGAAATTCATCAGCAAAGTGCTGTTCCTTACCGCCCAGTTTTCATGATTGTATAGGTAGGTAAAGTTAATTTCATTTTTTGCTTCAGGAAGTTGAAATATTGGTTTCCCTCTTGAACACCAATTTAATTTCTGTGGGAAAGAAATATCTGTGCCGTCTTCTTATGTAATAGTCTGAAAATGTCTGTGAAGTGTTGTGTTGACATTTTCCCCAAGAACTTTTTTTGTGTGAAAATGACACCAAAAAATCACAAAAAGAAAGGGTAAATAAACTTCAAGAAGTTATCCATACATCAGATGCTCCAAAACTATAGCCTTTCTTACCCTAGAAAAATATCATGTCTTTAATACTGCTGTATTATCCTTATTGCATAGTTTCATTGGGCCGCAAAAATACTCAACATACCCTTAAGTTCTGGTTATTTTTAAATGAGCTTGCTGCTGTTAGTAGAGGTTACAGGGAGGAACCTCTGAGGAAGAGTCACAATCAGATATTTGGATCTGGTAAGCCAAAATTCTGTCTTTGCTCTTGCAAAGCTCTATGGTCACTTATGGCCCTGTCCATGCTTTTTAGTTGCATGGTAGAGAGGTAATTGCAACCACTGGTTGGATTTAGTGGGGGGGTTTTGTTGGTTTTTTTGGTTGGTTGGTTGGTTGGTTTTTTGGTTTGGTTTGGGGTTTTTTGTGTTTTGGGAGTTTTTCTGTTTGTTTAGTTTGTTTTTTTGTTTGTTTTGTTTGGGGTTTTTTGGTAGTTTCTGAGTAATTACAATATGCTTTGTTTTAGAAGGAATGTCTGTATGTATCTCTTTCCACACTCCAGGTAACCAGGTAGATACTTGGTGTCCAAAATAGCATTTTTGCTGTGTAATTCACAGTAGAGGCTGTAGTAGCTCCTCACTGTTGCCCTAAAAAGGAATGAGTTGAGAGTTCACAGTTTTCTTTCACCCTCCCTTCAGTGATAGGACCCAGCTGATCTATCTGGATAGGTTAAGCCAATTCTTCTCTCACCTGTGGTATTTTAGTGAACAGTCTGATTGCTAGTACAGTGGCACTTCACAGAAGGTCAGGTATAGAGTGTTGAGGGTTTTAAATGCACTGCAAAGGGCTCTCTATGGTGGCTCTCAGTCAAAACCAAGCATAGGCAGTGCCGTATGGCTACATGACCTAAATAGAAGCAAAAGGGGATGTTTTTGCAGAAGCTCCAGCTCCTCAGATCTTGAAATGTTTGCTGAAATATGCAGTTAAGGCCACTGCCTGGCCAGCTAGGATGAGTCTACCTTGGAAGATCTGTCAATGAGCTCTGTGTACATGTAGAAAGCCAGAGAGAGCACGATCCCAGCATGGCTGAATGAGGCAGCATAGAGATAGGATAAGTCTGTCAGGGCAATCTGGTTCTACCAACTAGCTAATCCAGAGCTGATTAGTACAGGAAGAAGGAGGTTATATGACTGATACAGTAAATCACAGAGATAATTATTTGAAAGACATGCTGCAGGAGAATCATAAGAAATGATGGAAAGCAATAAACTCTGTAAACAGCAGTGATTTTTTAAGACCCCGGTGCTTGTGGGAGTGCTTCAGGAAAAGGAAGAGAGAAAGTAAAACACAGAAAGGGATGATAATATTAGATGAGAACAACAGGACTAAAACCATGAACTGCATTAGGGGACTTGGAAGATTGCAGTGTTTTAGATAAAAGGAAGGGACTAAGATAAGTACAGAGGCAGTAAACTGAGATAAGAGCAAGAGAGAGAAGGTAATTGGAGGCAGTGCACTTTGTGGTCAGTGGGCCAAATGTGTTAGGCTAACAGAGTTGCACTGGGGATGTGTTTGGCCCTGGTAGTATATCCCCAAGGACAGGAATATCAGTTCTGACTTTGGCATAATTGTTGATAATTTAGTAAAACCATCTGCACAGTGTTTGGTAGCTGTTAAAAGAGCAAACAATATATTGGAATATGCAGAGAGAGTTTGGGGCTGTAAATGTAGTGTCTCTATTATCCAACTGTACTAAAAAACCCCAAGAAAAACCACAAAGACAAAAGAAGGAATACCTTACAAGATAATGGAGCAGATTGTTGGTATAGCTCGGCTTGGTTTCCTTGAAATCAGCCAGGTAGCTTTACACTAAAAGAGACTGTGGCCTATATTTGGTAATGTGTATTCCTGTCTAGCATAGTATACACACAGGACAATTTTACATGTTGCATTATTCAGAAAGATATACAAATGATCAAGATCTGGGGCATAGCATGAGACCAATAAAAAAACCATGGCATTAAACAAATATATATGTCTCCTGAATTCTACTGATTTAGGCAACTCATTTCATTTTTATATAAAGCTCTCCGCTGGAGCTCTACACACACCTCTAATCCTTGCAATTAACTTTTTTAACCCATGCTGACAGACTCTGTGTGCTAGAGTCCCTGCTACAAGTGGCTCAGCACTAGTCTCTAAAAGGTGTCTGGAGCCTGTAGGGTCAGGCTGCCTACCCAGCTGGTCACAAAGATTATGTGAACATTTACAAGTCTTAAGGAGTGTACTAAGCCCTTCTCTATAATAGCAAAAATCAGTTATACTGCAGATTTAGTCACAAAGGCTAGACTTGCAAAGGAATTTCAGCCACTGTTATTCTCCATCTTACCAGGCTGTGTGATCCCAGCTGCAAATGTTTAGAGTATCTAAGGGCCTCCACAAAACCTTTCAAAAGCCAGTCAGCTGAATGAGGGCTTCTCTACTTTCCTGCAGGAATCAATGTGGGAGAGACAAAATGAGTGAAGACCGAGATTTGCATCTACAGAGAAACAGAATGAAGAACACATCTGTACTACTATTTTAGAGTTTCAGCATTACATTGTAGGAGGGAGTTCACAGGAGTGGAGGCAAACATTTCCTTGGAACCTGGAATAGATGCCTACACCTTGTAAAGGACTGTTAGTTTTATGCAGTTGTGTACATGTGCCTGCTTGGCTTTCAAGTTTTCATGATTTTGTTTTTTTATGTTTATCTCTTCCTAATACTTGAGGGAATGTTTTGCTCAGCAACAACTTATCTTTTCGGAAACCTAATGGTCTACTTTATTGTACATAAAATTTCTTTGCATATCTGGCCTTAATGACTTAAAAAGCATGACCACATAAGGAAAGGTCAATGCCTGGAACTGTGCAATCCATGAAACTCAGTAGTTGTTATGATCGTGATCTAGTCTTGGGCGACATAGCTTGGCTATGGAAATAACAGTCCTTGAACTTCAGCTTGGCTTATTAATGCTTTATACCAACTAAATGCCAGGAAAGCTACTCCACATATCTTCTAACCTTGACTTGTCATTCCGACCACTTCCACAGTTCTGATCCCCACATCTAAGGTTATGGGAGACCTAGAAAGATACTGTGAGACATCATAAGAGTAATTAAGGCTTACAAATGGCTTAAAATTATTTATCTTGGGACAGAGGAAGGAATGATATCATAAATTGTTTGGAGAGGAAAAATAAGGAATTAAAATCTACTGAGTCTCGAGAATTTCTTGGGGGGCAATAGGAAAAAAAGTCTGAGCAGTTTAAAGAACATTAAGGAAGTACTTTATCACATAGCACAATCGCAAGTTTGTGAAATTTATTGACGGCAGCTATTTTTGGTGATACAAGCCTTAAAAAAATAAGAAAAATTGCTGAGACAAATCCCTGGAAGCAATAGCAAACAATAATTCTCAACTATGATGATGAAACTGAGCTTTCCAAATCGGGAAGTCTCTAACAGGGACTGTCAAACTTCCATGGACATGCCAGAGTCATCCTTTTCCCATCCTCTCTTTCTAAACACTGACACTGGTCTAGTATTTGAAATGAAGGCACAAAGTTCTGGTGGCACAAGGTACTATCTATGTCCTTTATTTTTGGGGGGTTCTCTAATTGAACTAAAAAGGAGGTAACACAACTAGTTTAAGCAGTTTGGGGTTTTTTTACACTACATTGCAAAGATTTATGCGTAATTACTAAGCTGCTGACATTGGGGTTGGAGTTATTTTTAAAGGGAGAAGAGAAACATTGCGGCATTTATGTTTGGCTGGGAACTATATGTCTTTCAAGAAAGCAGAAATTAAAAAGACTAGCAAGGATAAAATTTGACCAATTAGTGAGTAATACTGATTTTATATCCCTACCACTAATACCTAACATTTCACCTTAATGCTTGTTGTGTGACATTCTTTCATATAGGAAGCCAAGGTTTTATAGTAACATATAGGGTTGAAGTAGGGCTAGAAAGCTATAGCTTCCCAAAGTAAGGAAAGAGAGAAAACATACTAATGAATGTCCTTCCATTATCATATTGCCTCTAACTTTAACATATTCTATAATGCTCTAAGTTCCATCCTCAACAGATAACATTAAGCAGTACATATCCTTATTTCATCAGGCTTGCACTCTTGTTTAAAACCTTAGGTGACTTCATGCATTTGTATCAATTGTATCAACAGACCAGTGCATCTGACTCCCTGAAAGCAGGATCCAAGCAGAGAGATTTCTCAGGACAAGGTGGTTTGGATTTTGATGGTGTGGTTATGACAGACATCAAGAGACCCAAATCTCTCACGTAAAACAGTAGAAAAAACTCTGGAAATACTAGGTATGTAATGTCTTCAGTTAGTAATATTTTTGGAAAACTAAAGGTAGTTTTATTTATCTGCTTTGTGTTATTTGGGAGTGACCATGTGCATAAACTATAATGGGAAGTCAGTATATCTGAAAATTTATATAAGAGGATTTATCCAGAGAAGCGTGACCTGCTGACTCATTGTTCCAAAATGGTATCAGTCTAAAATATCATTGCCAATGTGAGCTGAATTTTCATACAAGCCCTAAATGGGACAGATAGTAGCTCCATACATTAGGAGGACAGACTGTCATATATAGCTTTAACCAGTAGAAAAGAGCAAAGAAAGAATCCTGAGACTATTAAGCAGAAGAAAATAAGATTAAACTTCTCAGTCTTGCTGCAAATTGGCAACTGCAAGCTGTAAATTGTAATTCCTGAGAAGTAAAAATTAGATTGGAATGGCTTCCTCAGAGGTCTTTGATCCTGGGGCATTAGATGGGTTCAGCTTCTGTTGGACTGCACACCCAAGATCTCTTCTCTGTTTGGAGACATAAGTAACTCAAGCCAATGAATTTTTGCACTACATGAAGAGGTTTCAGCTTTGCTAAGAAAAAGCCCATCTGGAACTTTAACCAGATGTGTTAAAGAAAAAGTCATCACCTTAGAAAATGAACCTCTCTCTTGATAAGATTAAAAAAAAAAAAAAATCAATACATGGACAGCAACATTGTTGATAAAAAAGCACCCAGAAAGGCCTATACACATAGCAAAAAGAACACCAAGAAAAGCAAGCCAGTCCAATGTCTCAGGTTTTTAATGTTTAGATAGGGATAGGGTAGCTTCCTTTTTTGCCTGATCCTGCTTTACAAGGGGAAAAAAAAGCTTCCTCTTTAAAATTCAATAGCTATCCAAATTCCTAATCTTTTTCTTTGTTCTTGTTGTTGAAAGGTGAAATCAGATTTAAAGCTGAAACCTGTAACCCACTCTTCACTGAATACAGTTGTTGCTTTGTCCTAATTATAGAATAATCATGGAGCAACGTGGTATAAAGTTTTTATTGACGTGGATTTAAAGGAGTTGTATTATTATGCCTGATCTGCTTGTTGTTTCCATGCTGTTTATTTCTGGAGGCAGAAGTACATTTTACAGCTTCCCCCCCTCCCCAAATAAAAAAGGCTTTTATAGCAACAATCCCAAGCATTTTTTTTTTCTTTTTTCTTTTTTTTTTCCCTGAACCTCATATGCTGAAGAAAAAAAAAAAAAAAAGAAAGAAAACTGTTCTTCAAATGTTTAGAAATTTTTAAGCTGTGGTACAGGTTTTCTTATTTTTCTGCATATGAAATTAATGACTGTGATAGAAAGTCTCAAATCCTAACAAAGAATTTGAAAGTAAGGGCAAAATAGAGCATCTTAGAGAAGTAACACAGATGTGTTAGCTAATATTTGCGTACTCACACATATTCAAACCGCTTCTTTCAAGAAAAGTTGCTGATTATTTCAGACATTTATAATATAGAAGTTGAGGGTTCCTAACTTGCCTAAACTCCAGATTTTTTGAGAAAATGAGGGAAAATTTATTAGAAAAGAAAGGAAGAATAACTTTTCCAGAGTGTTCGAGTGTGAGATTACCCAGTGGTGCAGGAAAAAGAAATTTAAAAATGCATGGATAATTACAGTTGACATATAGCTTTGTGATTTACTACATGGGTACTATTCATGTACATAGACTCTATAGGCACTTTATATAATAGCCATGTAATTAATGTATACATTATTAATATATAAGTGCTTCTATTAAGAGATGTCATTAATGATTCTGCCATCCTGAAGCTGTAAGTTGCAACTTAGAGTGATCCCCATAAGACATTTATTCTAATGGTAAGGTAATGGCCAGTCTTCGCGAACGAAGAACCGGGGAAGGTCTTTCCACCTTCCAGCCTGCGCATTGGATTTTTTAGGTGAGACACAGTGTGCGCGGAACTGAGCCCACCCTTTAATCCTGAGGTTCATCTGCCGGGGCCAAGC